>NC_053498.1:141315118-141632618 GCF_905171775.1 Rana temporaria | reverse complement strand
TAAGTCGTTCGCGAATAGGGCTGTGCGTCATTTACGTTCACGTCGAACGCATTGGCTTTTTGCGGGTTAATTTGGAGCATGCGCACTGGGATACTATCACGGACGGCGCATGCGCCGTCTGGAAAAAAGCGTTATTTACGTGGGGTCACAATACATTTACATAACACACGCCCACATCTTCCGCATTTGAATTAGGCGGGCTTACACCGGCCTATTTACGCTACGCCGCCGCAACTTTTCTTAGAGAATACTGCACTTGCCTGTCAAAGTTGCGGAGGCGTAACGTAAATAGGATACACAAAGATGCGCTCTCGTACGTGAATCCGGGCCAATGTTATCAGCCTCACAAAAAACACGGTGTGCTCAAAACTGTTGTAGGTCTCGATAGCTCTGACATATACCATAGTGATGTAAGGAGAACACTGAGCCGGTCACATAAGCCTCTGATCCAGAGGAGGAGCTTACACTCTAATATCCCCTCCCCCACGGTCACACACTATTATTATTATACATTTATATAGCTCTGACATATACCGCAGTGCTGTACAGAGATTACTGAGCCAATCACGTCAGTCTCTTCACCAGAGGAGCTTACACTCTAATTCCCCCCTCCCCCACAGTCACACACTAATATTATTATACACATATATATATATATATATATATATAGCACTAACATATACGGCAGTGCTGTGCAAAGAACACTGAGCCAGTCACCAGAGGAGCTTACATCTGCCGGCATAAGCGCGCCGAATTCAAATTGTGAAGACGTGGGCGTGTTTTATGCGAATAAAACATGACCCCACGTAAATGACGTTTTTGACTAACGGTGCATGCGCCGTCCGTGAACGTAACCCAGTGCGCATGCTCCAAATTAACCCGCAAAAAGCCAATGCTTTCGACGTGAACGTAAATTACGCACAGCCCTATTCGCGAACAACTTACGCAAATGACGTAATCGGCGGAAAATTAGACGCTGGCCCGACGTCCATACTTAAAATAGGATACGCCTCACAAAGCAGGGGTAACTTTACGCCGGAAAACGATGTAACGTAAACGATGTAAAAAATACGCCGATTCAGAAACGTACGTCCGCCCGGCGTATTTTTTTTACGTCGTTTACATTAGGCTTTTTCCACCGGGCGGACGTACGTTTCTGAATCGGCGTATCTATATAATTTGCATATTCCTCGCGTAAATCGACGGAAGCGCCACCTAGCGGCCAGCAACTAAGATACGACGCGTAAGAGACTTACGCCAGTCGGATCTTAGCCGAATTCCGGCGTATCTTGTTTTCTGAATACAGAAAAAAAGATACGCCGGAGCATCCTAGAAGTTACGCGGCGTAACAATAGATACGCCAGCGTAACTTCTTTATGAATCTACCCCTGAGCCAATGACCAGAGGAGCTTACACTCTAATGTCCTCCGCCACAGTCACATACTAATATAATTATACATTTTTATAGCTCTGACATATACCGCAGTGCTGTACAAAGACACTGAGCCAGTCACCAGAGGAGCTTACACTCTAATGTCCTCCCCCACAGTCACACATTGGCCCAGATTCAAGAAGCAATTGCGCCCGTGTAACCATAAGTTACACGGCGCAATTGCTTACTTGCTCCGGTGTAACGAGTGCTCCTGATTCAGGAACCTCGTTACACCGACTGCAGCCTAAGATATGCGCGGCATAAGGCTCTTATGCCTCGCAGATTTTAGGCTGCGTTCTTGCGTGTGCCGCTAGGGGGCGCTCCCATTGTGATCAGCGTGTAGTATGCAAATTGCATACTACCAACTGATTCACAAACTTGCGCGGGCCCCGCGCAAGCCAGGTACGGAGTTTCCGTACGGCAACTTTAGCGCAAGGCTGCCCCTTCTAATAGTAGGGGCAGCCAATGCTAAAGTATAGCCGCCGCTCCCGCGACGTGAAATTTGAATTTCACGTCGTTTGCGTAAGTGATTCGTGAATGGCGCTGGACGCCATTCACGTTCACTTTGAAGCAAATGACGACGTCATTTGCCGCAATGCACGTCGGGAAAGTTTCCCGACGGAGCATGCGCTGTACGCTCGGCGCGGGAGCGCGCCTAATTTAAATGATTCCCGCCCCCGGCGGGATCATTTACATTGCGCGCGCTTACGCCGGGCAATTTTGCCGGCGCGCCCTCGCAATTTACGGAGCTACTGCTCCGTGAATCGAGGGCAGCGCAAAATATTTGCGGGGGCGCAGGGCAAAATCGTTGCCCTGCTCCCCCGCAAATGTCGCGCAAATGTACCTGAATCTGGGCCATTATTATTATTATACATGTATATAGCTCTGACATATACCGCAGTGCTGTACAAAGAACACTGAGCCGGTCACATCGGTGTCTGTACAGAGGAGCTTACACTCTAATGTCCCTCCACAGTCACACACTAATATAATTGTCCATTTTTATAGCTCTGACATATACCGCAGTGCTGTACAGGGTGTGGGTGGCGTCACACAGGCGGCGAGCTTTATTCATTATTTCTCATACATCACGGGTAGGCGTGTATGAACGGAGCAGATATGACGTCCCATGTGGGGTGACTCACTCCTAAATCTGGAGGAAGAGATCACTATTGTTCTTTCTAGTCTGCGCTTTAAATAAATTCTATTTCTGCGTCGGCGTCCAATGTCATCCCTAAATATAGATCTCCTGGTTTAATGTATACAGAGATTATTTTTGGGAACTGCCCCGGTCAGCACAGCTTTATAAATAAATATATATATATATATATATATATAGGAGACGTCTTATTCATCATTGGTGAGCAAAATAAAAATACCTTATTTATCGCGGTACAACGCGCTCCCGCGTATACCGCGCACCCCTAAAGTTGCCCCCGGAATTCCTGTAAAAAAAAATTTATATGATTTTATTACTTACAGTTTTGGTGTCTTCCCAGCGTCCAGCGTCCGGTCCGGCGTCCGTCTGCGGCCTCGATGGTGTCCTCCCGGCTTCTCCAGCGTGGCGCCTCAAGTCGAGTCCCCGCTTCCCGCGCTCAGTTCGAACGCCTCCGCCGACATATACCGAGTGCAGTACATTCGGCAAGGCTCGGCGTCGCTCGCGCTCACGCTCTGTGACGTTTATGCGTGAGCACGAGCGAAGCCGAGCCTTGCCAAATGTACCCGAGTGTACTGCATGTCGGCGCAGGATTTCAAACTGAGCGCGGGAAGCGGCTATCGGCGTATATCGCGCACCCACGATTTTCCCCTTAATTTAATGGGAAAATAGTGCGCGATATACGCCGATAAATACGGTAGATGGAGGCTCCATTCACACCATGCAGGGGGGCGACGGAGCGAGAACGCTTTCCCGCCCATCACGTGTAGGGCAGCCCCGTTCATTTCAATAGGCTGTCCTATGCGTAAGAAACAAACAAAAATAATTCCCTGACCCCTTTTGCAAAAAATTGCAGCACTCCAAACCGCATGATGTGCAAAAAAAAACACACACACAAAAAAAAAAAACAAAGCTCCGTGACTGCGCCCGCGGGACCCGTGCACCCGATCGCCGCCGGTGTCCCGCGATCGGGTCACAGGAGCTGAAGAACGGGGAGAGGTGAGTGTAAACAAACCTTCCCCGTTCTTCTCTGTGGCAATGTCAGTGATCGTCTGTTCCCTGATATAGGGAAAGACGATCACTGACGTCACATGTCCAGTTAGAAACACACATAAGGTCACACTTAACCCCTACAGCGCCCCCTAGTGGTTAACCCCTTCACTGCCAGTGTCATTTTCACAGTAAACAATGCATTTTTATAGCACTTTTCGCTGTGAAAATGACACTGGTCCCAAAAACGTGTCAAAAGTGTCCGCCATAATGTCGCAGTCACAAAAAAAAATCGCTGATCGCCGCCATTAGTAGTAAAAACAAAATTATTAATAAAAATGCCATAAAACTACCCCCTATTTTGTAAACACTATACATTTTGTGCAAACCAATCGATAAACGCTTATTGCAATTTTTTTTATACCAAAAATATGTAGAAGAAAGATGCTGGCGATGGGATGTGGAAGCTGACAGCTCTGGGCGGCGAGGACGAAAAATATTCCGAAATGCCTCACTTAGGAGGACGCCTTCTCCAACGCTCCTTATTTGACCAACGGAAGACTCAAATAACGTTTTCCACCACACCGTAACCTACTAGAGTCAGGAAAAACGTTCAATAAAATCATCTTTAACGTGTCCTTAAGAGATTTTATCCTCTGCGCTCTCTGTGGGGACGGGATGAGTTCTGAGACCTTCCCCTTATAACGGTGGTCAAGGAGGGTTGCCAACCAGCGCCGCGCAAATAACATACACTCATACATTGCGTGAGTGTATGTTATTGTGGCCAGCCTATTCAGATAACCGGACATTGGGCGCCGATTATCTGAATAAGGACAGCTGGTTGGCTGTGCGGAAGTGCCAGCGGCCAGCGGCTCTGATAGGCTTTCCCAGTACAGCCCTTTGGCTCCCGGATGTCTTATCCTCGGAACGTCCCTTGGATAAGACTGACGGCCGGCCGTCTCAGCCAATCAGGTTCACTGATTCTGGTTATCAGTAACCTGATCGGCTGAAGCGTCATCGAGGGCGGCAGAAGACATTGAGGGACCGTGGAAGGAGGATGGCGAACCCCAGAAAGGTAAGTGCCGGGTGGGGGCAATCTGACTGGCAGCATTTTACAGGGAACAGTGGGGACAATTGATGTGGGGACAATTGATGTGGGGACAATTGATGTGGGCACAGTGGGGACAATTGATGTGGGCACAGTGGGGACAATTGATGTGGGCACAGTGGGGACAATTGATGTGGGCACAGTGGGGGACAATTGATGTGGGCACAGTGGGGACAATTGATGTGGGCACAGTGGGGACAATTGATGTGGGCACAGTGGGGGACAATTGATGTGGGCACAGTGGGGACAATTGATGTGGGCACAGTGGGGACAATTGATGTGGGCACAGTGGGGACAGTTGATGTGGGCACAGTGGGGACAATTGATGTGGGCACAGTGGGGACAATTGATGTGGGCACAGTGGGGACAATTGATGTGGGCACAGTGGGGGACAATTGATGTGGGCACAGTGGGGACAATTGATGTGGGCACAGTGGGGACAATTGATGTGGGCACAGTGGGGGACAATTGATGTGGGCACAGTGGGGACAATTGATGTGGGCACAGTGGGGACAATTGATGTGGGCACAGTGGGGGACAATTGATGTGGGCACAGTGGGGACAATTGATGTGGGCACAGTGGGGACAATTGATGTGGGCACAGTGGGGGACAATTGATGTGGGCACAGTGGGGACAATTGATGTGGGCACAGTGGGGACAATTGATGTGGGCACAGTGGGGACAGTTGATGTGGGCACAGTGGGGACAATTGATGTGGGCACAGTGGGGACAATTGATGTGGGCACAGTGGGGACAATTGATGTGGGCACAGTGGTAACAATTGATGGCATGGCACAGTGGCTGCGTTTGATGGCACAGTGGCTGCGTTTGGCATGGCACAGTGGTGACAATTGATGGCACAGTGGTGACAATTGATGGCACAGTGGCGACAATTGATGGCATGGCACAGTGGCTGCATTTGATGGGCACAGTGGCTGTCTTTGATGGGCACAGTGAGGCTGCAATTGTCTTTTTTTTTTCATTTGTTTGCGCCCCCCTAAAAATTTGGAGCACCAGCCGCCACTGGTTTGCTGAGACCGCTGTAACGGTGGTCATACAGTTAGGGTAAGGAGACTGCATTACCACTTCTGGGTGCCTTCCTGGTGGGTGAAGTTTGCTCTATCCTCAACTTTCCTTTTGGGCGCTAACCTGGATTAACCCCATAAGGACTGATTTTTCTTGTGTTGCTTTTATCCATCCAATGTAGTAGGACTCTCTTTTTCACACATGTTACTTTGTGTCACTTAAAGCGGAGCTCCGCTGAAAAAAAAAATATTAAAAGCCAGCAGCTACAAATACTGCAGCTGCTGACTTTTATTATTGGGACACTTACCTGTCCTGGAGTCCAGCGCCGATCGCAGCAGAGCACGAGCGATCGCTCGTCACTCTGCTGCCCCCCCCCCCCGCCATCCTCGGTGAGGGAACCAGGAAGTGAAGCGCTCCGGCTTCACTGCCCGGTTCCCTACGGCGCATGCGCGAGTCGTGCTGCGCCTGCCGATTGGCTCCCGCTGTGTACTGGGAGCCGAGTGTTCCCAGCACACAACGGGGACGGGGGACGAGAGGTGACGTCATGCCCACAGTCTGCCTGTGTGGCCGAAAGTGGGTGCAAATACCTGTCTTTAGACAGGTATCTGCACCCCCCTCCTCCCTGAAAGGTGTCAAATGTGACACCGGAGGGGGGGAGGGTTCCGATCAGCGGGTGTTCCACTTTAGGGTGGAGCTCTGCTTTAACCTGTTTTTCACAAGACTTTTTTGTTACTTGGAAGAAACATTTCTTAGCATTCACTTGTTATTACAGTTATATTTAACCGGTTGCCGACAACATATATGTCCACAGAATGGCACGTACAGGCATATGGGCGTACATGTACGTCCCCGCCTTTCCGCGGGTCGGGGGTCCGATCGGGACCCCCCCCCCACTACATGCGGCGGTCAGAAACCCGCGGGGAGCGATCCGGGACGAGGGCGCGGCTATTCGTTTCTAGCCGCCCCCTCGCGATTGCTCCCCGGAGATGAAGAACAGGGAGAGCTGTATGTAAACACGGCTTCCCCGTGCTTCACTGTGGCGGCGTATCGATCGAGTGATCCCTTTTATAGGGAGACTCGATCGATGATGTCAGACCTACAGCCACACCCCCCTACAGTTGTAAACACACACTAGGTGAACCCTAACTCCTACAGCACCCCCTGTGGTTAACTCCCAAACTGCAACTGTCATTTCACAATGAACAATGCAATTTAAATGCATTTTTTGCTGTGAAAATGACAATGGTCCCAAAAATGTGTCAAAATTGTCCGAAGTGTCCGCCATAATGTCGCCGTCACGAAAAAAATCGCTGATCGCCGCCATTAGTAGTAAAAAAAATAATAATTAATAAAAATGCAATAAAAATATCCCCTATTTTGTAAACGCTATAAATTTTGCGCAAACCAATCGATAAACACTTATTGCGATTTTTTTTTTTACCAAAAATATGTAGAAGAATACGTATCGGCCTAAACTGAGGAAATTTTTTTTTTATATATGTTTTTGGGGGGTATTTATTATAGCAAAAAGTAAAAAATATTGCATTTTTTTCAAAATTGTCGCTCTATTTTTGTTTATAGCGCAAAAAATAAAAACCGCAGAGGTGATCAAATACCACTAAAAGAAATCTCTATTTGTGGGGGAAAAAGGACGCCAATTTTGTTTGGGAGCCACGTCGCACGACCGCGCAATTGTCAGTTAAAGCGACGCAGTGCCGAATCGCAAAACCTGGCCTGGGCATTTAGCTGCCTAAAGGTCCAGGGCTTAAGTGGTTAAGATCCATTTATTTTAGATCTTCCTTCACTTATTTGAGCGCTGTACTGTCTATTACATATGTTTAGAAATTTTTGTATCACAAATTTTTGGTACTGGCAGCTAATAATTTATCACATATTAATGGTGTTCCATAGTCACATTTATATGTAGCGCAGTGTTTTCCTTTTGAAGTGTCAGAATAGACCTGGCTAGGAAATGGTTTCCCATTTTAAGTATATAGGCCCAGATTCTGGTACATCGTGCGTATCTCTGTGGTGGCGTAACGTATGTCATTTACGTTACGCCGCCGCAAGTTTTTTAGGCAAGTGCTTTATTCACAAAGCACTTGCCTGTCAAGTTGCGGCGGCGTAGCGTAAAACACCCGGCGGAATTCAAATTCGGCGGGTAGGGGGCGTGTTTCATTTAAATGAAGCGCGTCCCCGCGCCGAACGAACTGCGCATGCGCCGTCCCTAAAATATCCCAGTGTGCATTGCTCCAAATGACGTCGCAAGGACGTCATTGGTTTCGACCTGAACGTAAATGACGTCCAGCCCCATTCACGGACGACTTCCGTAAACGATGTAAGTTTTTAAATTTTCGACGCCGGAACGACGGCCATACTTAACATTGGCTGCGCCTCATATAGCAGGGGCAACTTTACGCCGGGAAAAGCCTAACGTAAACGTCGTAACTTTACTGCGTCGGCCGCGCGTACGTTCGGGAATTCGCGTATCTAGCTGATTTGCATACTCGACGCGGAAACCGATGGAAGCGCCACCTAGCGGGGAAAAAAAAAATTGCAGTTACGATCCGACGGTGAATCAGGCGCATAGATAGGACGGCTCGGATTAGGATTTACGACGGCGTACATGGCGCTGCGCCGTCGTAAATCCTTTGATAATCTGGGCCATAGTCTCTTTTCCTCCAAATAAATCTCTCTGGAGTGTCATCCTGCGCCCTCTGCTGGCACTCCTCGCCCTGCAGGTGACCCGTATTTTCTATGCACATAGGATCTGTATATAGAAGGTGGTGATGAAGGATCTTCTGTATGTTCTCCTAAATTCCAGGACAGAGCATCAGGCGGCGGTAGTTCGGTCCTCCGGCCGGCGGGTGGCGCTGTGCCTGTGGCGGTGTACTGAGAGTCAGGCGGACAGATGAAGTCGGATGTGTAGCCGGGCGCCTCTCTGGCTCTGTGCACCGGACAGGTATACCGGGGGAGGGGGAGGGGCGCTGTGATGTGTATAGAGAGGTGATTGCATACAGAAAATCCGGGGAACCACAAGGCTCAGCATGTCAGCCTGACATCCACATATCAATGTGTTCTATAGAGAGGAGGCTGCCTGGTCTGTACTATCCTCACTTCCTGTCCCTGTGACACCCCCCCCCCCCACTGGAGGGAGACTTCCTGTCCCTGTGACACCCCCCCACTGGAGGGAGACTTCCTGTCCCTGTGACACCCCCCCACTGGAGGGAGACTTCCTGTCCCTGTGACACCCCCCCACTGGAGGGAGACTTCCTGTCCCTGTGACACCCCCCCACTGGAGGGAGACTTCCTGTCCCTGTGACACCCCCCCACTGGAGGGAGACTTCCTGTCCCTGTGACACCCCCCCACTGGAGGGAGACTTCCTGTCCCTGTGACCCCCCCGCTGGAGGGAGACTTCCTGTTCCTGTGACCCCCCCGCTGGAGGGAGACTTCCTGTTCCTGTGACCCCCCCGCTGGAGGGAGACTTCCTGTTCCTGTGACCCCCCGCTGGAGGGAGACTTCCTGTGCCCCCCCCCACTGGAGGGAGACTTCCTGTCCCTGTGACACCCCCCCACTGGAGGGAGACTTCCTGTCCCTGTGCCCCCCCCCATTGGAGGGAGACTTCCTGTCCCTGTGCCCCCCCCCCATTGGAGGGAGACTTCCTGTCCCTGTGCCCCCCCCCATCGGAGGGAGACTTCCTGTCCCTGTGACCCCCCCATCAAAGGGAGACTTCCTGTCCTTGTGCCCCCCCCATCAAAGGGAGACTTCTTGTGCCCCCCCCCCAATCGGAGGGAGACTTCCAGTCCCTGTGCCCCCCCCATCGGAGGGAGACTTTCTGTCCCTGTGCCCCCCCCCATCGGAGGGAGACTTCCTGTGCCCCCCCCCATCGGAGGGAGACTTCCTTTGCCCCCCCCCATCGGAGGGAGACTTCCTGTGCCCCCCCCCCATCGGAGGGAGACTTCCTGTGCCCCCCCCCATCGGAGGGAGACTTCCTGTGCCCCCCCCCATCGGAGGGAGACTTCCTGTGCCCCCCCCCCATCGGAGGGAGACTTCCTGTCCCTGTGCCCCCCCCCATCGGAGGGAGACTTCCTGTCCCTGTGCCCCCCCCATCGGAGGGAGACTTCCTGTCCCTGTGCCCCCCCCCCATCGGAGGGAGATGTCCTGTCCCTGTGCCCCCCCCATCGGAGGGAGATGTCCTGTCCCTGTGCCCCCCCCATCGGAGGGAGACTTCCTGTCCCTGTGCCCCCCCCATCGGAGGGAGACTTCCTGTCCCTGTGCCCCCCCCATCGGAGGGAGACTTCCTGTGCCCCCCCCCCATCGGAGGGAGACTTCCTGTGCCCCCCCCCCATCGGAGGGAGACTTCCTGTCCCTGTGCCCCCCCCATCGGAGGGAGACTTCCTGTCCCTGTGCCCCCCCCCCATCGGAGGGAGATGTCCTGTCCCTGTGCCCCCCCCATCGGAGGGAGATGTCCTGTCCCTGTGCCCCCCCCCCATCGGAGGGAGATGTCCTGTCCCTGTGCCCCCCCCATCGGAGGGAGACTTCCTGTCCCTGTGCCGCCCCCCCCCCCCCCATCGGAGGGAGCGGAGGAGGACATGGGGGGGAGGAAGGGGAGGCCTGGGACTGGAGGAGGAGCGAAGGAGGGTGGGGTGGGGGAACGATGACCGGAGGGGGAGTGAAGGGGGGCGGGGAAGCGGAGGTGGACAGGGGGGTGGGAAGCAGAGGAGGACACAGAGGGGAGGAGGATACAGGGGACACTCAGGAACAATCGGTACGGTGGTGGGGGGGGGGTTTATAATCACTGATCTCCCTGTGTGGCTTTCAATAAAGCAGCTGACAGCCGCGGAGGGGAGAGGAGGAGAAGCGTCTGTCAGCTGCTTTGATGAAAGCCACACAGGGAGATCAGTGATTATAACTCCTCCCCCGCACTGATTGTTGCTGAGTGTCCAGGACAGGCAGCGGATTTCAGCATCGGGAGCATTAGCGATACTCCTGCAAATACTCGTTATCGGCACCTATACTAGTATTGGTATCGGGGGACAGCCCTAATGGTGACCATAGAAAGCGGACAGTCACAGTACATCGGTATAAAACGTGTTTTCCTCTTACGTTTTCAGGGACGGGTTGTGGCGCCGGCTGAGTGGAGCGAAATGGTCCGGTCATGCTCTGCTGCTAATTGTGTCAACCGGCAGACGGCGCTTACAAGACGCAAAGGGATAACGTTCCACAGGTAGGTACTATAATCCCTGCACAGTGTGTATGATTGTATTCTTATTACCATCTTTATATTATTAGATACTTTTTTTAACCACACCCTTATTACTGTCTTTATATCGTCGTATTTATATTATTGTATACTAAGAGGAGCTTCAGCCGTATTTCCGAAAATGAAAAGTCACCAGCTACAAAGACAGCAGCTACCTGTCCAGGGACCCAGCGCCGTCCTCACCCGGGCTGGTTCTTCACCAGTCTTCGGGGGCCACCGGCACCGGCATATCGGTTGTGGGAATTTGGCTGTAAGCCCCCGTTCACACCTAGGCGTTTTGTCGCCTGTAGTGTGATGCCGCAGCAGCCCCGAGAAGCTGGAGGGATGAAAACACATTGCCCTCTATGGAGATGGTTCACATCTCCACGCTGAACGCCTGCCGCCTGAAAGAAAGTCCAGGACCTTTTTTTCAGGCGGCTTTCTGCGTTCGGCATAGGAGATGTGAACCATCTCCATAGAGGGGGTGAGGCTGCATTCACAATCGCGGCGTTTTGTCGCCGCAATTTGTCGCCGCAATTCGCGGGACAAAACGCTGCGATTTTTGTACGCCTAGGTGTGAATGCAGCCTAACACTTTGCAGCTTCACAGCCAACCCCCCACTGCGCATGCGCAATCTGCGCTGTGCCTTGTGAATAGACCCACAGCCTCCTGGGACCTTTGACGTGTCTCAGAAGGTTGGGGGGCCGAACTTAAGGTCTGATCACCAAGGCGGACGGAGTGGGAGTGGGGACCTCTTGAAACTAGGTAACCCCCCCCCCCCCCCCCCCCCCAAAATGTATTCCAAATATGGCAGAGAAGGAGGGGAGCGAGGAGGAAAAGCAGGAACTTCCCTTTTTGGGTCAAGTTCGGCTTTAATGTCATATTCTGTACTTCTTGTTATCGTATTTTATTATCCTATACTTATTACTACATTTTAATTCTCATTTACTTTTAGTATTTTTTTTATTATCGTGTTTTTTATTTTTCTTTTTTATTGTGTACTAATTATCATTTTCGTATTATCTTCTTATACTTAAGTTTTCCAAACTTTAAACAAAGGGACAGTTTTCAGCAGGGTTGACAAATTTTGCTTGGAATCTAGGAGCCAGCTAAAAAAGTTAGGAGCCAGAAAACGCGCCCGTCCCGACGAGCTTGCACAGAGAAGCGAACACATACGTGAGCAGCGCCCGCATATGTAAACGGTGTTCAAACCACACATGTGAGGTATCGCCGCGATTGGTAGAGCGAGAGCAATAATTCTAGCTCTAGAACTCCTCTGTAACTAAAAACATGCAACCTGTAGATTTTTTTTAAACGTCGCCTATGAAGATTTTAAAGGGTAAAAAAGTTTGTCGGCATTCCACGAGCGGACGCAATTTTGAAGCGTGACATGTTGGGTATGAATTTACTCGGCGTAACATTATCTTTCATAATATAAAAAAAAAAAATGGGGATAACTTTACTGTTGTCTTATTTTTTAATTAAAAAAAGTGTAATTTATTCACAAAGTGCGCTTGTAAGACCGCTGCGCAAATACGGCGTGACAGAAAGTATTGCAACGATCGCCATTTTATTCTCTAGGGTGTTAGGATAAAAAATATATACAATGTTTGGGGGTTCTAATTAGAGGGAAGAAGACGGCAGTGAAAATAGTGAAAAATAACATTAGAATTGCTGTTTAACTTGTAATGCTAAACTTGTAATACCAACGGCCACCACCAGATGGCGCCAGCTCACGAAAAAGCCAAGTCGCCAGCACCCTATTTCTAGTCGCCATGGCGACCGGGATTTGTCGAGCCCTGGACAGTCCTTCAGGCTTTGGGAGGGCCGGACTGTGGCCAGTGGGAGTAGAAAAGGTCCCGACGTCAGTGGGGGAAAAATGTCCCATTGTTTGTTTCAGTGAAAGTAATTGCGCCCCAATTTTGGTGTATGTGGGTGGAATTGTGCCCCATCGTTGATGTCATTGGGGCCCTTTGTTGATATAGTTGGGTGTCATTGGGCCCCATTGTTGGGTGTCATTGAAAGGAATCATGCCCCATCGTTGTCATTGGCCCATTGTTGATTTCATTGGGAGGAATTGGGCCCTATTGTTGGGTGTCATTGGGCCCCATTGTTGGGAGGAATTGGGCCCCATCATGAATGTCATTGGGCCCCATTGTTAATGTCATTGAGAGGAATCATGCCCCATCGTTGTCATTGAGCCACATCATTGATGTCATTGGGGCCCATTGTTGATATCATTGGGAGAAATTTGGGTCCATTGTTGATATCATTGGGAGGATTTGTGCCCCATTGTTGGTGTCAATTTTTGATATCATTGGGAGAAATTGGGGTCCATCGTTGGTTTAATCAGGCCCCATTGTTGGTATCATTGCAGGAATTGAGGCCCATTGTTCCATTGTTGTCATTGTGCCCCATCGTTGATGTCATTGGGCCTATTGTTGGTGTCAGTGGGAGGAATTATGCCCCTTCATTGATGTCAGTGAGGGGAATTATGCCCCATTGTTGGTATCAGTGGACGAAAAAGTGCACTAGGAATGAATAAAAACAAGCAAGGGGCCGCAGGTTTGGAGACCACTGCTCTGTACTGATGGGTTGGGGGCAAAAAAAGGAGGATCAGAGAAGACAGGATCAAACAGATGTTTTACACAATGCAGAGGATTAGCCTCTTAGGTTCCACAGTGAGTATAACAAGCACGCTTTACTGTATATTTTACGGTTGTGGGTTTAGTAACACTTTAAACATTCTTTTGCAGGGAAATCTTCTTTTTTTATTTTTATTTTTTTTATTTTGTTGCTTTTCGTTTTTGTTCTTTGTTTTTTTTTTTTTTATTCCTCCCATGTTACAGTTCTAATCTTCTTCTTTTTTTTTTTTTCTTCTTTCCTTAGGTTTCCCAAAGAAGAGTCACGGAGGACGCTGTGGGTGAATGCCGTGTCCCACTCTCACGCTGCGGTCGGCAGTGAATGGACCCCTTCTGTCCACAGCTCTCTGTGCTCCCAACACTTTCTCGATAAGCAGTTTGATCGAACGGGACAGACGGTGCGGCTCCGGGACTCCGCGGTCCCTATGATATTTTCTACCTTCAGCTTTGCAAAGGTAACCCATCACTCCGTAGGTCTTTTTTCCCGCCGTAGGTGAAGGTCTTTTGCCGCCCTAGGTGAAGGTCTTTTGCCGCCCTAGGTGAAGGTCTTTTGCCGCCCTAGGTGAAGGTCTTTTGCCGCCCTAGGTGAAGGTCTTTTGCCGCCCTAGGTGAAGGTCTTTTGCCTCCGTAGGTGAAGTTCTTTTGCCGCCCTAGGTGAAGTTCTTTTGCCGCCCTAGGTGAAGTTCTTTTGCCGCCCTAGGTGAAGTTCTTTTGCCGCCGTAGGTGAAGTTCTTTTGCCGCCGTAGGTGAAGTTCTTTTGCCGCCGTAGGTGAAGTTCTTTTGCCGCCGTAGGTGAAGTTCTTTTGCCGCCGTAGGTGAAGTTCTTTTGCCGCCGTAGGTGAAGTTCTTTTGCCGCCGTAGGTGAAGTTCTTTTGCCGCCGTAGGTGAAGTTCTTTTGCCGCCGTAGGTGAAGTTCTTTTGCCGCCGTAGGTGAAGTTCTTTTGCCGCCCTAGGTGAAGGTCTTTTGCCGCCCTAGGTGAAGGTCTTTTGCCGCCGTAGGTGAAGTTCTTTTGCCGCCGTAGGTGAAGGTCTTTTGCCGCCCTAGGTGAAGGTCTTTTGCCGCCCTAGGTGAAGGTCTTTTGCCGCCCTAGGTGAAGGTCTTTTGCCGCCCTAGGTGAAGGTCTTTTGCCGCCGTAGGTGAAGTGTTTTTTTGCCGCCGTAGGTGAAGTGGTCTTTTGCCGCCGTAGGTGAAGTGGTCTTTTGCCGCCGTAGGTGAAGTGGTCTTTTGCCGCCGTAGGTGAAGTGGTCTTTTGCCGCCGTAGGTGAAGTGGTCTTTTGCCGCCCTAGGTGAAGTGGTCTTTTGCCGCCCTAGGTGAAGGTCTTTTGCCGCCCTAGGTGAATGTCTTGAATGTCTTATGCTGCCTACACAGTCATTAGGTGTAATATTCATGGCAATAAAAGAACCACATGGGAGATCAATCAAGGTGAAGTTTTTTTGCCGCCCTAGGTGACGTCTTTTGCCGCCCTAGGTGAAGGTCTTTTGCCGCCGTAGGTGAAGGTTTTTTGCCGCCGTAGGTGAAGGCTTTTTGCCGCCCTAGGTGAAGTTCTTTTGCCGCCGTAGGTGAAGTTCTTTTGCCGCCGTAGGTGAAGTTCTTTTGCCGCCGTAGGTGAAGTTCTTTTGCCGCCGTAGGTGAAGTTCTTTTGCCGCCGTAGGTGAAGGTCTTTTGCCGCCCTAGGTGAAGGTCTTTTGCCGCCGTAGGTGAAGGTCTTTTGCCGCCGTAGGTGAAGGTCTTTTGCCGCCGTAGGTGAAGGTCTTTTGCCGCCGTAGGTGAAGGTCTTTTGCCGCCGTAGGTGAAGGTCTTTTGCCGCCCTAGGTGAAGGTCTTTTGCCGCCCTAGGTGAAGGTCTTTTGCCGCCCTAGGTGAAGTGGTCTTTTGCCGCCGTAGGTGAAGTGGTCTTTTGCCGCCGTAGGTGAAGTGGTCTTTTGCCGCCGTAGGTGAAGTGGTCTTTTGCCGCCGTAGGTGAAGTGGTCTTTTGCCGCCGTAGGTGAAGGCTTTTTGCCGCCCTAGGTGAAGGTCTTTTGCCGCCCTAGGTGAAGGTCTTTTGCCGCCCTAGGTGAAGGTCTTTTGCCGCCCTAGGTGAAGTGTTTTTTTGCCGCCGTAGGTGAAGTGTTTTTTTGCCGCCGTAGGTGAAGTGTTTTTTTGCCGCCGTAGGTGAAGTGGTCTTTTGCCGCCGTAGGTGAAGTGGTCTTTTGCCGCCGTAGGTGAAGTGGTCTTTTGCCGCCGTAGGTGAAGTGGTCTTTTGCCGCCCTAGGTGAAGGTCTTTTGCCGCCCTAGGTGAAGGTCTTTTGCCGCCCTAGGTGAAGGTCTTTTGCCGCCCTAGGTGAATGTCTTTTGCCGCCCTAGGTGAATGTCTTGAATGTCTTATGCTGCCTACACAGTCATTAGGTGTAATATTCATGGCAATAAAAGAACCACATGGGAGATCAATCAAGGTGAAGTTTTTTTGCCGCCCTAGGTGAAGGTTTTTTGCCGCCGTAGGTGAAGGTTTTTTGCCGCCGTAGGTGAAGGTTTTTTGCCGCCGTAGGTGAAGGTTTTTTGCCGCCGTAGGTGAAGGCTTTTTGCCGCCCTAGGTGAAGTTCTTTTGCCGCCGTAGGTGAAGTTCTTTTGCCGCCGTAGGTGAAGTTCTTTTGCCGCCGTAGGTGAAGTTCTTTTGCCGCCGTAGGTGAAGTTCTTTTGCCGCCGTAGGTGAAGTTCTTTTGCCGCCGTAGGTGAAGTTCTTTTGCCGCCGTAGGTGAAGTTCTTTTGCCGCCGTAGGTGAAGTTCTTTTGCCGCCGTAGGTGAAGTTCTTTTGCCGCCGTAGGTGAAGTTCTTTTGCCGCCCTAGGTGAAGGTCTTTTGCCGCCGTAGGTGAAGGTCTTTTGCCGCCGTAGGTGAAGGTCTTTTGCCGCCGTAGGTGAAGGTCTTTTGCCGCCGTAGGTGAAGTGGTCTTTTGCCGCCGTAGGTGAAGGTCTTTTGCCGCCGTAGGTGAAGGTCTTTTGCCGCCGTAGGTGAAGTTCTTTTGCCGCCGTAGGTGAAGGTCTTTTGCCGCCGTAGGTGAAGGTCTTTTGCCGCCGTAGGTGAAGGTCTTTTGCCGCCCTAGGTGAAGGTCTTTTGCCGCCGTAGGTGAAGTGTTTTTTTGCCGCCGTAGGTGAAGTGGTCTTTTGTCGCCGTAGGTGAAGTGGTCTTTTGCCGCCCTAGGTGAAGTGGTCTTTTGCCGCCGTAGGTGAAGTGGTCTTTTGCCGCCGTAGGTGAAGTGGTCTTTTGCCGCCGTAGGTGAAGTGGTCTTTTGCCGCCGTAGGTGAAGTGGTCTTTTGCCGCCGTAGGTGAAGTGGTCTTTTGCCGCCGTAGGTGAAGTGGTCTTTTGCCGCCGTAGGTGAAGTGGTCTTTTGCCGCCGTAGGTGAATGTCTTGAATGTCTTATGCTGCCTACACAGTCATTAGGTGTAATATTCATGGCAATAAAAGAACCACATGGGAGATCAATCAAGGTGAAGTTTTTTTGCCGCCCTAGGTGAAGGTTTTTTGCCGCCGTAGGTGAAGGTTTTTTGCCGCCGTAGGTGAAGGTTTTTTGCCGCCGTAGGTGAAGGTTTTTTGCCGCCGTAGGTGAAGGTTTTTTGCCGCCGTAGGTGAAGGCTTTTTGCCGCCCTAGGTGAAGTTCTTTTGCCGCCGTAGGTGAAGTTCTTTTGCCGCCGTAGGTGAAGTTCTTTTGCCGCCGTAGGTGAAGTTCTTTTGCCGCCGTAGGTGAAGTTCTTTTGCCGCCGTAGGTGAAGTTCTTTTGCCGCCGTAGGTGAAGTTCTTTTGCCGCCGTAGGTGAAGTTCTTTTGCCGCCGTAGGTGAAGTTCTTTTGCCGCCGTAGGTGAAGTTCTTTTGCCGCCCTAGGTGAAGGTCTTTTGCCGCCGTAGGTGAAGGTCTTTTGCCGCCGTAGGTGAAGGTCTTTTGCCGCCGTAGGTGAAGGTCTTTTGCCGCCGTAGGTGAAGTGGTCTTTTGCCGCCGTAGGTGAAGGTCTTTTGCCGCCGTAGGTGAAGGTCTTTTGCCGCCGTAGGTGAAGGTCTTTTGCCGCCGTAGGTGAAGGTCTTTTGCCGCCGTAGGTGAAGGTCTTTTGCCGCCGTAGGTGAAGGTCTTTTGCCGCCCTAGGTGAAGGTCTTTTGCCGCCGTAGGTGAAGTGTTTTTTTTGCCGCCGTAGGTGAAGTGGTCTTTTGTCGCCGTAGGTGAAGTGGTCTTTTGCCGCCCTAGGTGAAGTGGTCTTTTGCCGCCGTAGGTGAAGTGGTCTTTTGCCGCCGTAGGTGAAGTGGTCTTTTGCCGCCGTAGGTGAAGTGGTCTTTTGCCGCCGTAGGTGAAGTGGTCTTTTGCCGCCGTAGGTGAAGTGGTCTTTTGCCGCCGTAGGTGAAGTGGTCTTTTGCCGCCGTAGGTGAAGTGGTCTTTTGCCGCCGTAGGTGAAGGTCTTTTGCCGCCCTAGGTGAATGTCTTGAATGTCTTATGCTGCCTACACAGTCATTAGGTGTAATATTCATGGCAATAAAAGAACCACATGGGAGATCAATCAAGGTGAAGTTTTTTTGCCGCCCTAGGTGACGTCTTTTGCTGCCCTAGGTGAAGGTCTTTTGCCGCCGTAGGTGAAGGTTTTTTGCCGCCGTAGGTGAAGGCTTTTTGCCGCCCTAGGTGAAGTTCTTTTGCCGCCGTAGGTGAAGTTCTTTTGCCGCCGTAGGTGAAGTTCTTTTGCCGCCGTAGGTGAAGTTCTTTTGCCGCCGTAGGTGAAGTTCTTTTGCCGCCGTAGGTGAAGTTCTTTTGCCGCCGTAGGTGAAGGTCTTTTGCCGCCCTAGGTGAAGGTCTTTTGCCGCCGTAGGTGAAGGTCTTTTGCCGCCGTAGGTGAAGGTCTTTTGCCGCCGTAGGTGAAGGTCTTTTGCCGCCGTAGGTGAAGGTCTTTTGCCGCCCTAGGTGAAGGTCTTTTGCCGCCCTAGGTGAAGGTCTTTTGCCGCCCTAGGTGAAGGTCTTTTGCCGCCCTAGGTGAAGGTCTTTTGCCGCCCTAGGTGAAGTGGTCTTTTGCCGCCGTAGGTGAAGTGGTCTTTTGCCGCCGTAGGTGAAGTGGTCTTTTGCCGCCGTAGGTGAAGTGGTCTTTTGCCGCCGTAGGTGAAGTGGTCTTTTGCCGCCGTAGGTGAAGTGGTCTTTTGCCGCCGTAGGTGAAGTGGTCTTTTGCCGCCGTAGGTGAAGTGGTCTTTTGCCGCCGTAGGTGAAGGTTTTTTGCCGCCGTAGGTGAAGGCTTTTTGCCGCCCTAGGTGAAGGTCTTTTGCCGCCCTAGGTGAAGGTCTTTTGCCGCCCTAGGTGAAGGTCTTTTGCCGCCGTAGGTGAAGTGTTTTTTTTGCCGCCGTAGGTGAAGTGTTTTTTTGCCGCCGTAGGTGAAGTGTTTTTTTGCCGCCGTAGGTGAAGTGTTTTTTTGCCGCCGTAGGTGAAGTGGTCTTTTGCCGCCGTAGGTGAAGTGGTCTTTTGCCGCCGTAGGTGAAGTGGTCTTTTGCCGCCCTAGGTGAAGGTCTTTTGCCGCCCTAGGTGAAGGTCTTTTGCCGCCCTAGGTGAAGGTCTTTTGCCGCCCTAGGTGAAGGTCTTTTGCCGCCCTAGGTGAATGTCTTGAATGTCTTATGCTGCCTACACAGTCATTAGGTGTAATATTCATGGCAATAAAAGAACCACATGGGAGATCAATCAAGGTGAAGTTTTTTTGCCGCCCTAGGTGAAGGTTTTTTGCCGCCGTAGGTGAAGGTTTTTTGCCGCCGTAGGTGAAGGTTTTTTGCCACCGTAGGTGAAGGTTTTTTGCCGCCGTAGGTGAAGGTTTTTTGCCGCCGTAGGTGAAGGTTTTTTGCCGCCGTAGGTGAAGGTTTTTTGCCGCCGTAGGTGAAGGTTTTTTGCCGCCGTAGGTGAAGGTTTTTTGCCGCCGTAGGTGAAGTTCTTTTGCCGCCGTAGGTGAAGTTCTTTTGCCGCCGTAGGTGAAGTTCTTTTGCCGCCGTAGGTGAAGTTCTTTTGCCGCCGTAGGTGAAGTTCTTTTGCCGCCGTAGGTGAAGTTCTTTTGCCGCCGTAGGTGAAGTTCTTTTGCCGCCGTAGGTGAAGGTCTTTTGCCGCCCTAGGTGAAGGTCTTTTGCCGCCGTAGGTGAAGGTCTTTTGCCGCCCTAGGTGAAGGTCTTTTGCCGCCGTAGGTGAAGTGGTCTTTTGCCGCCGTAGGTGAAGTGGTCTTTTGCCGCCGTAGGTGAAGTGGTCTTTTGCCGCCGTAGGTGAAGTGGTCTTTTGCCGCCGTAGGTGAAGTGGTCTTTTGCCGCCGTAGGTGAAGTGGTCTTTTGCCGCCGTAGGTGAAGTGGTCTTTTGCCGCCGTAGGTGAAGTGGTCTTTTGCCGCCGTAGGTGAAGTGGTCTTTTGCCGCCGTAGGTGAAGTGGTCTTTTGCCGCCGTAGGTGAAGTGGTCTTTTGCCGCCGTAGGTGAAGTGGTCTTTTGCCGCCGTAGGTGAAGTGGTCTTTTGCCGCCGTAGGTGAAGTGGTCTTTTGCCGCCGTAGGTGAAGTGGTCTTTTGCCGCCCTAGGTGAAGGTCTTTTGCCGCCCTAGGTGAAGGTCTTTTGCCGCCCTAGGTGAAGTGTTTTTTTTGCCGCCCTAGGTGAAGTGTTTTTTTGCCGCCGTAGGTGAAGTGTTTTTTTGCCGCCGTAGGTGAAGTGGTCTTTTGCCGCCGTAGGTGAAGTGGTCTTTTGCCGCCGTAGGTGAAGTGGTCTTTTGCCGCCGTAGGTGAAGTGGTCTTTTGCCGCCGTAGGTGAAGTGGTCTTTTGCCGCCGTAGGTGAAGTGGTCTTTTGCCGCCCTAGGTGAAGGTCTTTTGCCGCCCTAGGTGAATGTCTTTTGCCGCCCTAGGTGAATGTCTTGAATGTCTTATGCTGCCTACACAGTCATTAGGTGTAATATTCATGGCAATAAAAGAACCACATGGGAGATCAATCAAGGTGAAGTTTTTTTGCCGCCGTAGGTGAAGGTTTTTTGCCGCCGTAGGTGAAGGTTTTTTGCCGCCGTAGGTGAAGGTCTTTTGCCGCCGTAGGTGAAGGCTTTTTGCCGCCCTAGGTGAAGGTCTTTTGCCGCCCTAGGTGAATGTCTTGAATGTCTTATGCTGGCCACACAGTCATTAGGTGTAATCTTCATGGCAATAAAAGAACCACATGGGAGATCAATCACTCTAGAATGGTTTCACTTCCGATCCCATAGGCAGAACCTGAAAATCTCTGAAATATTAGTGCAACTCTAGCAAGCATTGACAAAAGGACTTATTTTCTGAATGTCATTTTTTCTTTTCTGATGAGAGCCTCAAGAAGTATTAAAGTCTGTGGGCCAAAAAAGTGGTTGTAAAGGCTCCAGGTTTTTTACCTTCATGCATTCTATGGAAGGAATTGTGAGCATATTTGGCAAGTACAGAATCACAGTTTATATTATATATATATATATATATATATATATATATATATATATATATATATATATATATATATATATATATATATATATATATATATATATATATATATATGATGCAAAGTAAAGTGGTTGGATGGAAGCTTCAGAATGGCATAGATGTTTTTATTACAAATGATGTGAGCAGACCCTGTGTGCAGTTCCTCTTTAACCTCAAGCAAGTTTGTTCAACCATGTTGTGTATGTATGTGTTTTTTTTTTTTTTTTTTTTTTTACTATTGACTGAATTGAAATATTCTTTATGGTTCCTAGTGATCTGATAGGCTAACTCTTCTTCCATTTTCTCTGGTTTCTAGATGCCAAGACATTGCTCAGCTCTCGGCTGCACCACTCGGGATTCTCGCCTGACCAGGGAGAACGACATCTCATTTCACAGGTCAGCTCGGCTTCTTTATCTTGAGGGGCTCCTGCACTGTAGGTGCTATAAAAAAATAAAAAAAAGCTGAGGACGAAGGTCTAGTCACAAGCATTGGTTTGTATTGTATTTGCACTATAATTAAAGCGAAGTTCCACCCATTTTTTTTTTTTTTTTTTTTTTTTTTTTTAACCACTTGCTTACTGGGCACATATACCCCCCTCCTGCCCAGGTGAAATTTCAGCTTTCGGCACTGCATCGCTTTAACTAACAATTGCACGGTCGTGCGACGTGGCTCCCAAACAAAATTTACGTCCTTTTTTCCCCACAAGTAGAGCTTTCTTTTGGTGGTATTTGATCGCCTGTGCGGTTTTTATTTTTTGCGCTATAAACAAAGAAGTGAGACAATTTTGAAAAAAATACAATATTTTTTACTTCTTGCTATAATAAATATCCCAATTGAAAAAAAAAAAAAAAAAAAAATGTTTTTCTCAGTTTAGGCCGATACGTATTCTTCTACATATTTTTGGTAAAAAAAAAAAAAAAAATCGCAATAAGCGACTGGTTTGCGCAAAAGTTATAGCGCTTACAAAATAGGGGACAGAATTATTTTTTTTTAATTTTTTTTTTTTTTACTAGAAATGGCGGCGATCTGCGATTTTTAATGGGACTGCGACGTTATGGCGGACACATCGGACACATTTTTGGCGCCATTCACATTTATACTGCGATCAGTGCTATAAATATGCACTAATTACAGTATAAATGTGACTGGCATTGAAGGGGTTAACACTAGGGGGTGAGGAAGGGGTTAAATGTATCCCTGCTTAGTGTTCTAACTGTAGGTGGAGGGGGGGGTGACTGGGGGGGTGACCGATCTGTGTCCCTATGTACAAGAGACACAGATCGGTCTCCTCTCCAGAGACAGCACCGCTGTCTCTGTGTAAAACGGCAATGAGAGATGATCTCATATGTTTACATATGAGATCCTCTCTCATTGGCCGCACAGATCGCCTCGCGAACGGCCACTCTGATTGGCCGTTCGCGGCGATCTGTAATTGGCTGTGTCCGAGGGACACGGGCAACACAGATTTTCCCCGCAGCGCGCTCTGGAGCGCGCGCGGGGAACGCCCAAAGGGGCGGCCGTCAATTGACGGCAGTTTGGAAATTGGGATCCGCACTGTAGCCGTCAATTGACGGCAGGCGGATCCCAAGTGGTTAAGGTCCAAACACTGATGCCCATCTTAACCACTTCCCGACCCCCGCATGTACATATACGTCCACAATATGGCACGTACAGGCACATGGGCGTTAATGTACGTCCTTGCCTATTAGCGGGTGGGGGGTCCGATCGGGACCCCCCCGGTACATGCGGCGGTCGGGTTCGCTCGGGGAGCGATCCGGGACCACGGCGCGGCGATTTGTTTGTTTATAGCCGCTCCGTCGCGATCGCTCCCCGGAGCTGAAGAACGGGGAGAGCCGTATGTAAACACGGCTTCCCCGTGCTTCACTATGGCGGCGCATCGATCGTGTCATCCCCTTTATAGGGGAGACACAATCGATGACGTCAGTCCTACAGCCACACCCCCCTACAGTTGTAAACACACACTAGGTGGACCCTAACTCCTACAGCGCCACCTGTGGTTAACTCCCAAACTGCAACTGTCATTTTCACAATAAAGAATGCAATTTAAATGCATTTTCTGCTGTGAAAATGACAATGGTCCCAAAAATGTGTCAAAATTGTCCGAAGTGTCCACCATAATGTCGCAGTCATGAAAAAAATCGCTGATCGCCGCCATTAGTAGTAAAAAAAAAAAATTAATAAAAATGCAATAAAACTATCCCCTATTTTGTAAACGCTATAAATTTTGCGCAAACCAATCGATAAACGCTTATTGCGATTTTTTTTTTTTTACTAAAAATATGTAGAAGAATACGTATCGCCCTAAACTGAGGGGAAAAAAATGTTTTTATATATGTTTTTGGGGGATATTTATTACAGCAAAAAGTAAAAAATATTGCATTTTTTTCAAAATTGTCGCTCTATTTTTGTTTATAGCGCAAAAACGAAAAACCGCAGATGTGATCAAATACCACCAAAAGAAAGCTCTATTTGTGGGGGAAAAAAGGACGCCAATTTTGTTTGGGAGCCACGTCGCACGACCGCGCAATTGTCTGTTAAAGCGACGCAGTCCCGAACTGTAAAAACACCTTGGGTCTTTAGGCTGCATATTGGTCCGGGGCTTAAGTGGTTAAATGCTGTAATTTTTCTTTGTACAAACATTTTTCTACCGTTCTTCTGCAGCACTTCCAGCTGCGGCCGCCTAGGCGATTTACGTCACCAGGCGATCTGCAAGGGTTCCTGGGATAGCGGCGTCATGTATCCCAGGAGTCCTTGTGAATCGCCTAGTGATGAAATCTCGCCTTATTTCCAAATCGGAAATGTCGCAAACGGAATGTCATGATTGACAGGTTGCTAAAGCAATGGGGCGGGAACTTCTGCCGTCGCCGCTATAGTTATGGCAACCTGTTGGGAATAGAGAGAGCTGCTAAGGCACAAGATCGGGAGGCGCATGCTGGGTAGCCAGCTGCACCGAATCGAGGGAATAGGGCTTCAGATGCCCACAGATGACATGGAACCTGCCTGCTTCCGAGATCTGGTTAGTCTTCAAATATTTTAACACAAACTACAAGGACTACACATAGGACATGTTCTAAATGTTGCTAGATATGTTTAAACAAGTATGGAGGAGTGTTTATAAAAAAAGTATTTGGGGGGGACTGGAGCACCCTGCTTTAATAGGTGAATGCGGGAGTTTTTGCATTCTGGTCACAATTCTTGCCTTGTTTTTTTTGTACCTTATTACTGACCTACTATATCTAGTTCTTCACTGTTTCTCTGGGTGAAGGCAGCCATCTTGTTAGAGGCGGGGCTTTGCTTCCTTATGTCAGAGCCACCCCCTTGGTTAGGTAATGATCAGGAAGCAGCAGAAGGGACGGAGGAAGCACAGATGGCAGAAAACAAATGATGCAAAAGCAGGGAGTTACTTTCACTACAGGTTCTCAGGTACACCTTCCTCTCCAGCAAAGAGAACAGTGATCGACACAGTAATGACATCAGCAAATCTGATGTCTACCCCCATCTGCAGCAGCTATCCCGAGTCCAGCTATTTTCCCTCAAGGTCCTAGCTGTGGCACAGCTTGGGGGGCCTATTACTATGATCCACTTCTGAAGCAAATTCAAGAGAACCCTCATCTGGGTGCCTGGTCTGGAGAACTCACCGAAGAGTGTCAGGTGGGCACTGGAAGGAGGGAAGTGGGATGGGAGTGGGTACCTTGTAAAACCAGGTACCCCTTACCCCCCAAAAAGTGCCAAATGTGGCAGTGGAGGGGGGGGTGCAAGTAAGCAGAGCTTTCCCCTTTTGAGTGGCGCTCCACTTTTAGTGTCTTGTAAGTATTCTGTGAACTTGGAGTTTCTCATACTACCCTACACCCCATGCAAGTTCCTCAACAAAAAGACACCCCCCCCCCCCCTAGACCAGTGGTTCTCAACCTAGGGGTTGGGACCCCCTTGGTGGACGATTGATGATTTGCCAGGGGTCCCCGGATCCTGGACTGTTCTTGAAGCCTGCACCTCTCTCCCAGCCTTTTTGCGGCCGCCCAGCTGGGCTGTTCCTGGAGCCCGCGGCCGCCCACTCAGCCTCTTCGCAGCCGCCCATTCAGTTCACGGCATGATCGGGGGGGCAGAGACTAGAGGTCAGCTGACTGGTGAGGAACGTGAAGTGGGAGGGGCTGAAGGAGACCCTATCTCCTGATTTCGGCATAGGTGTCACTGCTACAAAATACCGCAAAGTCGGAGACACAGTGAAGCTGGAGACACAGTGAGTGACACTACCTGTGATTATAGTTGCCATTGAAAGTCCCCACTACAGTTCTCAGGCGCTCTTTATCAAGGTCATTTGCTGATCTAGGTTGGCTGAACGGAATTTATAACTTAAATGAAGAACTCTGGACTTTGTTTTCTTGGATTGAATTTTTTTTTTTTTTTGTAACACAGGTTGGGATTATCAACCACTTAACGCCCGCCGCACGACTATTTACGTCTGCAAAATGGCACGGACAGGCAGATGGGCGTATATATACGTCCTTGCCTTTCCGCGGGTCGGGGGTCCGATCGGGACCCCCCCCAGCTGCGGGCAGCTTACCTCGGGGAGCGATCCGGGACGACGGCGCGGCTATTCGTTTATAGCCGCTCCGTCGCGATCGCTCCCCGGAGCTGAAGAACAGGGAGAGCCGTATGTAAACACGGCTTCCCCGTGCTTCACTGTGGCGGCGCATCGATCGCGTCATCCCCTTTTATAGGCGAGACACAATCGATGACATCGGACCTACAGCCACACCCCCCTACTGTTGTAAACACACACTAGGTGAAGCCTTACTCCTTCAGCGCCCCCTAGTGGTTAACTCCCAAACTGCAACTGTCATTTTCACAATAAACAATGCAATTTAAATGCATTTTTTGCTGTGAAAGTGACAATGGTCCCAAAAATGTGTCAAAATTGTCCGAAGTGTCCGCCATAATGTCGCAGTCACGAAAAAAATTGCTGATCGCCGCCATTAGTAGTAACAAAAAAAAATTAATAAAAATGCAATAAAAATATCCCCTATTTTGTAAACGCTATAAATTTTGCGCAAACCAATCGATAAACGCTTATTGCGATTTTTTTTTTTTTTTACCAAAAATAGGTAGAAGAATACGTATCGGCCTAAACTGAGGGAAAAATTTTTTTTAGATATGTTTTTGGGGGGTATTTATTATAGCAAAAAGTAAAAAATATTGCATTTTTTTCAAAATTGTCGCTCTATTTTTGTTTATAGCGCAAAAAATAAGAACCGCAGAGGTGATCAAATGCCACCAAAAGAACGCTCTATTTGTGGGGGGAAAAAAGACGCCAATTTTGTTTGGGAGCCACGTCGCACGACCGCGCAATTGTCAGTTAAAGCGACGCAGTGCCGAATCGCAAAACCTGGCCTGGGCATTTAGCTGCCTAAAGGTCCGGGGCTTAAGTGGTTAAAAAAAAAAAAAAGTGTTCCAATTTCAGCATAGTCAGACGTGTACTTTATTTTCTGTTTTTTTATTAAAGGTTACCAAGAAAAGAGGATCCTCGGCGAAACATGTGGATTGCAAACTGCAGAAGAATGGACCCGAGCGGTAACGGGCTTTGGGACCCCGCCTCGGAATATGTGTATTTCTGCTCCAGGCACTTTGAGAAGAGCTGCTTCGAAGTAACAGGAATAAGGTACATATAGTCACGGTTTTTATAATGGGGGGGGGGGGGATAAAAAAAATCAGATCTGGTCCCAAATTGTATTTGTTTTACTAAGTAATGATAATTGGGTAGAGTGGATTCACTTCCTGCTCAGGCTATCAGCACTTTGAATGACAATTGCGTGGTCATGCACCACTGTACCCTTATGATAATTTTTATAATTTTTTTTGAGACCTATAGAGATTTATTTTTGTGGTATTTAATCACCACTGTTTTTTTTTTTTTGCCAAGCAAACTAAAAAAGACCTAGGGCCAGATTCACATACATTTAGTTCCGCGCAGCGTATCAGAGATACGCTACGCCGCCGTACCTTACCTGGCGCATTTTCGAATCCTCAGCGAGTTCGCGCCGTAAGTTACGGCGGCGTAGTGTATTTCTGGTGGCGGATTTCAAATTGGGCGGGTTGGGGGCGGGTTTCATTTAAATGAAGCGCGTCCCCGCGCCGAATGAACTGCGCATGCGTCATCCAGAAATTTCCCGCCGTGCTTTGCGCGAAATGACGTTGCAACGACGTCGTTTTTTGAACTTAGACGGGACTTACGTACATTCCGATTCACGGACGACTTACGCAAAAAAAAAAAATTCAAATTTCGACGCAGGAACGACGGCCATACTTAACATGGCAATTCTATCTATACGCCGCAAAATACCAGCTTTAACTATACGCCGGAAAAAGCCGACTAGAGACGACGTTAGAAAATGCGACGGCCGCGTGTACGTTCGTGGATCGTCGTAAATCGCTAATTTGCATACCCGTCGCGGAAAATGCCACCCAGCGCACGCCGAAGTATTGCATCTTAGATCCGAAGACGTACACCTGTCGGATCTAACCCAGAAGCCGTCGTATCTTGGTTTGAGGATTCAAAACAATGATACGACGCGGGAAATTTGAAAGTACGCCGGCGTACTTCGTCTGTGGATCTGGCCCCTGGAATTTAAAAATGAAAAAAACATTTTCTTAGTTTATGTTATAAAATTTGGCAAATAATACATTTAACTTTTTCGCTGATTGGCTGCCCTGGTGGGCACACTGTTAGTGGAGCCCTGGTGGACATGACACCAATAGGCGGCACTCCCCAAGGCACTGGCACCAATAGGCGGCACTGATGGGCACTGACCGGTGGCACTGCTAGGCAGCACTACTTGTGGCACTCCCCACGGCACTGGCACCAATAGGGGGCACTGACGGGTGGCACTGCTAGGCAGCACTACTTGTGGCACTCCCCGAGGCCCTGGCACCAATAGGCGGCACTGATGGGCACTGACAGGTGGCACTGCTAGGCAGCACTACTCATGGCACTGGCACCAATAGGCGGCACTGATGGGCACTGACAGGTGGCACTGCTAGGCAGCACTACTCGTGGCACTGGCACCAATAGGCGGCACTGATGGGCACTGACAGGTGCTGCTGCTAGGCAGCACTACTCGTGGCAATACCTACAGCTGACGCCAATAGCGGCACTGACATCGCTGGACTCCAGGACAGGTAAGTGTCCTAATATTAAAAGTCAGCAGCTGCAGTATTTGTAGAGTTATGTGTAACTTTCAAAGAGCTTTAACAGTTGTCTGTTAAACAAAAAAAAAATGTATAAACCTAAAACAAATGAACTCAAAACATAGTTTCCCCTTAGGCAATGAAGGTGTTCTTTATCTGGGTCTTGTTTTACTGTCTAGTGGCTATCGTCGTTTGAAGGAAAATGCCATCCCAACAATATTTACAGCTGCAACAAAACCCCAGAGGGTAACCAAAATCAGAACACAAAAGAAGAAAGCAACCAAGGCAAAAGTAAAAAGGAAATTGTGAGTATACACCCTTCACCTTAAAGCGAAACTTCACCCAAAAGGGATAGTTCCGCTTATTTATATCCTCCTTCCCCTTCCACATTTGTCACTTTTTAGGGGGGGGGGGGAGAGCAGGTACCTGTTTTTGACAAGTACCCGCTCCCACTTTGGCAATCTGAGCGGAAGTTCGACAAGCCCCTCCCCCCCGTAGTCTTTTGGGACACATCAAAGGCCAAGGAGCCATTTTACAAAGTACGGCTCGTGCAGAAGTAAAAAAAACTTCTGTGTGCAGTGGGCCCCCCCCCCAATCCTTACCTGAGCTTCCTCCGATCCAGCAATGTTCTCGATCACCTCGGCTGTCCCCTCCTCATTTGCTGAGATAGCAGCTGGAGCCCATTGGCTCCCACTGACGTCAATCACAGCCAGTGAGCCAATGAGGAGCGTGGGGGGAGGGGGGTGGCTCTGTGTGTCTTATGGATGCCTAGAGCAGCGACTCGGGAGCGAACACGCAGCGGTGCCCCCAGGTCAAACAGCTTTCACTAGGGGCACTGATCAAAGGGAAGGAGCCATGAGCGCCAATGAGGGACCTGAAAGGAAGAGGATCTGGGCTGCTCTGTGCAAAACCACTGCACAGAGCAGCTAAGTATAACATGTTTGTTTTATATAAAAAAAATACGTCACTGCGGCGCTTTAACTGACAATTGTGCGGTCGTGTGACGTTGTACAAAATTTACATCCTTTTTTCCCCGGCAAATGGAGCTTTCTTTTGGTGGTATTTGATCACCTCATCAAGGTGTTTTGTTTGTTTTTTTCGCTATTAACCACTTGCTGACGGCCGTACGACTTTGTACGGCCTCAGCGCGGCTCCCAATCTCTAACAGGCCGTGTTTTTACGGCCTCTCCTTTACACGTTCCCCGCGCGCGCTCCCGAGCGCGCGGCGGGGAACTTCTGTACTGGCCGTGTCCCTTGGACACAGCCAGTCACAGATCGCCGTGAACGGCCAATCGGAGCGGCCGTTTGCTAGGCGATCTGTGCGGCCAATGAGAGATGATCTCATATGTTTACATATGAGATCATCTCTCATTCCCGGCTCTCGCAGACAGCGGTGCTGTCAGGGGAGAGAGGAGACGGATCTGTGTCTCTTGTACATAGAGACACAGATCGGTCACCCCCCCAGTCACCCCCCCTCCCCCACAGTTAGAACACTAATTAGGGTACACATTTAACCCCTTCCTCACCCCCTAGTGTTAACCCTTCCCTGCCAGTCACATTTATACAGTAATTAGTGCATTTTTATAGCACTGATCGCAATATAAATGTGAATGGCGCCAAAAATGTGTCAAAAGTGTCCGATGTGTCCGCCATAACGGCGCAGTCCCAATAAAAATCGCAGATCGCCGCCATTTCTAGTAAAAAAAAAAGCATTTATACAGTAATTAGTGCATATTTATAGCACTGATTGCAGTATAAATGTGAATGGCGCCAAAAATGTGTCAAAAGTGTCCGATGTGTCCGCCATAACGTCGCAGTCCCAATAAAAATCGCAGATCGCCGCCATTTCTAGTAAAAAAAAAAATTTATACAGTAATTAGTGCATATTTATAGCACTGATTGCAGTATAAATGTGAATGGCGCCAAAAATGTGTCAAAAGTGTCCGATATAACGTCGCAGTCCCAATAAAAATCGCAGATCGCCGCCATTTCTAGTAAAAAAAAAAAAAAAAAAAATAATAATAATTCTGTCCCTTATTTTGTAGGCGCTATATCTTTTGCGCAAACCAGTCGCTTATTGCGATTTTTTTTTTTTTTACTAAAAATATGTAGAATACGTATCGGCCTAGACTGAGGATAAAAAAATAAACGTAAAAAAAAAAATTGAGCTATTTATTATAGCAACAAGTAAAAATATTTTATTTTTTTTCAAAATTGTCGCTCTATTTTTGTTTATAGCGCAAAAAATAAAAACCGCAGAGGTGATCAAATACCACCAAAAGAACGCTCTATTTGTGGGGAAAAAAGGACGTTAATTTTGTTTGGGAGCCACGTCGCACGACCGCGCAATTGTCAGTTAAAGCGACGCAGTGCCGAATCGCAAAAAGTCCTCTGGTCAGGAAGGGGTTTAAGTGCCCAGTAAGGAAGTGGTTAACAAAAAAAGAGCGACAATTTTGAAAAAAAAACATTTATTTTTTATTTTTGCTATAATTAATATCCCAAAATTGAAAAAACAAATTTCTTCCTCAGTTTAGGCCGATACGTACTCTTCTACATATTTTTGGTAAAAAAAAAATGCAATAAGCGTTTATTGATTTGGTTTATAGCATCTACAAAATAGGGTTAATATTTATGGCATTTCTTTTTCTTTTTTCTTTTTTATTGTTTTTTTTCCTATTAATGGCGGTGATCTGTGATAATAATAATATCGCAGATCACCGCCATTACTAGGAAAAAAAAAAAAAAAACAATAAAAAATTATATAGATTAATAATAATAATAATAATAATAATAATAAAGAAAAATGATATAGATTATTAATAATAATAATAATAATAAAGAAAAATTATATAGATTAATAATAATAATAATAATAATAATAAAGAAAAATGATATAGATTAATAATAATAATAATTAATAATAAAGAAAAATTATATAGATTAATAATAATAATAATAATAATAATAATTAATAATAAAGAAAAATTATATAGATTAATATTATTATTATTATTTTTAAGAGGGATTGCGGTGGGCAGATTGGACACTTTTGACACTATTTTGGGACCATTGACATTTTATACAGAGATCAGAGTGAAAAATAGCCACTGATTACTGTATAAATGTCACTGGCAGGGAAGGGGGTTAACACGAGGGAGCGATCAAGGGGTTAAAAGTTTTCCTTGGGAGGTGATTCTAACTGTGGGGGGGAGGAGTCTGACTGCAGAAGGAGAGAGATTGCTGTTCCTGATCACTAGGAACAGCAAATCTCTCTCTTAGTCTGCATTCACACCTCCGCGACAAGATACGCCGCGTACGCGGCGTATTTTGCCGCAAGTGTGATTTTTTTTTTTTTTCAACAAAGCCTTCCCATTGCTTTGTATGGCCGAACGCCAATGCCGCCTGAAAAAAAGGGTCCGGGATTTTTTTGCAGGCGTACGGCGTCTATGAGTTGTGAACCATCTCATAGACAGCAATGGGAATTCTCCCCTCCAGCGGCAAGAGCGTCCGGCGTTTTGTCGCGGAGGTGTGAATGGGCTCTAACTCCCCTGTCATAACGGGAATCTATCTGTTTACATTGACAGATCCCTGTTCCCGCGGATGGCTGGTGGACATTGCGGCCGCCGGCCACACGCATCGGGTCCCCCGCCGTACAGCGGGTGCGCACGTGCCTGCTACAGATCCTTAAAGGAGCCGACGTACACCTACGGTGATTTGCGGGAACGCACCGACCTGCCGCCGTATAATGACGGCGGCTGGTCGGCAACTAGTTTACTGCTCTTTTCAACGATCCTGCACAGACCGGTTCATTACCACCTCTTCTGGAAGCTTCCTGACTCTCCTGTAGTCCAAGGGAGGGGGCGAGCACGACACTCCACACCAGGGAGAAAGCCTCGCATTACTGTGTGGAGTTACAGACAGAAGAACAGGAATAAAAAGAAAGAAATAAGGACATTTAAAAGCAAAATGGAAGGATGAGGTAAGTGAAGGAGGACTGCACTAAGGTAAAGGAAGCTATTTAGGGAAATAAATAAATTGTACCTTTACAACCCCTTTAAAGGATATCTAAAGGTTCCATTTAAAAAAAAAAAAAACATGTTATACTTGCTCCGTGGCCGCGGGATCCGCGGACCCGATCGCCGCTGGAGTCCCGCGATCGGTCCCCGGAGCTGAAGAACGAGGAGAGCTGTATGTAAACACACCTTCTCCATTCTTCACTGTGGCGGCGTCATTGATAGTGTGATCTGATATAGGGAAACACAATCAATGACGTCACACGTCCAGCCCTGCCCCCGTACAGTTAGAAACACAGATGAGGTCACACATAACCCCTTCAGCGCCCCCTAGTGGTTAACTCCCAAACTGCAATTGTAATTTTCACAGTAAACAATGCATTTTTATAGCATTTTTTTGCTGTTAAAAAGTGACAATGGTCCCAAAAATGTCAAAATTGTCCGAAGTGTCCGCCATAATGTCGCAGTCATGAAAAAAATCGCTGATCTCCGCCAGTAGTAAAAAAAAAAAAAATTATTAATAAAAATGAAATAAAACTATCCCCTATTTTGTAAACCCTATACATTTTGCGCAAACCAATCGATAAACGCTTATGGCGATTTTTTTTTCTTTCTTTTTTTTACCAAAAATATGTAGAAGAATACGTATCGGCCTAAACTGAGGAAAAAAAAGTGTTTTTTATGTTTTTTGGGGATATTTATTACAGCAAAAAGTAAAAAATATTGTTTTTTTTTAAATTTTCGCTCTATTTTTGTTTATAGCGCAAAAAATAAAAACCGCAGAGGTGATCAAATACCACCAAAATAAAGCTCTATTTGTGGGGAAAAAAGGACGCCAATTTTGTTTGGGAGCCACGTCGCACGACCGCGCAATTGTCAGTTAAAGCGACGCAGTGCCGAATCGTAAAAACTGGCCGGGTCCTTTTACCTGCATTTTAGTCCGGGTCTTAAGTGGTTAAATGCCTGTAACTTTGTAAACGAAGTCCACTAATATTCTGCCTCATTTTTATTACCAGAGATTTCTTGGCGAGTGATCATCACGCAGCCCCGTGTGAAAGCGCAGATCCTTCGAGCAACCAGTGTTTTGATGCTAGGAGGTATGACGGCGTACCAACACAAGACCTGGTGAACTTCCATGGACTGTGCCCTGAAAATATCGACATCCCTGCTGATGCTGCCCCAGCCGAAGGAGCTTTGGCAACCACCGTAGACCACCAGATGCATCCAGAGGCCACGCTGGAAGACATCGAGGTGGGAACTGTAATGGGCGGACCTCTCTCAGACTTGGAACTGTCTCAGGAGGATATGTCTTCTGATATATGCGTTGGCACAGACCCAGAAGGGCCCGCGGAGGGGGTGACGGAACAACTGCGCCCAGTGTCTCCTTCGGTCTACATGATGCGCATCCCCCAGCCGCCGGGGGCCTACATTCAGAACGAACACAGCTACCATGTGGGGAATGCACTTCTTTGGAAGAAGAGGGCAGAATCCGCATTGGAGGCACTGACCAAAGTCCAGAGACAGCTGGAAGCTTGCAGACGGCGGGAGCAGAGGCTCCGCCTTCGCATATCTGCGTTACAGCAGGAACACTTGAGGGAGAGGCGCGCACAAACGGATGTCCGAGAGAAGCTGAAGGAGCATCTACAAGTGTTTGAGCTTCAGCTTATAAATGACTTTGTGTAAATGCTCAGTTGGGTCTGCTGAGGGTATGCGCCCATGGGGGGTGTGCTGAGGGTATGCGCCCATGGGGGGTGTGCTGAGGGTATGCGCCCATGGGGGGTGTGCTGAGGGTATGCGCCCATGGGGGGTGTGCTGAGGGTATGCGCCCATGGGGGGTGTGCTGAGGGTATGCGCCCATGGGGGGTGTGCTGAGGGTATGCGCCCAAGGGGGGTGTGCTGAGGGTATGCGCCCAAGGGGGGTGTGCTGAGGGTATGCGCCCATGGGGGGTGTGCTGAAGGTATGCGCCCAAGGGGGGTGTGCTGAGGGCATGCGCCCATGGGGGTGTGCTGAGGGTATGTGCCCATGGGTGTATGTGCCCATGGGTGTATGCGCCCATGTGGGTCTGCTGAGGGTATGCGCCCATGGGGGGTGTGCTGAGGGCATGCGCCCATGGGGGGGTGTGCTGAGGGCATGCGCCCATGGGTGTATGCGCCCATGTGGGTCTGCTGAGGGCATGCGCCCATGGGTGTATGCGCCCATGTGGGTCTGCTGAGGGTATGCGCCCATGTGGGTCTGCTGAGGTTATGCGCCCATGGGTGTATGCCCCTATGGGGGGTGTGCTGAGGGCATGCCCCTATGGGGGGTGTGCTGAGGGCATGCCCCTATGGGGGGTGTGCTGAGGGCATGCCCCTATGGGGGGTGTGCTGAGTGCATGCCCCTATGGGGGGTGTGCTGAGTGCATGCCCCTATGGGGGGTGTGCTGAGTGCATGCCCCTATGGGGGGTGTGCTGAGGGCATGCCCCTATGGGGGGTGTGCTGAGGGCATGCGCCCTATGGGGGGTGTGCTGAGGGCATGCGCCCATGGGGGGTGTACTGAGGGCATGCGCCCATGGGGGTGTGCTGAGGGCATGCGCCCACGGGGGGGCGTGCTGAGGGTATGCGCCCACGGGGGGGCGTGCTGAGGGTATGCGCCCATGGGGGGTGGGGGTGCTGAGGGCATTGCGCCCATGGGGGGGGGATGCTGAGGGCATTGCGCCCATGGGGGGTGGGGGTGCTGAGGGCATGCGCGCATGGACGTTTTTACGCCTACATACAAAAAAGGAGTAAATACTGGTAAAAAGAGGGGTGATTCTGTTACAGTTTAAATGCTTAAAGTGGAAGTCTAGCCAAAACTTTTATTGAATTGAGTGGGCTTGGAGCCCCCTTTGGGTTTTACTACTATCTGGGGGCTACATTAAATGGATTTAAGCTTCCCAAAGCTGGATCAAAATTCAGCTGGTTCAGCAGGGACAGGACACATTTTGATCCATCTATAGCCGGTCTCACTTGATTGAAGTCGATCTAACGATCATTTTTCTCAATCAGCGAGCTGCAGCCACTGATCAGTGTATTCTGACAGTGGAGGAGCCGTGCTGTCAGAATACAGTGGTGCAGCAAGGAGGATTTCCCCATCCACCTCCACATGTGCGGATGGGGGAATTCCTGGAAAAAGCCACACCCAAGAGTATAGGAGTCCAAGAATATTTATTTCTTAAAAAAAAATCGAAAGACGATCACCCCACATATTTTGGGGTCTCCTTTGCTCGAGTCCTTAGTATGCAGTTTTTTGAGGGTTAAAGTGCTACTAATCCCAGGAGCCTGCATTCACTATATCTGCTCTCCCACAGTACACAGAACATGGAAATGCAATAGTTTTAGTAAATATAAACTGCTAAATACCTTTTCTCATCAGCAGTATATAGCAGTTTTGTAATTTCTATCAGTGTCTGGTTAAAGCTTGTAGAAGGAGTTTTCATTCTCCTCTGACTGCCCTATGAGGCTGCAGGACCCCTGACCCTCTGTCTGTACAGTGCTGATTGGCCCTGTGCTGATCACATGCACTCTCCAAGAGAAAAAAAAAATATGCTATACAAACCAATCTGAGCATGTGCAGAGTGTCCCCTACCGTCTGTTCTATCAGGAGATGGATTGGGGACAGTGAAAGAAGGGGAGGATCAGAGAAGACAGGATCAAACAGTCTTTATACTCTATGCAGAGGATTAACCCCTTAGGTTCCACAGTGAGCATAACAAGCATGCTTTACTGTATATACAGACTGATTTTTACTGTTGTGGGTTTAGCAACACTTAGGCTGCATTCACAACTGAGCGTTTCAAAGTCGCACGTTTTTTTTTGCGATTTTTGTACTGGTCACCAGTGTAAAAAGCAGAAAACCGCCTGTTATCTGCCCCAAAGGAGCTTGTGTTCTTTTTGGGGTTTTTTTTGAGCTTAGGGCATTTTTCAGGCGTTTTTGCTTCAGGTGATAAAACGCTCCATATGTGAACAGGTGCCATTGAAATGAATGGGATTTTGTTTGTTTGGGCATTTTTTTAGCAACAGACCCAAGGAAGCGCGATTTCAAAGCCGCACTGGTGTGAACTGGGGCTAAATATGTCGTTTTTGCGCTGATCCAACAGATCTAGCAACAGACCCAAGGAAGTAGGGCTGTCCCGATACCACTTTTTTAAGACCAAGTACAAGTACCGATACTTTTTTCCAGGTACTCGCCGATACCGAATACCGATACTTTTTTTTTAATGTCATGTGACAGTGGTGTGTGTGTGTGTGTGTGTGTTTTTTTTTTTTTTTTTTTTTTTTTTTTTTACAGTGATTTTTCTTTATTTTTTTTTAGAGAGGGGGGGTAGTGGATTGTCAGTGTGTTTTTTTTTTTTTTATTTTATTAAATTATTGCAATTTTTTTTATTTATTTTTTAATCGGCTCTGTTGGGGGGGCTTTGGTGAGATATCAGGAGTCTTAACATACCTCTGACATCTCCAAGGTAGGAGCCGGGTTTAGCGGCGCCTACCTCCGCTCTCCATCCTGACAAATTGAGGGGGGAGAGCGGCACGGAGGGGGACAAGACAGCACGGGGGGAGAGCGGCACGGAGGGGGACAAGACCGCACGGGGGGAGAGCGGCACGGAGGGGGACAAGAATGCACGGAGGGAGAGCGGCACAAGACAGCACGGAGGGGGACAAGACAGCACAGGGGAGAGCGGCACAGAGAGGGGGAAGACAGCACGGGGGGAGAACGGCACGAAGGGGGAGAAGACAGCACAGGGGGAGATCGGCATGGAGGGGGACAAGAACGCACGGAGGGAGAGTGGCACAAGGCAGCACGGAGGGGGACAAGACAGCACGGGGGAGAGTGGCACGGAGAGGGAGAAGACAGCACAGGGGGAGAAGACGCCACAGGGGGAGAGCGGCTCGGAGGGGGAGAAGACAGCACGGGGAGAGCGGAACGGAGAGGGAGAAGACGCCACAGGGGGAGAACGGCACGGAGGGGGAGAAGACAGCACGGAGGGGGAGAAGACAGCACGGGGGGAGAGCGGCAATGAGAGGGAGAAGACAGCACGGGGGAGAACGGCACGGAGGGGGAGAAGACAGCACGGGGGGAGAGCGGCATGGAGAGGGAGAAGACAGCACAGGGGGAGAGCGGCACGGAGGGGAAGAAGACAGCATGGAGGGGGAGAAGACAGCACAGGGGGAGAGCGGCACGGAGGGGAAGAAGACAGCATGGAGGGGGAGAAGACAGCACAGGGGGAGAGCGGCACGGAGGGGAAGAAGACAGCATGGAGGGGGAGAAGAAAGCACGGGGGGAGAGCGGCACGAAGGGGGACAAGACAGCACGGGGGGGAGAGCGGCACGAAGGGGGAGAAGACAGCACATGGGGACGTTTTACGCCCAAAGTCTTTGTAAATCCTAACAATGAACTTCTTTTATTTGCTTCCTTGGGTCTGTTGCTATATCTGTTGGATCAGTGCAAAAACTACATATTTAGCCCCAGTTTACACCAGTGCGGCTTTGAAATCGCGCTACATTAGTTCCATTGCTGGCAATGCGACTTGTCATGCGATTTTTTTTTTTTTACTCTTTTTGTTGAGTGTGGCACGTGTTGCAAAAATTTCCCTTTTGGGATCAATAAAGTGTTCTGAATCTAAACTGTCAAATTGCATGGCGGTTTGCACCGGTGTGAACGGGGGGTTTGAAGCATTTGTTACCTTAAAAAAATAAAAAATACATTTTGATCCTGTTCCTTTAACCACTTCAGCCCCTGAAGAATTTCCCCCCCTTCCTGTACCAGAGCACTTTTTGCGATTCGGCACTGCGTCACTTTAACTGACAATTGCGCGGTCGTCGTGCGACGTGGCACCCAAACAAAATTGACGTCCTTTTTGTCTCACAAATAGAGCGCTTTTTTGGTGGTATTTGATTGCCTCTGCGGGTTTTTATTTTTTGCGCTATAAAAAAAAAAAAGCGACAATTTTGAAAAAAAAAAAAAGCAATATGTTTTACTTTTTGCTATAATAAATATCCCCCAAAAATATAAAAAAAAAAAAGTTTTTCCTCAGTTTAGGCCGATACGTATTCTTCTACATATTTTTGGTAAAAGAATTCGCAATTAGCATATCTTGATTGGTTTGCGCAAAAGTTATAGCGTCTACAAAATAGGGGATAGTTTTATGGTATTTTTATTAATTTTTTTTCTTTTTTTTACTAGTGCTGGCAGCGTTCTGCGATTTTTAATCGTGTCTGCGACATTATGGCGGACACATCGGACATTTTTGACGCTATTTTGGGACCATTGTCATTTATACAGCCATCTGTGCTATAAAATTGATTGTTGTGTAAATGACACTGGCAGGGAAGGGGTTAACCACTAGGGGGCGAGGAAGGGGTCAAGTGTGTCCTAGGGAGTGATTCTAACTGGGGAGGGATGGGCTACACAAGTGACATGACAGAGATCACTGTTCCCAATGACGGGTAACAGTAGATCAGTGTCCTGTCACTAGGCAGAACAGGGAAATGCCTTGGTTACATAGGCATCTCCCTGTTCTGCCTCTCCGTGACACGATCGTGGACCACCAGCGAACATCGAGTTCGCTGGGCCCGCAGGCACGGCTTCTTAAAGGGGACGTTTTTGCCCACTGCTGCCATTCTGCCGACGTATCTCGGCGTTCAGCGGTTGGAAAGTGGTTAAAGCATGAATAACAGCACAGTGCTTGTGCTGTGTAATTTGGCCCCTTCTATCACCTGAAATACCTGGCTGATCCTGCCTGGTTCTGCCCTCACCTACTGTAAACTGACCACAGTTTTATCATGGCTGCTGAGCCCTGACACTGTGGTCAGTTTATTTGCCTCCGTCATCTGCAGCTCTCCTGTGCTCCCCCTCCCCCCTCCCTCTCTGCCTGTCAGCATGTGACATTGCCTGACCATTCCCCTCCTGTAAACTGACCACAGTTTATCATGGCTGCTGAGCCCCGACACCGTGGTCAGTTTATTTGCCTCCGTCATCTGCAGCTCTCCTGTCCCCCCCCCCCCTCTGCCTGTCAGCTAGTGACAATGCCCTCCCCTCCTGTAAACTGACCACAGTTAGTTTATCATGGCTGCTAAGCCCTGACATCGTGGTCAGTTTATTTGCCTCCATCATCCGCAGCTCTCCTGTCCCCCCCCTCTGCCTGTCAGCTAGTGACAATGCCCTCCCCTCCTGTAAACTGACCACAGTTTATCATGGCTGCTGAGCCCTGACACCGTGGTCAGTTTGTTTGCCTCCGTCCTCTGCAGCTCTCCTGTCCCCCCCTCTGCCTGTCGGCTAGTGGCCCCCTCCCCTCCTGTAAACTGACCACAGTTGATCATGGCTGCAGAGCCCTGACACCGCGGTCAGTTTATGTGCCTCTGTCATCCGCAGTCTGCTGTCCTTCCCCACCCCCCCCCCTCCCCCTCTGCCTGTCAGCATGTGACATTGCCTGACCATTCCCCTCCTGTAAACTGACCACAGTTTATCATGGCTGCTGAGCCCTGACACTGTGGTCAGTTTATTTGCCTCCGTCATCTGCAGCTCTCCTGTCCCCCCCTCTGCCTGTCAGCTAGTGACCCCCTCCCCTCCTGTAAACTGACCACAGTTTATCATGGCTGCAGAGCCCTGACACCGTGGTCCGTTTATTTGCCTCCGTCATCTGCAGCTCTCCTGTCCCCCCCTCTGCCTGTCAGCTAGTGGCCCCCTCCCCTCCTGTAAACTGACCACAGTTTATCATGGCTGCAGAGCCCTGACACTGTGGTCAGTTTATGTGCCTCTGTCATCCGCAGCCTGCTGTCCTCCTCTCCCCCTCCCTCTCTGCCTGTCAGCTCATGACAATGCCCGCCCCCTCCCCTCCTGCTGCTGAAATGACATTTAATTTCTCATACAATCCTCTGTGGTTAATAATGTAAGGAGCCCCTGTTGATTGGCTCCCATGCAATGCTGCGCCAAATTCTGAGTGCACCAATTTTAATAAATCTCCCCCCAAAGCACTTATCAAATTGGTATTTGGGGCAGATAGGAGGCGGGGGTCTTGGGGCTCGCCCGGTAGGATGTTCTACTAGGGACGGTTTTTAGACAGGAATGTGGGTTTTCCAAAGACTTGGCGTGTGGGAGGAAATGAGTTCAAGGAGGAAACCTACAAAAGCACAGAGAACATGCACACTCCATGCAGATAGTCTTGGACCAAGGACCTTTGGCAAAGCAGAAGTTCTGACTACAAAGCAGTGGTTCTGCCTATAAGGAGCAAATTCATTTCAGAATCCCATTACCAATAGGAATCCAGTTAAAGGAACTGCAAACTTATCCTTGAGGAAGGAGGAACTTGACAGCACCCAAAACGCGTTGGTGTGTTATCTGTGGACTTTCTGTGATGAAATAAATAAACTTTGACAATTGTATTTTTGGTGTTCTGTTCTTTTCTTCTTGCACCATAGAGCAACGGTCCCCAATCTTTTTGGCACCCGGGATTTGTTTCATGGCGGCCAATTTCCCTAGGGACGTTGTTGAAAGGGGGGGAGTGGTTGTGGTGGAAGGGTTGGGGGGTATGGGATGTTCACAAAGTCTGTCCTTGGCCCCCTTCACACCACAACCCCCCTTTACAGCACAGCCCCCCCCCTTTTATATCGGTGTCCACAGTCCCCTTTTACATCATTTCTCCTTTAACCACTTAAGCCCCGGACCAATATGCTGCCTAAAGACCCAAGGGGTTTTTACAGTTCGGGACTGCGTCGCTTTAACAGACAATTGCGCGGTCGTGCGACGTGGCTCCCAAACAAAATTGGCGTCCTTTTTTTCCCCACAAATAGAGCTTTCTTTTGGTAGTATTTAAACACCTCTGCGGTTTTTATTTTTTGCGCTATAAACAAAAATAGAGCGACAATTTTGAAAAAAATTCAATATTTTTTACTTTTTGCTATAATAAATATCCCCCAAAAATATATATAAAATGTTTTTTTTCCCTCAGTTTAGGCCGATACATATTCTTCTACCTATTTTTGGTAAAAAAAAAACGCAATAATCGTTTATTGGTTGGTTTGCGCAAAATTTATAGTGTTTACAAAATAGGGGATAGTTTTATTGCATTTTTATTTTTTTTACTACTAATGGCGGCGATCAGCGATTTTTTTTTCGTGACTGCGACATTATGGCGGACACTTCGGACAATTTTGACACATTTTTGGGACCATTGTCATTTTCACAGCAAAAAATGCATTTAAATTGCATTGTTTATTGTGAAAATGACAGTTGCAGTTTGGGAGTTAACCACAGGGGGCGCTGTAGGAGTTAGGGTTCACCTAGTGTGTGTTTACAACTGTAGGGGGGTGTGGCTGTAGGTCTGACGTCATCGATCGAGTCTCCCTATAAAAGGGATCACTCGATCGATGCGCCGCCACAGTGAAGCACGGGGAAGCTGTGTTTACATACGGCTCTCCCCGTTCTTCAGCTCCGGGGAGCGATCGCGACGGAGTGGCTATAAACGAATAGCCGCGCCGTCGTCCCGGATCGCTCCCCGAGGCTTAAGGACCGCCGCATGTACCAGGGGGGGTCCAGATCGGACCCCCGACCCATGTCAAGCAGAGGACGTATAGGTACGTGCATGTGCCTGTCCGTGCCATTCTGCCGACGTATATTTACATGAGGCGGTCCTTAAGTGGTTAAAGCAGTCACACAGTGTTCTTTATCCCCCTTCACGTTACAGCCCCCTTTACATTACAGTGTAGTCCCCTTTATATTAATGTAACGGGGCACTCTAGTCTAAAGGGGGCTGTGATGTAAACGGATTACTGTAATGTAAAGGGGGCTGTAATATAAAGGGGACTGCACTGTAAACTGGGCAATGTAAAAGGGGGGCAGTGATATAGAGGGGACTTTAATGTAAAGGGGGGCTGTGTGATATATAGGGGGAATTGTTATATAAAGGGGACTGCACTGTAATGTAAAGGGGGGGGGGGCTGTAATTGAAAGAAGGGATGTGCTATGAACGGGGATTGCACTGTAATATAAAGGGGGGCTGTGATGTAAATGGGGCACTGTGATATGAAGGGGACTGTAAGGTAAAGGGGGGCTGTGATTTTATATATATATATATATATATATATATATATATATATATATATATATATCAGTGGGGATCAAAAATTTGGGCACCCCAGGTAAAAATTTGTATTAATGTGCATAACTGAAGCCAAGGAAAGATGGAAAAATCTCCAAAAAGGCATCAAATTACAGATTAGACATTCTTATAATATGTAAAAAAAAGTTAGATTTTATTTCCATCATTTACACTTTCAAAATTACAGAAAACAAAAAAATGGTGTCTGCAAAAGTTTGGGCACCCTGCAGAGTTAATATCTTGTACCGCCCCCTTTGGCAAGTATCACAGCTTGTAAACGCTTTTTGTAGCCAGCCAAGAGTCTTTCAATTCTTGTTTGAGGGATCTTTGCCCATTCTTCCTTACAAAAGTCTTCCAGTTCTTTGAGATTTCTGGGCTGTCTGTCACGCACTGCTCTTTTAAGGTCTATCCATAGATTTTCAATTATGTTGAGGTCAGGAGATTGTGAAGGCCATGGCAAAACCTTCAGTTTACGCCTCTTGATGTAATCCACCCGTGGATTTTGAGGTGTGTTTAGGATCATTATCCATTTGTAGAAGCCATCCTCTCTTTAACTTCAGCTTTTTCACAGATGGCATCAAGTTACCATCCAAAATTTTCTGAAATTTTATTGAATCCATTTTCCTTCTACTCGTGAAATGTTCCCTGTGCCACTGGCTGCAATACAACCCCAAAGCATGATTGATCCACCCCCATGCTTCACAGTTGGACAGAGGTTCTTTTTTATTAAATTCTGTGCCCTTTCTTCTCCAAACGTACCTTTGCTCATTCCGGACAAAAAGTTATATTTTAACCTCATCGGTCCACAGAACTTGTCTCCAAAATGCATCAGGCTTGTCTATATGTTCATTTGTAAAGTTCAAACGCTGATTTTTGTGGTGAGGACGTAGAAGAGGTTTTCTTCTGATGACTCTTCCATGAAGACCATATTTGTACAAGTATCTCTTTATAGTGGAATAGTGTACCACAACTCCAGTGTCTGCCAGATCTTTCTGGAGGGATCGTGCAGTCAAACGTGGGTTTTGAATTGCTTTTCTCACAATCCTGCGAGCCGTTCTGTCTGATATTTTTCTTGGTCTTCCAGATCTTGCTTTAACTTCCACTGTTTCTGATGACTGCCATTTCTTAATTACATTCCGAACAGAGGATATTGACATCTGAAAACGCTTTGCTATCTTCTTATAGCCTTCTCCAGCTTTGTGAGCGACAACTATTTTCACTTTCAGTTTTCTAGACAACTGCTTAGAACAGGGGTGCCCAACCAGTGGCCCGCGCGGCCCTTTGATGTGGCCCACGACCTCCTGCTCTGGGATGGCTGATATAGGCATGTCTGTTCTGCAGGGGATGCTGGGCTGCATTCAAACTGATCCGCAGGTGCACCGCCTACCTATCAAATCTGCCTGGGTGGACTGAATCGAAGGGCCCATAGAGTGGAGTGGGCTATGTCTGTGTCTGCTCTCGATATGCAGAGTGGACACAGACCTGTCATCCGCCTGCTCCACTCATTGTGGCCCGCGCCCAGTTACCAAGTCACTTAAGTGGCCCTCGCTCTTCAAAAGGTTGGGCATCCCTGGCTTAGAAGAGCCCATGGCGCTGATTGTTGGGGCAAGGTCAGATGAGTCTGGGCATTTAAAACCTTTGAGATTGACATCACCTGGTCTTCCCAAACGATGATTGAGAACAATCCATGACACTGGCAGGTCTCAGCTTTGCAAAGGGGGCAGTGCATGCTATAAATTCTGCAGGGTGCCCAAACTTTTGCAGACGCCATTTTTTTTGTTTTCTGTAATTTTGAAAGTGTAAATGATGGAAATAAAATCTAACTTTTTTTTACATATTCTAAGAATGTCTAATCTGTAATTTGATGCCTTTTGGAGATTTTTCCATCTTTCCTTTGCTTCGTTATGCATATTAATACAAATTTTTACCTGGGTGCCCAAACTTTTGATCCCCACTGTATATAGAGGACTGCACTGTAAATGGGGTAATGTAAAGGGGACTGCACTGTAAAAGGGGTGTTGTGATGTAAAGGGGGCACTGTATAAGTGCACCTTTACAGTGCAGTCACCTTTTAAAATTACAGTACCCCCTTTACATCACACCCCCCCCCCCTTTATATTACAGTGCCCCTGCAGTCTGCCCCCTCCCCTCCTCTCCTCTCTATCATCAATCTCCCCTGCTCAGGACTCCTACCTGCAGGGCAGAGGCTGTTAACAGTCCGTGTGTCCCCTCCTGACATCTCTGCCCGCTAACCCAGCCGACAATGCCATCCAATCAGCAGGGCAGGGGGTGGGAGGAGCTCTCTATTTCGGTCTGCAGCTTCTCTTGCCTCCCCTGCCCTGCTGATTGGATGACATCGTTGGCCGGGTGGGCGGAGGATCCGTGAGAGGACACAGAGGCATGGCCGCGTAGGAAGAGGTAAGCGGCGACTGCGGTCTGCATTAGCCCTGTGTGGACCGTGATTGCCGCTCATCTCCTCCTGTGCTGTCTGGTCAGCCACAGACCGGGGATTGGGGACCCCCCAATAAGCGTATATTGATTGGTTTGCGCAAAAGTTATAGCGCCTACAAAATAGGGGATAGATTTATAGGGTTTTTTTGGCGGCACGATAGCTCTCTTGTTCTGAGAAGACGTCATATGACGTCCTCGCCTTTCAGAGCCACTAGGGACCCGCTTTTGCCCAGTAACCCGATGCGTGATGGCCGCCAGGCACCCGCTATTGCCCAGTAACTGAGCAAGTTACATAGGGACACAGACCGCGCAATTGTCAGTTAAAGCGACGCAGTGCCGTAAGCTGAAATTTCGCCTTGGCAGGAAGGGGGTATATGTGCCCAGTAAGCAAGTGGTTAAAATGTCAAAATATCATTCCAAATAACCTTTGACATAAGTCTAGAAGAAAGCTATAAAATACAATGAAATGTCTATTACATGTCAGACTTTGCTAGACTTTTCGTCTGTTTCTAAGATCTATTGTTTTGAGAAGTTCTAACCAATGTAATTAACTCTTGCTCTAAATACTTTGAGACTTGGATCATTGTTATGAAAAGCACACTGGTTATTTCACAGGTATTATCACTGATATGCTTTCCTATATATATATATATATATATATATATATATATATATATATAATTTCTCACACATATTACTTCAAACATGCTATACTCATATTAAAGCGGAGGTCCCACGAGAAAAAAAAAAATATTAAAAGCCAGCAGCTGCAGTATTTGTAGCCGCCGCCATCCTCTGTGAGGGAATCAGGCAGTGAAGCATTGCGGCTTCACTGCCTGGTTCCCTACTGCGCATGCGCGACCGGGTCCCCACTGTCTCCTGGGACCAGTGTGTTTCCCAGAAGACAGCGGGGGGGACGGGAAGGGGCGTGACTCTCGCGGGAGTCGTGGGTGCAAATACCTGTATTATACAAGTATCTGCCCCCCCCCCCCCCCCTCCCCCCTGAAAGGTGCCAAATGTGACACCGGAGGGTTCCCGAAAAGCAGAGATTCACTTTTTGTGTGGACCTCCACTTTAATAATTAGGGATGAGCCAGATGTTTGAGTCGAACGGAAGGGCGAGACCATCAATGCACTACGAGTTCGCAGTGCATTGACGGCTGCCGATTGGCCAAAGCATGCAACTGACCTGCATGCTTTGGCCAATCGCAGCTTGCTCTGCTGTGAGAGCCATCATTGACCAAAGGCGGGGTGCCTTTGGCCAATCATGGCTCAGGGAGCTGAGTACACGGCAGCGGTACATAGTTTTTATGAATAAAAGCAGCAAAATTACCTTTGTAAAGGAAAAAATGTCCTTTAAAACTGCTCGCGGCTGTAATGTATTGTCGGATCCGGGCAATATAAGGGGAACACTGCGTCCAATTTTTTTTTTTAGTTGCTTGGGGGTCCTCCCCCCAAAATCCATACCAGGCCCTTCAGGTCTGGTATGGATTTTAAGGGGAACCCCACGCCATGATTAAAAAACAAATGGCGTGGGGGTCCCCCCAAAATCCATACCAGACCCTTATCCGAGCATGCAACATGGCAGGCCACAGGAAGAGGGGGGTAGGGGACAAGAGGGTGCCCCCCCTCCTAAACCGTACAAGGCCACATGCCCTCAACATGGGGAGGGTGTTTTGGGGGGGGGGGGCAAAATGAAATTTCTAAAGAAATAAACTGCTCACTGCTGTAATTAATTGCCTTGTAAAGGACTTGTCCCAAACTGTCTCCTGTCATTTTTACCATTTTGACACTTTTTTGGGGTGAATGTGTAGGGGTACAATATACCCGTACCCATTTACATAGAAGGGGCTGGGATCTGGGGGTCCCCTTGTTAAAGGGGTCTTCCTGACTCCGATAAGCTCCCCGCCTGCAAACCCCCACACTGGGCAAGGGTTGTGGGGAAGAGGCCCTTGTCCCCATCAACATGGGGACAAGTTTTGGGGGGACCACAAAACACCCTCCCCATGTTGAGGGCAGGGTTACCCTTAATCTCCAGACCTGGAGGGCCTGGTATAGATTTTGAAGGGACCCCCACACTAATTTTTTTTAACATTTTGGTGCAGCGTTCCTCTTAATATTCATACCAGACCCAAAGGGCCTGGTGATGGACTGGAAGGGGGGAACCCATGCCGGTTTTTCAATGATTTTTATGTATATTGCCGGGATCCGACAATTCATTACAGCCACGAGCAGTTTTTTCCTTTTATTATTATTATTATTATTATTATTATACAGGATTTATATAGCGCCAACAGTTTGCGCAGCGCTTTACATCAGGGAAGACAGTACAGTCACAATACAATCAATACAGGAGGGATCAGAGGGCCCTGCTCGTTAGAGCTTACAATCTAGAAGGGAGGGTCAAGTGGAACAAAGGGTAGTTAGCTGTGGGGGATGATCAGATGGACTCAAATGAAAAAACAGTTATGTGTGGGAAGGGTAGGCTTCTCTGAAGAGAAGGGTTTTCAGGGATCCTCTAAAAGCTGATAGAGAAGGAGATAGATGGATAGATTGGGGTAAGGAGTTCCATAGGCATGGAGAGGCTCTAGAAAAGTCCTGGAGACGAGCATGGGAGCAGGTGATGAGAGAGCTAGAGAGTAGGAGGTCTTGAGAAGAACGAAGAGAACGTACAGGTTGGTATTTAGAAACTAGGTCAGTGATGTAGCTGGGGGCAGAGTTGTGGATGGCTTTGTAGGTAATTGTTAGTATTTTGAATTTAATTCGTTGGATGAGCGGAAGCCAGTGGAGGGATTGACAGAGAGGAGTAGCAGAGACAGAGCGGTTGGTAAGGTGGATTAGTCTGGCAGCAGCATTCATGATAGACTGAAGGGGGGATAGAGTATGCAGCGGTAAGCCAATGAGGAGGGAGTTGCAGTAATCGAGGCGAGAGATGACCAGGGAGTGAATTAAGAGTTTTGTGGTGTCATTGGTTAAAAATGGGCGTAGTTTGGAGATGTTGCGAAGGTTGAGGCGGCAAGATTTGGACAGTGATTGAACGTGAGGCTTAAAGGAGAGTTCAGAGTCCAGGACTACTCCTAGGACCTTGACATGTGGGGATGGGCAGATAGTTGTACCATTAATTTTGACAGAGAGATCAGGGGAAGAGGCACGTGGGGGAGGAAAAATTATAAGTTCCGTTTTGGATAGGTTGAGTTTGAGGAAGTGGTGCGACATCCAAACTGATATATCCGATAGTAAATTAGTGATACGTGAGGAGAATGAAGAAGTGAGTTGAGAGGTAGAGAAATAGATTTGAGTGTCATCAGCGTAAAGATGGTATTGGAAGCCGTGGGAGGCTATCAGCTGACCCAGGGAGGAGGTGTAGATAGAAAATAGGAGAGGTCCAAGAACAGAACCTTGGGGGACCCCAACAGAGAATGGAAGAGGAGAGGAGGAAGTAGAGTTGTAAGCAACGCTGAAGGTGCGGTTGGATAAGTAGGTGGAGAACCAGCGAAGAGTACAGTCACGGAGACCAAAATTGTGGAGTTTTTTGAGGAGGAGTGGGTGGTCAACCGTATCGAAGGCGGCAGAGAGGTCCAGGAGTAGGAGCACAGAATAGTGTCCCTTAGTTTTGGCTGTTAGTATATCGTTTGTTAGTTTTAGGAGAGCAGTTTCTGTGGAATGTTGAGGACGAAATCCAGACTGAAGGGGATCATGGAGGTTATTTTTAGCAAGGTGGACGCTCAGTTGGTTGTAGACTAGACGTTCAAGGAGTTTGGATAAAAAGGGGAGCAAGGAGATGGGGCGTAGGTTGTCAAGATTGGACGGGTCCAGTGAGGGCTTTTTAAGTATGGGGCTGACTAGTGCATGTTTCAAAGAGTTAGGGAAGATGCCAGAAGAGAGGGAGAGATTGAAGATGTGGGTTAGAGAGTGTAGAATCGAGCCAGAGGGCGAACGTAGCATTTGCGAGGGAACAGGATCCAGAGCACAGGTGGTAAGATGGACGTTAGCAAGTAATTTAGCGACCTCGTCTATAGTGGTGGGGTTGAAAGAGGGAAGTAATGACTGTACCTGTAGGCATGAGGTGTGAGGCGTGGAGGGTATCTGAACAGTAGAGATCTCGTTGCGAATTGTGTCAATCTTCCACTTGAAGTGATTGGCGATCTCCTGGGCGGTGAGTGAGTTAGTGGGTGGAGGCAATGGAGGACGAAGGAGAGAGTTGAAGGTAGAGAAGAGTTGACGGGGACGGGATGATAAGTTTTTAATAAGGGTGATAAAATAGGTCTGCTTGGCAGTGAAGAGGCTAGAATTGTATATTTGGAGGGCAGATTTATACTGGGCGAAGTCTTCCTGGGACTTAGTCTTGCGCCACAGGCGCTCGAGAGCACGGCTATGTTTTTTCAGACTTCTAGTATCATTTGTTTGCCAGGGTTGAAGGGGACGGGGCCTTATTCTGCGTGTGGTGAGGGGGGCCAGTCTGTCCAGAGATGCTAGAAGTGAAGTGTTGTAGACTGAAGTGGCTAGGTCGGTGCAGGACAGGGGTGCAATTTTGTCATAGAGGTGGTCAGTCTCAGAGTATAGAAGAGAAGGGTTGATATGGTCCAGGTTTCTACGAGTGACTGTTAGGCATTTGGGGGGAGAGGATGTGGAGGAGAGTGAGAGAGTAAAATTAATAAGGTAGTGATCAGAGAGGGGGTAAGGATAATTGGAGAGGTTGCATAGAGTGCATAGGTGGGAAAAGACAAGGTCAAGAGTATTGCCTTCAGAGTGAGTAGGAGCATGTATCCATTGCTTCAGGTCAAAAGAGGAGGTTAGACTGAGAAGTTTGGAAGTTGCAGGAGTGTTAGCATTAGTAGGGATGTTGAAGTCGCCAAGAATGATTGTGGGGATTTCAGAAGAGAGAAAGTAGGGTAGCCAGGCAGAGAAATCATCAAGAAAGGAGGATACTGGACCGGGGGGGGCGGTAGATGACAGCTATCCTTAGAGAAACTGGGGAGAAGAGACGAATGCAATGCGCCTCAAATGAGGAGAGTGACATAGAGGGAGGTGGCTGAAGCACCTGAAAGGTGCTATGTGGGGCCAATAGGATTCCAACACCCCCTCCTTTGCGTCCACTGGGTCTGGGGGAGTGAGTCCAAAGAAGACCACCGTGAGATAGAGCAGCAGAAGACGCGGTGTCGGATTCATGAAGCCAGGTTTCAGTAATGGCGAGAAGATTAAATGAGTTAGCGATAAAGAGATCATGGAGGGGGGTGAGTTTGTTACAGACGGAGCGAGCATTCCAAAGGGCGCAAGAGAAAGGGAGTCTGGTCTTGGGAAGAAGGGAAATGGGAATTAGATTGTGTGGATTGCGACTGCATCCAGAGGGTGTAGGGCAATGGGTGCGTTGAGCACAGTTAGATGGAGGGCCAGGGTTTGGGGAGACATCACCAGAGGATAGGAGAAGTAGAAGGGTGAGGGAGGTAATGTGAGAATGCGATTTATATGAGGGGACATGCCCCAGCGATTTGGAGCATTGGGCATTTGGTTTTAGAATTAGCATGAGTTGGTGAGTGCAGTAATAAGAAGAGGACAGAAGTGAGGGTGATATATACAAGGTGTGGGGTGGCGAAGAGGGGTGAAGGGAAGACAGTTTAAGGATAGAAGACACAGCTATCAGAAGCAGTGGTAGACAGTACATTTTAGGAAGGGGAGGAAAAGTAAAACCTCCCAAAAAAAAAAAAAAAAAAAAAAAAAAGAAGTGATACCTGTATTCTAAAAGACAAGTCATTTAATACTTCTCCGCATTGTACAATCGCTCAAGTGCAGAGCCGAAGTGCTTCCACTTATAGAAACGCCCCACTTGAAGAATGAGCCCCAGACGCTATGAGCCCCCTGCTAATGCTTTTAGAAATGTAATTTTGCTGTGGTACTGTTCTAAACACAGGAAAGATGCGCTACTTTACGGGCATACTATAGACACCCCCAGGAATGATATTTAAAGGAACATTTCATTTTTATTGTTTCACTTTAAGCATTATTAAAATTAAAATTACTGCTCCTGAAAAAAATTCAGTTTAAAAAAAAAAAAAATTGCATTGATACCCTTGCGGCAGTACCCGAGTCCCCAAACCCTTTTTATGGCAATAACTTGCATATAAGCCTTTAAAATGAGCATTTTTGATTTTTCATGTTCGTGTCCCATAGGCACAAATTTTTTGCCTTTTCGCAAATTCAGGTGTGAACCGAACTGGGGGGATGTTCGGCCCAATTACTATTAATAATAAATCCTAATATATTTCAATGAGTACCATATTTGCCGGCGTATAAGACGACCCCCTAATTTTCCAGCTGGTTTTGGGATATACTCACTGTATAAAACGACCCCTCACTGTGCCATTATACATGCCTCACTGTGCAATTATACATGCCTCACTGTGCCATCAGACATGCCTCACTGTGCCATTATACATGCCTCACTGTGCCAATATGCCTGCCTCACTGTGCCAGTATGCCTGCCTCACTGTGCCATTATGCCTGCCTCACTGTGCCATCATACATGCCTCACTGTGCCATCATACATGCCTCACTGTGCCATTATACATGCCTCACTGTGCCAATATGCCTGCCTCACTGTGCCAGTATGCCTGCCTCACTGTGCCATTATGCCTGCCTCACTGTGCCATTATGCCTGCCTCACTGTGCCATTATGCCTGCCTCACTGTGCCAATATGCCTGCCTCACTGTGCATTATGCCTGCCTCACTGTGCATTATGCCTGCCTCGACGATCTTCTTACCTTCTCCTGTTTGCAGAGTTTCTCAGGCTGCGGGCGTCCATTATTCAAAAGACGCGCCTCCTCCTCAGGCTGTTCCGTGATAGGCGTAACACCAATTTTACCAGCAGAGCCTCTGTTCAGTGTTCCGCCTATCATGGATGTCATCTCGTCATCTCGCAAGGACGTCATTGTTTTGACGTGGACGTAAATTACGTCCAGCCCGATTTACGGACGACTAACGCAAACGAAATAAAAAAAATTAAATTATACGCGGGAACGACGGCCATACTTAACATTGCGTACGCCACCAAATAGCAGCTTTAACTATACGCCGAAAAAAGCCGACTAGAGACGACGAAAAAGAATGCGACGGCCGCTCGTACGTTCGTGGATCGTCGGAAATAGCTAATTTGCATACTCGACGCGGAAAACGACGGGAACGCCACCCAGCGGACGCCGAAGAATTGCATCTAAGATCCGAAGGCGTACGAAGACTTACGCCTGTCGGATCTAACCCAGATGCCGTCGTATCTTGTTTTGAGGATTCAAAACAAAGATACGACGCGGGAAATTTGAAAGTACGCCGGCGTATCAGTAGATACGCCGGCGTACTCTCTCTGTGGATCTGCCCCTGTGTGAATTATTGTAGATTGGGATAAACATGGTATAATAGTTTATTGATTAATTGGTATATGAACAGTGTTATTGTTTATTGATCAGTCGTACACAGTATTGATCAGCGATTGGGGTGTACACAGTATTGATCAGTGATTGGGGTGTACAGTGTTGATAAGTGATTGGAGTGTACACAATATTGGGCTGAACACTGTGTGAATTATTGTAGATTGGGATGAACATGGTATAATAGTTTATTGATTAGTATTCACACAGTGTTATGGTTTAATGATAAGTGATTGGGATACATGCAGTTCATAAAAGGCTCAGTGATTGGAATGTACACAGTATTATTGATCAGTGCATAACACGGCCTTCTTCCAGTCACACAGAAAAGGGCGCGCTCTGTGCTGTGACTGACTGGAGTGATGTGGCCCCTAAGGCGCGGAGGGAGTTTTTGGATCAGAAAGTAGTTCCGGGCCCTCAGTCCGCTCGCCGCGCACTTGGCGCCCTTGACGGCCTGTCCCCGCCCCTTTCCCCGTCCATGTGACGCCATCACGCCGAGAGGGCACGCACTCTTTATTGATTGTTCCTCCGGTCGGTGTGTTGGGGGGATTCTTCTTTTCGCGCGGTTCTGTGTGAGGAAGAGGTGCGTCGCCCCCCCGTATCCATCCGCCAGCCGGAGAACCAGCCGCCGCCGACCTATACCGCCCGCTTGAGGACAGACAATGTCGGCCTCCGCCACTCGTGAGAAGAGGAGCGCGGCCGCCTCGGTCTCCGCCGCCGCTGCTACCGCCACTACTAATAACGGGGAGAGCGGCGGGGCCGAGGCGGACGGACAGGAGTCCATGGAGAACTGCGGGGTGTGCCAAGCCCGACTGAACACCGAGCGGGAGCCGCAGCTGCTGCCCTGCCTGCACTCCGTGTGCCGCGACTGCCTGAGTCCCGAGCCCGCCGAGAGCAGCGCCGAGCCCGAAGCAGGTGAGAGACCCAGAGAGAGCGCGGGATATCCCGGCATGCCGCGCGGCCTGTCCCCGGCTTCCCCCTCCGCCCGGCACCACGAGGCCGCAGAACAAAGAGCGGAGCGGCTTCCGGGGGACGGGCCTTCCCTACAGGCCGAGCCAGGCGCCCCGCACGCCCCCTCCGCCCCCCTACACGGGGCAACCAGTGTTATTGTGTATAGGCCCCGGATGTCTCCCATAGCAACCTGCCTGCAACCACGTGATACACACGGGCCAGCACCACGTGCTGAGTGGCCGCGTTGTAATTGAGCGGCCAATCAGATCTCTACAGGCGACCCCACACCTTCCAATCTGGTTGTACAACCTTTGGAATCTTCCAGCGGTGATGGGAGAGTGAGCAAGAAGTACAACCCATGTATCTAATGCCCTCATCGTATCCAATATCATCTGAATACTGTTAGAGATGTGCAATTAGTGGACCTCCAGCTGTTGTAAAACTACAAGTCCCATCATGCCTCTGGGTGTCTTGCTATGGCTCGTGGGACTTGTAGTTCTGCAACAGCTGGATGTCTGCTAATTGCATATCTCTGCACTATAACTAGTTAAAGGGGGTTTGCCCTCTACCTGTGCGGGGGTGGGGGGCGTCTAGAGGATTGTAGCTCTGAGGGTCTGGTCCCACTATGACATGCATACAAATGTGCCTGCAGTGCATTGTTTCTGTGCATTTTTTTATGCCCTTTAAAGCGGGGGTTCACCCTTAGAGGGCACTTTTCCCCCTTCGCTTCCTGCGCGTTATTACTAGGGGAATCGGCAATTTATTTTAAAATATGTGCAGTACTTACCCGTTTACGAGACGCATCCTCTCCGTCGCTTCCGGGTATGGGCTTCGGGAATGGGCGTTCCTTCTTGATTGACAGGTTTCCGAGAGGCTTCCGACGGTCGCATCCATCGCGTCACGATTTTCCGAAAGAAGCCGAACGTCGGTGCGCAGGCGCAGTATAGAGCCGCACCGACGTTCGGCTTCTTTCGGCTACGAGTGACGCGATGGATGCGACCGTCGGAAGCCTCTCGGAAGGCTGTCACTCAAGAAGGAACGCCCGCTCCCGAAGACCCATACCCGGAAGCGACGGAAGAAGATGCAGCTCGAAAACGGGTAAGTACTGCACCTATTTTAATATAAATAGCCGATTCCCCTAGACCGAACGAGCAGGAAGCTAAGGGGAGATTTTTTTTTTTTTTTTAAATGGGTGAACTCCCGCTTTAAATATAATTAATTGTAGATCTTTTGGCCGTTTAACGCTATTAGATTTATAAGAATGTGTATCTTGTTTCTGTGCATTTTTATTTTGTTTTATGCGGAAGAGTGAGCCGTCCATTCATCTGCACTCTGAACCATCCATTTGACAGTTATCAATGGGATGGGCCCTTTAACTACCTTTTTAGTTGATTGTAGATCTAAGGACCCATCACACTACAGTGCATATGGAAAGGTGTGTATGTGTGTGTGTGTGTGTGTGTGTGTGTGTATGTATATGTATATATATATATATATATATATATATATATATATATATATATATATATATATATATATATATAATTTCTCCTATCTATCCATCTTTTCATCTGTAATAAGAGGTCCCTTTAGGCTTCATGTACACGGGACATTTAACCTCTCCTGAACGATTTAACTTGACGGCTAGGAAGCTTTGCTGCTTTTGCATGTCTCGTTAATCTGCTTTCGTGTCTAGAATTTTTTATTTTATGTCACAATGTAGAGTATAACATTTACGTTTACCAGCAACAGTGTGATTGTAAAGCTTTGTTTTATTTAAAAATGTCATACTTTCCCCCATTGTGTAGTTTTTTTTTTGCACGGTGGCCCTGAACCTCGACTTCTGTGGGCTCTCACGGCTCCTACCCCCTCATCGTATTTTAAAGAGGAAGTAAACCCAGTTACACATTTAAAAATAAAAAAACCTGCAAGATGGCGAGCTAGTATGACGAACATACTAGCTCATTATGCATGTACTTGCCTCGGAACGAAGCGCCAGAAGCCATCCTTGTGTCCCCCTCCGCATTCAATCGCCCTAGGAGGTTACTTCTGGGTATCGTCGGTGCTGTGATTGGCCGGAGCAGCGATGATGTCACTCCACGCATACGCGTGGAAGCTGTCAAATTTGGCATTGCTGAATTTAAGACGGCTATTCTCAGTGCGCCGTAGACAGCGGTGCCTGTCATTGGCAAATATCTCCTAAACCGTGCAGGTTTAGAAGATATTGCCAACAGGTAAGCTTTAGAGCCAGTTCACACTGGGGCGACTTGCGATCCGACTTCATGTCGTCCCAAGTCGCGCCGTAGAGAAAAACAATGGAAGTGAATGGGAGCGGTGTTAATACACACGACTCAAGGCGATCCGACTTCAGAAAAGGTTCCTGTACTATTTCAATCCGACTTGTAGGCGATTTGTACCCATTGAAGTCCCATTGGAAGTCGCCTCAGAAGTCGGATCACTGTCTTAACTGAAGTGACTTTCCAGGAAGATAACATACATTTCTCAGGCAAACCTCTCCTGCCCCCCTCCCAGAGCTGATTGTTGTTTTATTGGCCACTGGAAAGTCTCCTGTCCTGGAGACGACTCAAGTTGTGTTGTAAATCGCCCCAGATCGCCCTGTGGTTCATGTTTAAGTCGTGTCTGAAAGTCGTGTCGCCCTAGTGCAGGGGTCTGCAACCTTTAGGACATAAAGAGCCACTTGGACCCTTTTCCGAAGGAAAAAAAAAACTGGGAGCCGCAAAATATTGTACAGTATTGCATTTGCTGGGCATGTGGAGGTGGAATCTTATCTAATATTGTCAATATCAGATAAGATTCCACCTCCACATGCCCAGCAAATGCAATACTGTACAATATATCAGATAAGATTCCACCTCCACATGCCCAGGCTGGCCCCAGCCCCCAGCCCTAGACTAGGCCGCTCCCCCCCCCCCCCCCCCCCCCCAGTCCCAGACACTTCCAATCCACACATGATGCCGGTCCTCACCTGCGCTGCCTGCTCTAGTGCTCTTACTGTCTGTGTCACTCGTCGTCTGTCTCGCTCTCTTCGCAGGGCCACGGTATTTGATCCGGAGCGGAGGATATGTCGGGGGCTGAGCTGAGAGATCTCGAGTCGTGACAGGCTAAGGCGGGCGGGAGACTCCAGGCGCGTGCATGCGCCAGCGCCACCTGTGCCACGAGCACAGACAGGCCAGCTCTGTGGCCAGTCACATGACGTGCCGTGACCGAATCACAGGCCAGCTCAGGCCTGTGGCCACATGCCCCCCCCCCTGCAAGCCGCGCAGTAGATGTAATTGCGGTAACACCGCCCAAGTAATGGGAACGGCATTACCGCAAGGGTAAGAGTAATCAGGTAGATTACTCGTTACCCTCAAAAAGGTCCCCCGGAGCCGCGGCAAAGGTTCAAAAGAGCCGCATGCGGCTCCGGAGCCGCAGGTTGCAGACACCTGCCCTAGTGTGAACCGACTTATTGTAGGCTTACCTGTAGGTGTAAATGAGAAAAGTGTCTTTACAACCACTATAATGCATAGGATTACAACCCCTTTAACTACCTTTTTAGTTGATTGTAGACCTGAGGGCCCACTTACAATGCACATAAAAATGTACATATCGTGTTTCTGTACATTCCGTTTTTCCATACAGAAGGCTGAGCCATCCATCTGTTCATCTGTACGCTCATCCATTCATCGGTAATCAATGAGGAGGGCCCTTTAACTACCTTTAGTAGATTGCAGATCTAAGGGCCCGTTCACACTACAACTTGCATAGAAAGGTGTGCATATTTCCATGCAGAAGGGAGAGCCATACATTCATCAGTAATCGGTGGGCTTTTAACAATTTAGTTGATTGCAGATATAAGGGCCGTTTACACTTGAATGCATAAAATGTGTACAGGTGAGCCATTCATTGATCAGTAAGGTGGGTTGTATTCCCGAGCAGGGCTGTGGAGTCGGAGTCGAGGAGTCGGGGGAAATTTTGGGTACCTGGAGTCGGCAAACAATGCACCGACTCCTACTAAATTTAGATTGGAATTAAAAAAAAAAAAAAGCAAGTTTAAATGTCCCAATTCACAAAAAGTTATAATTAATGACTTCTCTACTGTAAGAATAAAGACCAATGCATGCAGTGCCTCACGTAACCGCAAAACGAACACGTTAAGTGACCGTGAAGAAGCATGCTTTTCATGTGCTTCACTATATGGCACGCAATACTTATACTTTCCATAGTGTTGTGTTCTGCTTTTACAGGGAACGCAGCGTCCATGTGTAACCTAGCCTCTCACTGATAAGGGATTAAATAAATATGTTTTTTGCAGGACTAGAGAGTGAGACACTTGTATAAGTGAAGGGAATGGAGGGCCAATAGTTCAAGACTGAAGCTGTAAACCATTGGAAAAACTGCTGTCATTTAGCTAAGGCTATAAAAACTTGTAAACTCCGATTGTTAGCTTAAACTTTAAACATGACTATGGGATTCTCCTAGGAAAATCATGTTTTAGAATAAAAAAACGTTGTTTTCATTGTGTTTGTCTTTTGCTTAAACTGTGCAATACAGTAGACCAGGGGTCTCAAAGTACCGGCCCGCGGACCGGTTTTAAATGGCCCGCAGGCAGGGCGTGTCCCGCGGAAGTGTAGATCGAGGTGCATGAAGAGTAGCGCAGGAAGCGTCTGTCATAAGTTCACTTGTCTCTCATGTCACACTGCTACTCCCCGGCGGCCCCTTCTCTCTTCTCGTCCATCCCCATTTGCTTGTGACATCATCTGAGATGGACGAGAAGAGAGGGGGGCTGCCGGGGAGTAGCACATCAGGGCACATGGCACATCAGGGTACAGGGCACATGAAACAGCACATCAGGGTACAAAGCCCAGCACATCAGGGCACATGGCACATCAGGGTACAGGGCACATGAAACAGCACATCAGGGCACATGGCACATCAGGGTACAGGGCACATGAAACAGCACATCAGGGTACAAAGCCCAGCACATCAGGGTACATGGCACATCAGGGTACAGGGCACATGAAACAGCACATCAGGGTACAAAGCCCAGCACATCAGGGCACATGGCACATCAGGGTACAGGGCACATGAAACAGCACATCAGGGTACAAAGCCCAGCACATCAGGGTACATGGGGTACCCTGATGTGCTGGGCTTTGTACCCTGATGTGCTGTTTCATGTGCCCTGTACCCTGATGTGCCCTGTCCTGATGTGCTGTGCCCTGATGTGCCATGTCCTGTACCCTGATGTGCCATGTGCCCTGTCCTGATGTGCCCCATGTTCCCTGATTGTGCCCTGATATGCTCTCATGTGCCCCATGTGCCCTGGTGTGCTCGTATGTGCCCTGATTGTGCCCCATTGTACCCTGATGTGCCATGTGCCCCATGTACCCGGATGTGCCATGTGCCCCATGTACCCGGATGTGCCCCATGTACCCTGATGTGCTGGGCTTTGTACCCTGATGTGCTGTTTCATGTGCCCTGTACCCTGATGTGCTGTGCCCTGTCCTGATGTGCTGTGCCCTGATGTGCCATGTCCTGCACTGTGCCACGTGCCCTGTCCTGATATGCCCTGCCGTGGCCTGTTGTGCTGTACCCCTATGTGATGTGCTGGGCTTTGTACCCTGATGTGCTGGGCTTTGTACCCTGATGTGCGCTGTGCACTCATGTGTGCTGTGCCCTGATGTGCTGTACCCTGATGGTGAGTGGTCAGTGTGCAGTGTAGTGGTCAGGGTTAATAATGCGTTCGCTGACACCAGTACTGTTTTTGAAGTTTGAAAGTTTGCATGCGGCCCCCCATGGGATATGGAAACTTGTCTTGTGGCCCTCAGGTAATTTGAGTTTGAGACCCCTGCAGTAGACTGTTGGCTTCCCAGCCAGTAGTCCTGTGGTAGGTTGCGTTTCTTTCCCTCAAGGAATGTATAAAATACATTCGCATATTAATACAGAGGAGTCGGAAGTACATAAAACTGAGGAGTCGGAACATTTATCTACCGACTCCACAGCCCTGTTCCCGAGGACCTGTTCACACACGTAAACATGTGTGCACAGTGCATCTTGTTTCTGTGTGTTCCATTTTCCATTGGAGAACCATCCATGCATCTGTTATTGGTGGGGAGGGCCGTTTAACTACATTTAGTAGATTGTAGATCTAAGGGCCCATTCACACTATAGTGTATATGGAAAGGTGTGCATCCCTTTCTTCCAATACAGAAGGGTGAGCCATCCATCTGTACTCTGAACCATCCATTTATCAGTAATCGTTGGGGTGGGCCCTAGGGCCCATTTACACAACACCCAAGGTGTATAGCTTGTTTCTGTGCGCCCCCCATGTAGGAGTGCAAATGATCCATTTATCTGTACTATGAACCATTCAGTAATTGGTGGGGTGGGCCCTTTCTCTACCTTCAGTTGATTGTAAATCTAGGGGCCCGTTCACACTACAGTGCTTATAAGTACGTGGATCATGTTTCTGTGCATTCCTTGTTTCCGTACAGCCATCAATTCATCTGTACGCTGAACCATCTATTCATTAGTAATCAGTGAGGTGGGCCCTTTAAAGTGGAGTGCCGCCAAAAAAATTAAGCCAGCAGCTACAAATGCAGCAGCTGCTGACTTTTTATAAATTGACACTTACCTGTCCAGCGTGCCCACAATGTCGTCCAGGGTGCCCCCGCTGCCATCCTTGGTGAGGGAATCGGGAAGTGAAGCCATGCAGCTTCGGTTCCCTACTGCGTGTCCTCACTGGTCCCTAATGTCTTCTGGGATCTGTGTGTTTCCCAGAAAACAGCGGGGGAGGACAGTAGGCGCTGGACATGGCATAGGTTCCCGCGGTGCTCTGTGCCAAGAAGTGGGAGCAAATGCCACAGGTATCTGCTCCCCCCAGAAAGGTGCCAAATGTGACGGGGGGGGGGGGGGGGAAGATTCCCAAAACTTGTAGTTTTTTTTTTTTTTTTTCGGTGGAACTCCACTTTTAACTTTTTTTTTTTTTTTTAGTAGATCTAAGGACCCATTCTCAGTACAATGCACGTTGGGTGTCTGTGTCTCCGTCAAAGTGCCCATCCAGAACGGAAGGGCACTCTAGCTGAGTTGCCGATCTGCTGGCGTGATGTCACCATAGTGCATGCGCACATTGTAGGAGGGGTTTTTTCAACAGGCGATACCATTTCACGGGTACAATTAAAAGCTATGCAATGAGCGGAGGGACACAGTAGATGTCAGATTGTGCCTCGCTGTAAACCCGCGGCGCAACAGCAGCGCATCAAGGCCCTCGGGTAAAGACTGCGCTCTCAATAAGCATTTTAATAAATTAAATAAATACCATGTCCCTCTGCTGCTTGCATAGCATTAAATTGTGCCCGAGAAATGGGCATATGTTGACAGAACATCTGCAGAGCATTGTTTCCATGTCTGCTCCCATGCATGCTTTGTTTTCCCCCGGAGCCCATTACTTGCCTATAGTTCACTGTAGATCTGAGAGCCCGTTCATAATGTTCCATCACTGCATTGTTTCCATATGTTTCTGTGCATTCCTATTTTTTTTCTTTGGCCCCTTGCCTATAGTTTACTTTAAAGTAGAACTAAAAATGTTTTGGATAGTGGAGATATTAGAATCCCCTATCTGTTTTCATTGCTGTCTGTGCCCCCATTAGGGAGATTATTTGTCCTGTTTACCATTCTTATTGAAAGTAATGCCACCCCAAATTTTGTGTTCGGTTGACTTGGGGGGTCCCCAAAGGATTACATTAATTTGCAGGGATTTCCTCACTACTCGTGTGACTGTTCAATCGGGTTGTATGGTGAGTGGACCTTCACCCTAAAGGTGATGCTGGGACTCTTCTCTCTCCCCCAACCCCCCCCCCCCCCCCCCCATTACTTTTTTTTTTTTTTTTCCCCTTATCAGTGGAATGTTTTCTAAAGTCCCTTTGTTCTCACTGCAAAGCAGCACTTCCTGTCTGTCCTAGGTGAGAAGTCGCACACACTCTCACTCTGTGCTTGTGTACAGATGGGCTCAGGTAGACGTCGTGCCCTGCAGCACATCACACATGCGCAGATAACGGAACTGGTGCATGAGGAGGTTCACAGACTACTAGTAGGGAAGTCAAAATGCTCCCCTGCATGTGTGTAAATGGGCCAAGGGGCTCTGGAATAAACACTGTGTAATGGATTGAGTGATTGGGATGGACAGTGTGATAGATTATTGATAGGTTTGGAATACAGTGTCATACATTGATATGGAGGGGGGGGGGGAGATGAGCCCGGAGTGGTAGTTTTAGTGGTTGGAATGAACATGGTGTGATAGTTTATTGATCAGTGCTGGGGTAAACACAACTAGTTTCATCCCAAACGCTGATCGATAAATGATTTTACTGTGTTCATCTCAATCACTAATCAAACTATTGTACTGTTAATACTATTGATCAATGATAATTGACAGTTTGAAATTTTATTAATTGGGATGAACACAAAATGATGGGATTGATGGGTGATCAATTGGCCATGGTGCTCCGCCAAGAGACAGAGGCTGAGCAGAGCCTGTTGGCATGCATCATAATGGTGGTACCCAAAGGGTTAGGGGAGGGGACCACCAGCTGAGGTGCCTCGTTCATGCATGCTGGGTGTCTTTGTGCCATTTATATAGACGGCTTTAGGCAGGTGCATGATATTCTGATGTTTTCATGGGGGTAGAAGGAACTGGCACACTGTTTAGCTCATCTGTAATAGTCTGAAAGTGGCTGGATGGTGCACAGAGTGCTACCAACATTTGGGGTAGTATGTGACCGGGGACAAATATCCAAAATGTAATTGCTTGTGTTTTGGATATTTGTCCTGGGCACCTTCCACCCTAAACATTAGTAGCACTTTTGTTCTCCATACAGGTTGCTCATAGTGTTTTATAGGCTGGATGATGTGCTCTCTTCCCACACAAGTAACGGCAGAGTCTTATGAATTCTGGGTGTTGAGCCGCAATTCACGAGGTTTAAAGGGGGTTGTATAGGGGTTTTTTTTTAAAATAGTTATACTTGCCTCCACTGTGCAGTTTGTTTTGCAGAGTGGCCCCAATCCTGCTGTTCTGGGGTCCCACAGCAGATGTCTCGGCTCCTCCCCGCTAAAGCCAATCCCCTCTGGGAAGCTATCCCAAGGGGGTTGGCTTGTGTGTGCGCTCCCGTGTCATACACTTGGCATCCATAGACACCAAGTGTATGACTTGGTCCCAAACCCCCACCCCCCCCGGCGGCAGCATCATTGGATGTGATTGACAGCAGTGGGAGCCAATGGCTGCGCTGCTATCAATCTATCCAATAAACAGCCAGACTCTGTGGAGAGGAGGATGCCGGGGACGCGTACAGTAGGTGAACGGGCTTAGGTAAGTAAAACTGGGGGGCCCGTGACAGCGAGGTGTTTTTTCACCCGAATGCGTAGGATGCATTAAGGTGAAAAACGAACCTTTACAACCCCTTTAAAGCTAGCCATACACTATACAATCGGAGTCTTGTTCCACAATTTATATATTTTTTTTTTTTCTTTTTTTTTTTTGTGCCGCTGTCTCATGCCTAAGGTGTTGTGCACGTGGGTCGTCTGAGTTCAAGCGCTGTAAAATCCAATTTCCTCATCAGAATGCCCAGTGGCTGATGAGTACCGCCTCCTTAATACCTGAATGACCTTACTCGGGTATACACCGGTGCTTGTGTAAGCTGATGAGTATGATGTGTGCAAAAATAATTTTTTAGATGCACCTGTACACTATACCTGGGTTTACATTAAAGTGGAAGTAAACGCCCATCCATGAACTTTACCTATAGATAAGCCTATCATAATGCTTACGATGGGTACTGTAAATATCTCCTAAACATGCACCATTTAGGAGATATTTACTGTACATGCAGCCGCTGACATCACTGGCACATGTGTTCTGAAGAATCGGCCATTCAGGCAGTTCCTTCAGAATCCTGTCCCCCTAAACGCTGGCTCCTGTGCGCATGCGTGGGAGTGACATCGGAGTGGCTATGGCCCCTCGCAAAGCCTGAGTCCGTGAAGATGACAGCCCTTTCAGCTTGCCACTAGAAGGGCTTTGTTCTAAGGTAAGTTTCACATAATGTGCTAGTATGCAATGCATACTAGCACATAACTTTTGCCTTGCATGTAAAAAATATTACCGGAAGTTTATTTGCGCTTTAATACTGGAGTACAGCTGTTCGTGTCGGTATGCAGCACCCAGGCTTTCACGGCGGGGGAAATAAACTTTCATGGGCTCATGTGAAAGTGGTCAAAAATTTAAAAACGGCATGCCCCGGGATGTGGGACTGTTTATAAGGCTGAGCGGGTCATAATATAGGGCATTTTATTTTCAGTTGCTTGTTTATTTTGTTGCACTTGGAAATGCACCCTGATAAGTTGTTGGGCCACATGATTTACCTGTGACAGTATCCAGGACACCTTTTTAGTTTTTTTTGGATCTGTTCTGTATGGTTAGTCTGTGTGTATGGGGTTGGAGTTAAACGGTGACTCTGATTGCTGCGATTGTATCATGTGCAGATAATTGCCATTCTCAACAGAAAATAAAGTGTTTGTGACCCTAAAGAGAGCTCCTGTTCCCTTATAGCAGGTTAAACAGTACAGTGCTTGTGCAATCTAACCTGCCCCCTCTCTAAGCTGTTACAGAAAACCTGGCTGATCCTGTCCCACCCAAGTACTGACCCCGATAATCATGGCTGCAGAGTCCTGATCACCGTGGTGGAAAGTTTATGCACCTCCGTCCCCAACCTTTCAGCTCCGTGTGCCTGGCTCTCCCCTGCCATAAGGCCCCTTTCACACTTTTTCAGGCGGTACATCTCTAAAAATGGCGCTTAAATACCACCTGCAACTTCTGCCCAGCATTCTCAATGTGAAAGCCCGAGTGCTTTCACACTGAGGCGATGCACGTGTATACCGTAGGGCTGCAACTAACGATTATTTTCATAATCGATTAATTGGCCGATTGTTTCGATAAATCAATTAATAACCTTAAAAAAATGCCTGCGATTTTTGAATTTTTATATTTTTTTTTGGGCCAGTTTCTTGGTGGGCAGATTAAAAAAAAAACACATTGCCACAAAATCGCATTGCATGCTTTTCTGCAGCTTCTCCATTGAAGTGTATTGAACCAAAAACTTACCATTTTGCGTTAAAACTCCTTGCTCTTTCCAAATACGCAGCAGCTGGGAAAAAAAAATCATGGATGTGAGAGTGTCCCATAGGAAACCATGGTAAATTCACTGTAGTGTTTCTGCAAAAAGCAGAGGTGTGACCCTGGCCTGAGATGTTTAATAACATAATGGGGGTTAAAAGAACAAAAATTTGTACAAAAAGAGCAAATCGCTACTGTAAGGGGTTCATTTTTTACTGTAGGACAGTGAAAGTAATATGCGATTTCAAAACCGCACCAGTCTCCCATGAAGCTCTCGATGACCTAGAACAGGGATGTGCAATTGGCGGACCTCCAGCTGTTGCAAAACTACAAGTCCCATCGTGCCCCTGCCTTTGGGTGTCATGCTTGTGGCTGTTAGTCTTGCTAGTCCTTATGGGACTTGTAGTTCTGCAACAGCTGGAGGTCTGCTAACTGCTTATCCCTGACCTAGGTATGTGTAAACCCCCCCATCCCCCCCCCCCCGTGTCTTTTTGTAGTGGCAGATACTTGTTGGTATTCGCAGCGTAAATTTTCAAATCTCCTCTTCTATTCATTTGACTTTTCTTTTTAAGGTGGCAATGATGAGTCGCGCAGGGGTACGGACCTCGGCTGTATCATGGGAGCCGAATGCGGATTGCGACGTTTCTAAGATTTGTCAACGTGTAGTTGGCTGCTTGGAAACTGGTCTGCATGAGACTGTCGCCCGACTGAGCCACATCTTTCCAATCTCTACAGCCATTTCCTTCTTCTGGGCTTTCTGATTTACTTTCCTACTTATTGCTGTAAAATAAGGAAGTTTCAGTTCTAATTCACAAACTTTTTTTTCAGATTTCAGTAGTACACTTTTTGCTTCTTTGATTTGAAGTTTGGAGTACATAGGAATGATTATACTTGACAGAACCTGCTAATTTACTTTTCTTATTCAACTATGCACTGTTAGTATTTCAGGGTTCTTTGGGGATATATTGGGTTAGTTGCTAGTTGGGTTGTCCCGATACCACTTTTTTAGGACGGAGTACGAGTACCGATCCTTTTTTTCAAGTACTCGCCAATACCGATACTTTTTTTAAATGTGTCGTTCCCCCCCCCCACAAATGCAGCCGTGTCCCCCCCCCCCCCCACACACACATATGCAGCCGGGCTACCAAACTTGTTATCCCCACCCCTCCCTGTCCTACTTCACATGCATCCAATGGATTTATTTCTCAGCAAAACGTATTGCTTCTGCCTTGGCTCCCAAGAGTTTGCATTCTGTGTAGATAAAGAGCTCTTGGAATAGGTTATTCTGGGGTGGGTTATGTTTCAGTAGAAGCTGATCTCACAGGTGGACCCGATCAGACAGTTTTAAAGGGGCCTAAGGCCGCTTTCACACTGATGTGCTGTAGTGCAGGGTACCTGTGTCTTTCCTATGGATTAGCTGCATTTTATCACCTTCTATTGTATCCTGCAGGTGTGGTGTACTTTCTGAAGTGCACCAAACCCACAGGTAACAGAAGTACCATATCCTAGGCAGACTTTTGGAAAAATTGAGCAAATCTCATAAGGAAATTGTTTCTGGGGAATGGTCAGTACGCACTCTGTACAGAAAGCTCCAGGTAGCCATGTTGCAATGTAGGGTTGTCCCGATACCACTTTTTTAGGACCGAGTACAAGTACCGATACTTTTTTTCAAGTAGTCGCCGATACCGAATACCGATACTTTTTTTTAATGTCATGTGACCGTTTTCAAACCACAATACAGACCAAAGATATTTAGAATTATGAAGAACTGGTACATCATGGTGTGGGGCTGTTTTTTAGCATACGGTACTGGAAAACTACATATCATTGAAGGAGTGATCACTGTCCGTGCAGCTCATCGGTGCCAGTGCCCAAAAGTGCAGCTAGCCAGTGCCACCTATCAGTGCAGATCAGTGCCCATTAGTGCATCAGTGCAGGGAGGCAGCTTATTAGTGCATCTCATCAGTGCCACCCAATCAATGCCAGTGCCACCTATCAGTGCCATCCATTTATGAGTGCCATTCAATCAATGCCAGTGCCACCTATCGGTGCCATCCAATGGTGCCATCCAATTTGTGTTCGATGTCACAAAAAAAAAAAAAAAGTATTCTATTTTGGTATCGGGAGTATTTGCGCGAGTACGAGTACTAGCGCAAATACTCGGTATCGGTCCCGATACCGATACTGGTATCGGTATCTGGACAACCCTATTGCAATGTATTCTCAGGCTGCAGATTGAAAATTAGGTTATTTTTAATCAATTACAAAATGATTAGTGTCGCAATCATTTCACACGGAAGTGGAGTTGCCCTTTTTATTAATCTATTAAAAAATCTCACTTGCTACAGGTATTGTCGGATGTTGCTGTCCCAGGCGGAGTGCGATTGGAATCGCTCTGCCTGTGACAGGAGATGGCTCCATACAGGAAGCATTGGCTTATGTGTCTCTGCTTCCTCTAATGCAGGCACCAGTCAGGAACCCGCCATCTGGGCTTGCCGACCCGCCATCAGACCAGTAGGTCGTGCCCCACAAGTCAAAGGTTGGGCACCCCCTAATCAGCACTAACAAGTTGGGGGTTGATGGCGGCAGATTGGCATTAGTTCAAGTTGTTCCTTGGACCATTCAGAATGACCTGATGGGTGCATGTTTTTTGATTCACTTAGAGTGGGTAGTAAAGCAACGTCTGACACAGGCCCTTAACTGAGTTAAAGGGGTTGTAAAGGTAAAAAAAATCCTAAATGGCTTCCATTACCATACCACATCCTTCCATTTTGCTTTTATTAAATGTCCTTATTTCTTATGAGAAATCCGCACTTCCTGTTCTTCTGTCTGTAACTCCACACAGTAATGCAAGGCTTTCTCCCTGGTGTGGAGTGTCGTGCTCACCCCCTCCCTTGGACTACAGGAGAGTCAGGACTCTCTCTACATTGCAGATAAAGGAGCTGTTAGTGGGTCTCCTGACTCTCCCGTAGTCCAAGGGAGGGGGCGAGCACGACACTCCACACCAGGGAGAAAGCCTTGCATTACTGTGTGGAGTTAGACAGAAGAACAGGAAGTGAGGATTTCTCATAAGAAATGAGAACATTTAAAAGCAAAATAAAAGGATGAGGTAAGTGAAGGACTGCACTAAGGTAAAGGAAGCTATTTTTCGGTGTTTTTTTTGTTTTTTTACTACCCCTTTAAACTTTTATTTTTATCTAGTGTTTCATAAAAATATCTGGTCTTGTCATGAAGGCCCTTGTTCATGAACTTTAAAATATAAGCAGACTTTCTCCCAGTTGCTCTCCTTTATCCTGGGACCACTGCAAGGAGATTGGAAAGTGGTCCTACACTTATTTTTATTATACACAGGCATTTTCATTTTTAAAGCACATTTTATTTTGTGAGTCAGGATTTATGACCGATTTGTGTGAATAGACCAGTGAGATGCTGTTCTATCCAGAAAGTGTGGTGGTGGTGGTGTGTAGGCCGTTTTTATCACGCGCTCAGTTGCGCTGGCACTTCAACAGACTTGTACGGTTGCCATTCTAGCCACACATAGCAATGTGTTGTTGTTTTTTGTCGTGTGGGCATGCCTTTATAGTTGTCTAGACAAAGTATTCATAGACCCTGGGGCATGGGCTTATGCCTTTGGGTGTCGTACAGGTCTTTGCACACTATAGCTGTTGGCAAAACTGAATGATAATGTACAGCTGAATTAATGTTGACACCTTTCTAGTATTTTGCGTCGATGGAACTTGGAACCTGCCTCAATCGTAATGTACATAAGATGTTCTGTGCTAAAGTCTGTTTGCTTAATGTTTTATTATTTTATTTCCAGCCGTGGTTAATTGTCCAGTGTGTAAGAATCAGTGCTTACAGAGGGACTTGGTTGAAAACTACTTCCTTAGAGAGGATTCGGCATCCGGTCAACCAGAGACTATTCACGTAAGACCATTTAAAAAATTTGATAAGAAATAAGACTTGTGTGGTGGCAACATTTTTGTGGAGGGGGCTGTGTTTTTTTTTTTTTGTAGCAGATTCTTGTTGGTATTGGCTGCGTAGATTTACAAACCTTCTCTTATTCATTTTACTTTTCTTTTAAAGTGGTTGTAAACCCACTTTGCAAAAAAAAATCATAATACCTGCAAGACAAAGGCATAATGAGCTAGTATGCATAACATGATTACCTGGGATCGAAGCTGCCATGCTTGTTACAGCACTGGCCGGTGACATGTCCCAGAGTTACTTCCGGGTATTGCGGCTTCGGCACTGTGATTGCCCGAAGCTACCATGACGTCACTCCCGTGCAAAAGCGCGGGACCCGCCGGTAAAAGTAGTCGCTGAAAGCAATGGTATGTACGTGTCATTGCTTCAGTGCACCAATTACTTTTACAAACGCAGAGGATATCGCCTAAACCGTTTTGGAGATATCCAGGGTATCTACAGGTTAGCCTTATAGGCTAACATGTAGCATAAAGTGTGTTTGTAAGGGTTTACAACCACTTTAAGGTGGCAATGATGAGTCGCGCAGGGGTACGGACCTCGGCTGTATCATGGGAGCCGAATGCAGATTGTGACGTTTCTAAGATTTGTCAACGTGTAGTTGGCTGCTTGGAACTGGTCTGCATGAGACTGTCGCCCGACTGAGCCACATCTTTACAATTCATGGCCTCTGCAGCCATTTCATTCTTCTGGACTTTCTGCTTTACTTTCCTACTTATTGCTGTAAAATAATTTTTTAGTTGACAAACTTTTTTCAGATCTCGGTAATACATTTTGCTCCTTTGATTTGCTGTTGGGAGTACATATGATTGTTAATACTTGACACATCACTTTTTGTTTCCTTTTGTAATGCAGAGGTGCACCAGCTGCGAGGACAATGCCATAGCTAATAGTTACTGTGTGGAGTGCACCGAATGGCTGTGCGAGACTTGCGTGGAAGCCCATCAGCGAGTCAAGTATACCAAGGATCATACTGTCAAAGTCAAAGGTAACAAGTGCACCCCTGAACTTTTCATAAGCATTGTGACAAGATCTAGTTTTTCTTCCAAAACCTTAGTAGAATAAAGTGCCCCTGCCCATTGAAATCAATGAGGCAGTGCGGCCATGGCGATTTGCGGGCTGTTTTAACCCTTTATCGGCTGCTAGCAGGGATTAAAAGCGCCCCGCTAGCGGCTGAAAATCGTGGCAAAAATGATGGTAGACTTTACTGCCAACGCCTGCGACGCCCCAGTGTGAAAGTACCCTAATACTAAAAAAAAAAACTGGCTCCTAACTTTTTAGCTGGCTCCTACATTCAAACTAATTTTTGTCAAACCCTGCACTAATATACCCCCCCCCCCCCCCCCGTTTGCACCCTAAGTCCTGGTTCACACTGGTGCAATTTGAGTTCCAAAATGCATGGCAAATCGTACACCATTGTTGGCCATGGAATCGTTCATGTCGCAGCAATTCTGAAAAGGGTTCCTGTTCTCTCCCTCTCTCATTGTGACTTGCATGGACTTCTGTAAAATGAAGATGCAAATCGCTCCGATCTGTGGCATGGAAATGGTACTACAGTGCGATTTCAAAGCCACACCAGTGTCCCATGAAGCTCTCTAGATGACCTAGGTTTGTGGGTCCCCCCATTTTTTTGTTTTTTGTAGCAGATTCTTGTTGGTATTGGCAGCATAGATTTACAAATCTTTCTCTTCATTTGACTTTTCTTTTTACGTGGCAATGATGAGTCGCGCAGGGGTACGGACCTCGGCTGTATCATGGGAGCCGAATGCGGATTGTGACGTTTCTAAGATTTGTTAACGTGTAGTTGGCTGCTTGGAAACTGGTCTGCATGAGACTGTCGCCCGACTGAGCCACATCTTTACAATCTCTACAGCGATTTCCTTCTTCTGGGCTTTCTGCTTTACTTTCCTACTTATTGCTGTAAAATAAGGAAGTTTCAGTTTAGTTCAGTTCTAATATGGGGATATATTGGGTTAGTTACTAGACAAGCTTTTGAAATGAGTATTCAGTGTTCTATGTGTTGGCATGTAAGCTCAGAACTGTTGTACAGTGTCTTGCAAAAGTATTCACCCCCTTGGCATTTTTCGTGTTTTTGTTGCCTCACAACCTGGAATTAACATGGATTGTTTGAGGATTTGCATCACTTAATTTACAGAACACGCCCACAACTTTGAAGAGGTATTTTTTATATTGTGAAGCAAACAAATGGGACAAAACAGACGGTCAATGTGCATAACTATTCACCCCCCCTAAAGTCAATACTTTGTAGCGCCACCTTTTGCGGCAATCACGGCTCGAAGTTGCTTTGGAAAAGTCTCTGAGCTTGTCAGATCTTACCAGTGGGATGTTTGCCCATTCGGCCCTGCAAAACTGCTCCAGCTCCTTCAAGTTGGATGGTTTGCGCTTGTGAATTTTACCCCCAGCAACTTCTTTGTGTTGTAAGGAATGTCTCTTCATTCTTTTGCACGTTGTCTTTTTCATGTAAAAACTGCAGTGTCATATTATGACTCATACCAGTGTTTGATATTTGTATGATCTGGACAGTAATTTAATCGGCTGCAGAGTATTGTTCTTTAAAACTTGTGCTTTTTAGTGACCATTCTTTCCGCGTTCGCGCTGCACTGTGGGCATGCACATGGATTTCTGTACACACAAGCAGCCATTGGGTAGTTGAGGCCCAAAGAGGCAGGTGTTGGGGTATATAGTTGGGTGGCAATATAACAAATGCTGCTGTGGGAGGGGGGGATATGGTACATAAAAGCAAACGCTGCAGAACTTTTTATTTATTGTCTTAACAGGGTTTATGTGTTTTTACCCCAAAAAGTTGCAGTTTTTATTAAAGTAGCATGTCTTACCATCTTGGGATATAAAGGCTGTCCCTTGACTTTTTCTGCTGCAATGCCAATATACTCCTAGGGCAGTGATGGTGAACCTTGGCACCCTGGATGTTTTGGCTCTAAATTTCCCATGATGCTCATGCACTGTGCAATGTAGTTGAGTATCATGGAAAATGTAGTTCCAAAACATCTGGGGTGCCAAGGTTTGCGATCAATGGCCTTGGTATGATTCCAGGTAGATTAGTGGCTCTGGACAGGCTTGAATTTGCCCTGGGACAAGCCTGTGACTTCCAGTTTAAGCCATGGTCATCACTGTAGAATATTGGCTTTATTTAAATTTGTGTTGAGTGAGTTTCCAAGTTTGTATAACTTTTCTGCTTTTATTAGGTGGATCCCAGAAGGAGTCAGAACATACTGTATTCTGCCCAGTCCATAAGCAGGAGCCTCTCATGCTGTTCTGTGATACTTGTGACACATTGACCTGCCGTGACTGCCAACTACAGGGACACAAGGATCACCAGTAAGCTTTAGTTTTTTACTTCCTCTGCTATTTAAACCCCTTCCCGACCAGCCACTGCAGTTGTACTGTGGCAGGTTGGCTCCCATGGGAGAAACTAAGTCTCTTCGCCTTTGACCACTAGAGGCTGGAGCCGATGCGTGGGCGTGATGACCGTCAGGCACCGCGATCGTTCATAATAGAACGAGAACCTGTGTGTAAACACACAGATAACGGTTCTCTCAGGGGGGACAGATCGTGTGTGCATACTAAGTCCCATCCCCCAGTTAACCCCTTCCCTGCCAGTGACATTTATACAGTAATCGGTTAGTTTTTATAGCACTGATCGCTGTAATTGTCACTGGTCCCAAAAGTGTGATCTGTCCACCGCAATATTGCAGTCCCGATTAAAAATCGCTGATCACCACCATCATTTTTTTTTATGCCATAAATCACCTATTTTGTAGATGCTATAACTTTTGTGTAAATCAATACACGCTTATTGCGATATTTAAAAACATTTTTTGAATACTTTGGCCTAAACTGAATTGTGTTTTTAATTTAAAAGGTTTAGTAGTAGTCTAAAAGTGAATTGAATTGTCTAAACTTCCCAGGTATCAATTTTTTGAGGATGCTGTCAAGAATCAGCGCAAAATCTTGTCTGCTCTTGTGAAGAGACTTGGAGAAAAACACACTACCCTTCAGAAATCTACCAAGGATGTTCGTAACTCGTAAGTATTTCTAGAATCTGCTGCTGCCGCTTTTTTTTTTTTTTTTTTTTTTTTTTTTAAAGCTGGCGACATTAATCATTTAATCTGGGGTCTAATCTTAAGAAATTTTGTTTGCAGGATTCGTCAAGTGATTGATATGCAGAAGAGGCTACAGGTAGATGTGAAAATGGCCATCTTGCAAATCATGAAAGAGCTCAACAAGCGTGGAAAGCTACTTGTTAGCGATATGCAGGTTTGTCTGCTTGTGTGGCGGTCATGGGTTTTTTGCGCATCTCAAACGGTTCTAGTTGTGGAATTCTCTTGACGTGTTTTGTTAACCTGAATTAATTTTGTAATCTCGTTTTCTATTTAGAAAGTGACAGAAGGACATCAAGATAAACTAGAAAAGCAGCACTGGAATATGACCAAGCTACAGAAACAGCAAGAACACATTCTGAAGTTTGCTTCCTGGGCCCTTGAGAGCAGCAATAACACCGCTTTGCTGCTTTCCAAAAAAATGGTAGGGGGATTTGAATGTTCAAGGACTATGTACCTACTTGACACATCATACACTAACAAATTAATTCTTCGCTCCTAGATCTACTTTCAGCTGCACCATTCTCTGAAGGTTGCTGTAGATCCAGTTGAACCATTAGGTGATCTGAGATTTCAGTGGGATTCTGAAACCTGGACAAAACATGCTGAGTTCTTTGGTAAGGCTTTCCTACCACAAGTATAGTCTGTGAATGTACACCTGATTAAGACATCGGTTGTAAATGTCCGTATCTGGATTTCATCAAGTGGAGTTGAAAGTGCAATTTGATCAATTGAATCCATATATCAGCTGCCAAAGATTTTAGTCAATCGCACAAATCTTTAAACCAGGGCTTGACAAATTTGCTTTGAATCTAGGAGCCAGCTAAAAAAAAAGGTTAAGAGCAATTTGTTAGTTTTTATATTTAAAAAAAAAAAAAGTTTAATATCAAAGCTTTCTTTTCAACAAAACAATTTGCCTACTAGAAACTTTCACCTTATTCCTGCCCAGGTCAGCTTTCAGCACTGACAATTTGAATGACAACTGCTGCAACACTGTACCCATATTGGATTTTATTTGACAGCGCTTTCTTTTTGGTATTCACTTTTTTTATTTACTGGTGCACTGAGTGAGAAACTTATACAGCGCAACACATGCAAACTGAATCGCCTCTGGGCGCTGAGTATTGGTTTGTGTCAGATTTGCAGTTTACCGGCTCTTATGCTGTGAGTGCATGAGGAAAATTACTGCCGACAAGTCTGTTTACTATGTGATTGGACACGGTAAAGCCCGCTGTGATTGGCCATATACCTTAAGCTGTGTCCAAAGTCACTTTTGAAGGGTTCTGGGAGGGAGGTCAATAGATTCCTTCCCAGAATATGCCGACCTTGTGGTTGGCAACCAGCTGCCCAGAATTGCATGTCTGGGGTGTTGGGCAATAGGAATTGCACGCCTGGGAATGGACTGACAAAAACCCAGGTACCAGGATGCAATTTCTAGTTGCCATGGTGACCCAGCATTTGTTTAGCTCTGCTTTCAACATTTAGGCTTTTCATAGGGAAAAATAAAGTTTACTGGGTAGTATGTGCATATTATGGCCCACAATATAGGGTTTGGCCTTTTTGGCTTGCGTCCTCGTCTTGCCTTGTCTGCAGTGGATACCTTGCCCTATGAAACCTTGGGTAATACTCTCGGGAGCGCTTCTCCCAGGGGGGTTATCTAATGTGGGGAAGAGGTTTGGGGCCACTCTGCAAAACGAGGTGCACAGTGGAGGCAAGTATGACATGTTAATATAAAAAAAAAAATCCTTTACAACCACGTTAAACGGGTTGTAAAGGAATTTCCCTCCCCCCCCCCCCCCTTTCCTTTACAACCCCCTTTTTACGGCTAGTATATGAAAGTTGGGTCTGTAAGTCTACTATGGAGGATGTCTTTTAATTGTGAATCAAGATGTGGTTGTTATGTAGGCAGAGGATGTAACTGAGCGATAAAATGATTGCTAGATCCCTATTTAACAGTAAGCTTGTGCAACAAGCTCTTCCATAATGAGCTGTCTTGTTACTTAATACAGCCTGAAGGTGTGTGTGTTTTTTTTTTTTTTTTTTTTTCTCTCAACCTTCATGCGTTTTATACATGAAGGTAAAAATCCTTCAGTATGCAGGCACCACTGCAGTCCCACTAATACTTATTGGTAAAAAGATGAGGGATGGACAGCCGCACTCCAAACCAAACAGGTTGTCTTTATTCAAATCAACAGCAAGAACACAGCAGATCACAGCAATAGGAACAGGAGAATACCGACGTTTCGCACTGGCTTCAGTGCTTATTCATGGCTGACCCTACAATAGACCTACCTTGAGCGGTGATCTTCTCTCCCACTAATACTTACCTGAGCCAGATCTGGTGATGTGCACTAAAGCGACTGCGGTCCAGTCAACATCTTAAGAGTAAGGCCTTGGCACATGCTTCCTTAAGCATACATTCAAGCAAAGGGCTGTATTTGGCCGCATTTCAAAGCACAGGTGTCCCTACATCTGCTTGCAGGCACTCCTATTTGTGTTTATTGGAATGCATTGGACACAGCCACTGCTCCTAATATGAAGCTCATGGCTTCGGTTGTGTCCACAAACTCACTGTCTGCATTCGGGGATGCACACCTACACAGATGAATTGGGGAGAAGTGTGTGCAGTAGACATGAATGGGACTGGCTGCACAGAAACACCTGTGCATGCCATGTGGATAAATGTGGCCCCTTCGCACTGACATGCGCCAAATTATGTCAATGTGAATTGGGCCTACAGGCCAGAAAATACAGTTCGATACCAATTTTTGGCATGTTTTATAAAAAAAAAAATGTTTTTATTTCAGGAAAGATTGTATCAGACAAAACTGGTGTCCTGCCATCGTCGCATAATTCTAATTCACAAGTGCTGACACCCCTTACTAACTTCAGTCCAATGGTACAGAACCGGTCCAGATCTGGTCAAGGGAGAGGTAACTTTATTCAAGATGACTTTGCAGGTGTGTTCGTTTTCCAGTGACTTGCGCCATTGGTACAGGTACGCTGTATTTTGTGAGATCTTTAACATTTTTTTTTTTTTTTTCTCCTAGAGGGTGAATCTTCTGGGGTGGATTCTGTTGGTCAAAAAAGGTAAAGTTCTTTATCGGGTACATTATATGCTTAAATGACCAATGCTCACTGTACTGTATAAAGCCTAATTATGTATGCATTTTCTTTTAAAGGGGGCGCAATTCAGAGGGAGGTGATAATGAACAGCTGAAGAAAGTTCCTAGGGTCAGCTTGGAGCGCTTGGATGTTGATCTTAGTCCAGCTACGCAACCCCCAGTTTTTAAAGTGTTTCCTGGAAACACCACAGAGGACTATAATCTAATTGTAATTGAGAGGGGGAATGCAGCTGCTGCTGCAGCGGCAGCAGCGGGTGGAGGAGATCCTATTGTAAAGGTAAGTAAAATATATAAACTGTAAGTTGAGTGTCAGATTCTGTGTGCCCAACAATCGTTGCATTTAATTAACCATCCAGCCCAAACCAATTCTGGTACTCCTACATGTAAACATTCTTTTACAGCAAAAAATAGAACCCCCCCAACATTGTTTTAAGCAGAGACCCTAGGGAATAAAATGGGGGGGGGAAGTTTCGTGAGTTACCACAATTTTTTTGTAAATGGATACCGAATGTGTTGCACTTTAAAATTGCACACACTCTTGGAATGTCGCTAAACCAGAGCATGACAGAGCCCGGATTTCTGTAAGAGAACCTAAGTCTCCAGATCCTTTATTTAAAAAAAAAAAAAAAAATCTTGGGCTTTCCCACAAAAAAGCAAGGTTTGTCTGCTGGCACCGGAAAAGACATGGTTCTCGGTCAGTCCTATGGTAAACGGCTGCCATTGGTGGATCACAGGAGGGCCTCTGATGTCCCCTCCCACTGCCTGTAAACTCTTAAGTGGCTGAGCAGCCAATTGTTTTTTATTTGCAGGGAATTGCCTACTAAAAAATATCTGGCTGCGAATTATGTGGGGGGGGGGGGGGGGGATTTCTTTAGAAAGATCCAGGACTTTAAATGTTGTTCATTGGAATGTGGCAGAATTGGTGAGCTTATGCTTGAATAATGATTTGAGCGCAGGTGTGGCAATTCTAACATCCCAAAAATGGTATTGATTCTGCTGCAGTATCCTAACCTTTTTTTACTGGCAGAGCAGTTTTAAAGATTTAGTAAAAACAATGGTAGTGACAGATATTTAATGAGACATCAAGGGTATTGCACCCCTAATGTCTGTCACAGGCTGAAGGAGATGGAACCAGAAGTGACGTACTGCTAGTATAGGAGCTGGGAATGTTGGAAAAAGCTGTACTGCCTCCAATTGCCAAAATGAGGTTTTATATTGGCAGTGGAAGGAAAATATTTTTCTTAGTTTCTTCACCTTTTAAACTCTGAAATTATACGCTTCAGATTTGTATATCATCAAATTATTTTTTTTCCTTGGCAGGAAGAGGCAATGGAAACGGGCATCAGCATCCCAACCGGTGAATCCAATGAGGAAAAACCTCAAATGCGACCCGATGGCCTGCCTGAAAGTGCTTCTGCAGCTCGCCCTACAAGTGCAGCCGGCGATGGGGTTGCTTCAGATGCTAGCACTAAGTCATCAGACGCTGGCTCTGCTCGCTGTAAGGTCTGCCAGAAAGATGGGACACTGCTTACGTGTGGTCAATGTAAACACGGCTTCCACAGAGACTGCCACCTGCCTGCCGTTGAAGTAGCAAGGTATTACGATTGATTATAACTTGTTTAGAAGTAATTTATTTAGTTGTGCTAAAACACTGTAGCTGAGCTCTGAAAATCTGGAGGGAGGGGGGAACTAAAGCTTTTTCCCAGTTTAAAGCATTTTTTTTATGCAAGTATGGGTAAAGAGCAATTTTAACCATTTTAAAGACCACCCCATAGCAGTTTTACTGTTACAGGCTGTCTCTCCTGTGTGTTTCTGCTATACTGCACAGCAGAAGCTAATCTGCAGATGCCGGGCACTGGATACCTGCTGATCATCTGAAAAACAGAACCTATCTGCCTATTGACCCTTATCTAATGACAGGAAAGGTTGCTCCAGGACTTTTGATGGGGGGGGGGGAGTGTAAACAGTAATATGCAATTCAGTAGCTTACTAATGTTTTGTCATCTAGTGGAGACTGGAAGTGTATGCTGTGCCAGGATTTTCCAAAGACTGTTCAAGGAGACGTTCCAGCAGATATCCATCCCTCTGGCATGTCAGCAGCTGATCAGAAGGTTTGTGTGAAGTAGTTGTTTTTTTTTTTTTTTTTTTCAAAATCTTACGTGGTCCCCTTATTTCACATGCATGCAAAATTGAAAAGCTCCACAGTAAATTATAGCTTCCCCCCCTTCTCTCTCTCTCCAATGACTTTCCAGTAGTCTGCTTGGGCAAAGGAGTTCAATACCGCTGCGCTATTTGGGAGGCAATTAAGTGCAATCTATATAGAAGATTTTCTGCTGGGAACGTTATTTTTGGGAGGTGTGGGGACAAATGGCTGATGTAAAACGGCTCGGCTAGAACTAGGCACTTTACTTTTTTCTTATAGGAACCACTACAAAAGTTTTAAATTATTTCATCTCTCAGTGGACCCCAAGATACAGATGCTGTCATAGTTTCCTACCTTAGGCTGGTTACACAAACATGAACATATAGTGGGCAAATACAGACTGCTTTATACTTTAAACGTAACTTCTGGGTTCAGCAGTTGTGATGTGCAGCCTGTGTGTATTCCACCATTCTAAACAAATTTTCATAATTGTCATTTCAGAAGTGTGAACGTGTACTGTTGGAACTATTTTGCCATGACCCGTGCAGGCCTTTTCACAGACTCTCAAGTGGAGCGGTAAGTATATAATTTACTGTTGCAGGCCAATATCTCCTGAATTTACTCCTAACTGCTGCATAAAGTTTGATTTTTGTCTTAAAGCAGAGTTTCACCCAAAAAATGAACTTCCGCTTTAAGTACTCATGACCCCCCTGACATGCCACATTTGGCATGTCATTTTGGGGGGGTGGCACCAAGCAGAAGTTCACCCCCCTCCAATCTTCTGGGACTCATCACAAATCCCACAAGGTTGTCTGGCCAATCCAGACAGCGCAGTGCGACATGCGTGGCCAGCTGTGTAAAGCTTCATACTGTCACAGCCAGGTGCCCACATTTGCAATGTTGGTGACATGGAGAGGAAGGGGCGAGGCTTCGGGTGGCTGCACCGTGGCACAGGTGAGTGTCTAAGTCAGCAGCTACAATTTTTGTAGCTGCTGACTTTTAAATGGGTGGAACTCCACTTTACCTGGCCCCGTGGATAACTTTATTGTAGTTTTAGCATAGCCACCCTTTCTATTGTGACCTGGCTCACTGTGCTCTAAATGGACGGCATATTTTGTATTCTCTCCATTCAGAGCTCTGTGCCACAATGTGTTTCCTGTGTGCATGCACGGGAATGACATCACGGCTTGAAGTCTTCCTTTTCTTTTTTTTTTCCAGGCTTTACTACTGCTTTAAATGTCTTAAAGGAATAATGCTTATTGTCTTGCTTTGTATTTTTTTAGGACGATGACCCATTGATCGACTTGACACTTATTCGAGCCAAGCTGCAGCAGAAGCTCTCTCCTTCCTACCCCAACCCTGATGAGTTTGTTAAGGATGTCTGGTTGATGTTCAGAAATATCAGCAAGCTTGCAGAGGTTAGAAAGCCTTAAATCTTTTTTTTGAGATTTAAATATGTATATTGAAGGCTTTTAAGTTTCCCTAACTGCTTTGTTACACACGTTACTTAACCACTTGCCGACCATCTGCCGCAGTTTTACTGTGGCAGAATGGCAGAGCTGGGTGAAACGATGTGTTGCGTCACTTCGCCTTATGGCCACTGGATGAGTGCCCCAGAAGCAAGTGCCCAGCGTAATGACCCCTGGGCATCCACGATCGCTTGTGACAGTGAGAACCGGGGGGTGTGTGTAAACGCACACAGACCCCGGTTCTCTCGGGGGAGAAGAGAATGATCGTGTGTTCATATAAAGTATGAACACCATCTCTCTTCCCCCTAGTAAGTTGTCGTTCCCCTCCTAAAGTTAGAACACAGTTAACCCCTTGATCGCCCCTTAGTGTTAATCCCTTCCCTGCCAGTGACCTTTATACAGTAATCTGACATTTATACAATGATCAGTGCTATAAAAATGCAATGGTCCCAAAAATGTGTAAAGTGTCCAATTTGTCCACCGCAATGTCGCAGTTCCAATGAAAATCACAGATCTCCGCCATTGCTTTTAAAAAGATGCCATAAAATTACCCCCTATTTTGTAGATGCTATAACCTCTGCGCAAACAATCAATATATACGCTTACTGCGTGTTTTTGGTAAAGAAAAAAAATGTAGAATACACATGGGCCTAAACTGGGGCAATATTAGCGCAAACCCCCCCCCCCCCCCCCCCAAAATTGTCGCTCTTGTTTATAGTGCAAAAAATTAAAACCGCAGAGGTGATCAAATGCCACAAGTCTATTTTGTAGGAATAAAAAAATGCAAATTTTAGTTTGGGTACATTTTTACACAACCGTGCAATTGTCAAAGCATCACAGTGCCAAATTGTAAAGTGCTCTGGTCCAGAAGGGGGTAAAATCTTCTGGGGCTGAAGCGGTTAAAGTGGAGCTTTAACCTAGAACATGCATTCCACATTAAAGTAACTTGATAAAAAAAAATATTCTTTAGCAGGGAACATGCTTGTCACACAAGTTATGGTACTGAAATTAGTGCGTGCTGTAAATTGCCTCTAGCACTGCCCTTGTTTGTTCTTGCCGGGGGCTGCCATTTTGCTGAAGCCCCGGAACAGCAGCAGTAAATCTTTTAGGCTGTCAGCAGATTGGCCTCTACAAAAAATGAGAGCAACTGAAGCAGGGCTTTTAAACAGTATAGACTTTTTTTTTTTTTTTTTTAACGTTGCATACCTATGAAATTGGCCAGCCTTACGTGATCTAGCAGGACTTAAAGTGGTGGTAATCTGCTGAAAAACTTGCAAGACACTGGCATAATATGCTAGTGTGCATTGCATACTAGCACATTATGAAATGCTCGCCTTAGAACGAAGCCCCCACTCATCGCTGAGAGGGCTGGCATCCTCTCCTGTCCTTCCGGGATTGCAGGCTCCGGCGCTGTGATCCCTCGTTTCCAGCAAGACGCTCTGGCGCGGTATGCCAGACCTTCAGAACGCATGTGCTGCTGACGTCAGCTGCTGCATGCAGGGGAATATCGCCTAAATGGTACACGCTTAGATATTCGTTTTACCTACAGGTTAGCTTGATTACCTGTAAAATAAAAATGGCAGACAACACTTTAAAAGCATGCAACCGTTTTCTCTTTGCTGTGGCTGAAATGCAACACCCCACTGCCCTGCGGTAATGAAAATGTTGTGTATTCCTACAGGATAAAGCAGTGGTTCAGTCCATCATCGAGCTGCAGTCATTTTTCGAAGCCAGACTCAGCCTGCTCTTCGGAGATCGCAAGTTTTCTTGCCTCGCAAGCGAAGTGGGCATGGATGAAGATCAGCAGAACGAAAGCTCGACTCAGCGGAGTTCACCCTTGAGCTCAACCAGCGAGAGCGTATCGTCTGTAAGGAACAGCGGTGATGCAGAATAGTTCTTCCTGCCCAGATCCAAACCCGATTTTTGGTCTAATCCAAGTGGACATGCGCATGTTTTGTCTTCATACGAAGTCACAACTGCGCAAATGACTGGAGATTTTATTATAGTCCCTCCCTATTTCCTTTTTCAATAGCTGAGTGATAGGTTGTCACTGGAACACGAGTGAGTGGAAGTCTTTGGCAGTGGAGGTTTTCCAGAGAGGTAAATGTAGTTGTCAGAGGGTTTTTTTTTTTTTTTTTCCTTTCCATTCGCCTGTATCGTTTGTTCAATGCCTCTGCAGTTCCACTTGTATGCAAAAATCCCCTGAAGTCACGACAACCATTTGGACGCCGCACACATTTCTCTAGTCAGTTTAAGATGTTCCACCAGGACAGGTGCTGTTACTCTGTGTAAACTTTCTTGTTGGATGGAGAGTTCGGGGAAAACATCTACTATAAAGTTCTAATGTAAAGATCTCTCCAGTTATTTTTGTAGTTTCTTTGCAGTTGGTCAAATTTAGTTTTGTATATTACTGTCGAGTTCCACTTCTGTCATTGTATTGATGGGAGCTCCAATCATAGTACTGTTTACTCCATCTGTCGCTTACGATGGAAGGTTTGCCCTTAAATGTTTAATTTCTGAAAGCATAGAATTCCATATTTTTGTTTATGTATAATTTGGTACACAGACAGGATAGCGGCGCTTGTACTAGTGTTACCTGTTATAAGTCAATGAGACATTTCAGTTGGGGGTTCTCCAGACTGTTTCTATAATCCAGTTGACATGTGGTGCCTTTTTAACCTCCTTGGCGCTGAGCGACCGCATATTTGCGTGCGTTGGCACCGACGGTGCTGTGCCGAGTGTGCGCTTGGCAGTGACTGATGGCTCACAGAAAGTTCTCCATTGTGGGGTGTGATTGGCTGTCAGGTGATTGCAAAAACTACAATCACAGTGGTCACATGGTCATAAGACCTGCCTCCCAGCATAGCAAACCCCTTAAAGGCATGGCATGGCGCCCAGGGGTTAAAGGAAACCTTTTCAGGAAGAACATGGTGGTTGCCACTACTCGACTCTCCTGAAGTTTACCTGGCTGTTGCGTAGAGCCACTAAACCAGGAATCCTCAAACTACGGCCCTCCAGCTGTTGAACTACACATCCCATGAGGCATTGTAAAACTCTGACATTCGCAGACATGACTGAGCATGATGGGAATTGTAGTTCCTGAACTGGAGGGCCGTAGTTTGAAGACTCCTGCACTAGACATTGACCCAAAAGACTTTTCTGGTCTGAATGTTTGTGGTGCCTGCAAGGGTCGGCATAACACGGCCTTCACACTACTTTCATGACAGGTTTGTTTTCATCTTAATTTGGTTCTTTCAATTAAAATAATTGGTGGGGTAGCGGAACTGGAGAACCCCCACTTTTTTTTTTGTTCAACAAAACGTCATTTACACTATTAAATGTGCCATTCCATTGAAACGTCACTCCTGCTTTATTTGTATGTATTATGGTTATCCCAGCCGCTCACAGGTATTAGGATATAACGGCACTGTGAAAGCCAGTGGCATGGTTGGCAAATTTCAGAAAAAACTACTAGACTTTGGACATCCTAAAGCAGTCGCCCCCCATTTTCTTCAATCAAGTTGTAAATAGCCAGTTTATTCATCCTTTCGCTTTCCTATCTCAATATTGTCTCATATTTTTTTTTTAAGACATTTGCCAGGTTGCAATTAAAGACCTGATGTGATCAGCTTTTCACGTTAACATGGAGGTTTTTTTTTTTTTGGCACGCTCAAATGAAGTGTAACATGAACTTGAATGAATTAATTTTGGGCCAACAATCTGCTAAAGGTGCAGTTCCAGGAATGCAGTTCCCAAAAGATTGCAATGGTGTTAGAATGAACAACTTTGGGGATATGTAACCTTGAAGGAATGTGAGTGTCCTTTGTATTGTTACTATACTGTTTAAGATCCAAACTTGACACACCCCTTTCATTACTGTGTAGCCTTTGAATAAAAAAAAAGCCAATGTATTCTCATTAGCCAGTGTGCTGTTCTGTTTGCCTAGATATTGACTGCGATTAACTGGTTTTGTTCATTTTTGTAAGCAGTAAACACAACAAAGTTCATCTTTTCCTTTTTTTTTTTTTTTCCGTATTGAATAAACACTTCAAAAGTTGTATCCGCTAACATGCTTGTTTTTGTTCCACAGAAGTGGCCTTTTTTTTTTTATATATATTTTACAGCATTTACCATTCCTAGCAGAATTTCAGCCTGTATATTTTAGAATGCTTTCATGTGAAATAAACATTTCAAACTTGGTGCAAATGGTTTTCTTAAATTGCAGTTGCTTGCTGCTGTTTACAGGTCTCTTTCAGAGCAGGTCTTTTTTTTTAATATGGGTAATCCACATGTCATGGCGCCAGTTCGCGTTTTGTTCTATTGTGCCTAATTGATATTTTTTCATCCAGTCACTTAAATTCTTCACCCCAAAAAATTATTGGTCATGAAATGTAAACCTGAAAAAAATGGCTAGTAATGTACTAAGATTTATTACCATATAAAGTGCTGCATAAATTGCTTGCATTATCTTAATCGTGCAAAACGGTATTCAATCAACATGACTTGGACTAGACATCTACCTACAGGTGATTGGATAATTTCAGAGCTTTAGATCAGTGGTCATCAAACCCCCTCATAACCCACTAAGACCCCTTTCACACTGAGGAGTTTTTCAGGCGATACAGCGCTAAAAATAGGACTGCTATACCGCCTGAAAAACTCCTGCCCAGCAACCTCAATGTGAAAGCCAGAGGGCTTTCACACAGAGGCGATGCGCTGGCAGGAGAGGAAAAACCTCCTGTCCGCGGCATCTTTGGAGCGGTATGTAAAACAATGGGAAACCGCGGCAATGCGCCTCTGCAGAGGCCATTGCGGCCGAACCCCGCGGCATAGCAGCGCTATACCGCCACCGCGCCTTCCGCCCCAGAGTGAAAGGGGCCTAACAGGCAAGTTTTGCAAAATAACTGAATTACATCACAGGTGATTTACTGCTCAGTGATTGCAGTATTCTAGTCTGCATCTCCCCAAGGTAATGCATAAAACCTGGCCTGTTAGTTGGCCCTGAGGACAGGGTGTATGACCACTGCTTTAGAGGACATGCTCCCCTCGGCACCTCTCCTATAACCCTACGCCACTCCTTGATTCTTCAGTTTTATGCAAAGTGTCTGTTTCTTTTACAACCTCAACCTCCATTTGCTGTGTAAGATTTGACTTAAAAACAAAATGCAATGCTTTGCAAATGTCATAAACCCATATTTTATTCCCAGTAGAAACAGATCTGGTGTTTTCAAGGGTAACTCTACTTTTGTGAGGGGGAGATGGCAAAGATGTAATTATATACAATTATAACACAAGTAGTATTAAAGGTAAGGTAACTTTTTTAATTTAATTACATTTTCTGAAAATGCAGAATGTGTGCACACACTTCAAAAAAGTTACATTTTAATGAGTAAGTATCTGACCCCTTCTCAAAACATGACTTGGTACTTTATGGCAAAACCCTTGTTGGCCAACTACAAGATACATCTGATCTCTGATTGCCATCAGGTTTGCACACATCTAAGGAGTGATTTTTGCCCCTCTCCTCTTTGCAGATCCTCTCCAAGCCATTAAGGTTTTGAGACTGATGTTTGGTAACTTTCAGCTCCCACATTTCTTCTATGTGATTAAGGTCTGGAGACTGGCTAGGCCACTCCAGGACCTTAAAGCGGTGGTTCACCCTGCAGAACAACATTTTAGCATACAATTCGGCATTGTAGCGCGAGCTACAGTATGCCGGTCTTAATTTTTTTGTCGCCGTACTCACAGTGTAATCGTACATAGTAGATTCTGACTGCCCGCGGGGAATGGGCGTTCCTTTCAAGAGGGAGGGTGATTGACGGCCGGCTCTGGCGCGTCACGCTCCCCGAAGACAGCCGGAGTAGGTCTCGGCTCTTCACGGCGCCTGCGCACAGACTATGCGCAGGCGCCGTGAAGAGCCAAGCCTATTTCGGCTATTTCCGGAGAAGCGTGACGCGCCAGAGCCGGCCGTCAATCACCTTCCGTCTGGATTGGAACGCCCATTCCCCGTGGGCAGTCGGAATCTACTATGTACGATTACACTGTGAGTACGGCGATAAAAAAATTAAGACCGGCATACTGTAGCTCGCGCTACAATGCCGGATTGTATGCTAGAATAATTTTTTATTTTATTTTATAGGGTGAACCTCGCTTTAATGTGCTTCTTGAGCCTTATTTGTTGTCTTGGCCGTGTTTTTTTTTTTTGGGTCATTGTCATGCCAATCCACGACCCATTTTCAATGCCCTGAGGGAAGGAGGTTCTCGCCCAAGATTTGATGTTACATGGCCCCATCCCTTTTGATGCAGTGAAGTTGTCCTGTCCCCTTAGCAAAAAAAAGCCCCCAAAGTATGTTTCCACCTCTGTGTTTGAGGGTGGTGATGGTGTTCTTCGGGGGCGGGGGGGGGGGTCGGTCATGCATTTGAGTTGATGCCAAAGATCTCTAATTTGGTCTCCTGACCACAACACTCACCCAGTTGTTAATTGGCAAACTTCAGACAGGCCCTGTACATGTGTTTTCTTGAGCAGGGGGACCTTGTGGGCCCTGCAGGATTTCAGTCCTTCACAGTGTAGTGTGTTACCTTTTATTTTTCTTGGTGACTATGGTCCCAGCTGCCCTGACATCATTGACAAGATCCCCTGGTGTAGTTCTGGGCTGATTCCTCGCCGTTCTCATGATCATTGAAACTCCACGAGGGGAGATCCTCTATGGAGCCCCAGACTGAGGGAGAGACAGTTATTTTGTGTTTCTTCCCTTTGTGAATAATCGCACCAACTGTTGTCACCCTCTCACCAAGCTGCTTAGCGATGGTCTTGTACCCCATTCCAGCCTTGTGTAGGTCTACAATCTTCTCCCCGACATCCTTGGACAGATCTTGGCCATGGTGGGGAGATTGGAATCTGATTTGCTTCAGTGGACGTGTGTATGTTGCCTTTTAAGAGTGCTCCTAATATCAGCCTGTTGTATATGTCACCTGGGAGCCATTAATCTTGCTGATAAAAGGATCAAATACTTTTTTTTTTTTTTTCTATATTCATTTTAAAATGAAAATCTAACTTTTTTTGAAATGTGTGTTTTTTTTTTTCTCTTTTTGTTATTCCTTTATTTTTGTTGTTCCAAGTCGGCCGGGGATTAAAAGCTCCCCCCCCCCCCAGTCTGATGCTCGCTTTTGACCTTAAAGTCTTCACCATATCCTATATGCCTTGAGTTGCTGCCAGGTGATTGGCTGATTAGCAATTTGTGTTGCCAAGCAATTGAATAGGTGTATCTAAAAGTGGCCATTGACTGTGTCTTTCCAGATGTTCAAGCTGCCCATTCCAGATGTACTAAGGCACCCCCTCCCTTTTTTTTTTCTGTCCTTTTAACTCCTGAGGTTGCTGTGTCTATGGTTGGTAAAAATGTCAGTGTTTCCCACTTTGTAACAGATTCATTAAAATAAAAATGATGGTGGAATTCTGGATCAGTGTTTCTCAACCCCAGTCCCCAAGGCGCCCCAACAGGTCATGTTTTCAGGCTTTCCTTTTATTTTGCACAGGTGATTTGATTAGTTTCACTGCCTTAGTAATTACCACAACTGTTTCATTTGAGGGAAATCCTGAAAACATGACCTGTTGGGGTGCCTTGAGAAACACTGTTTTGGATCAGGTTGAGCTATGACTTCTTTGCATGGTGGAGAACCTCAAACACTGTTCAGACTGTGATTTTAGGAAGTATTCAGAGCCTATTCAGTGATTTCCATTACAGAATCATGTTTTTAATGCAGTGCTGTCTAAAGGGCATCCGATATTGTGTTTCGGCCTTGTCCCTTGCGCACAGAAATGTCTCCTGAATGTTTTTGATATTGTGTACTGTAGATCTAAAGTCTGCAATTTTATGTTGAGGAACTGTAACGTCCCACACGCTTGCTTCTGTCATACCGCTTCCTATCAGTCTGGATATAGATATCAGATATTTCAGCTGCTCACAACGAGACGAAACTTGTTTGTCTGCTGAACATGAAGTGTTTAATAGAACCCAGAATACAACCTTAATATACAGTTTAAAGAGGAGGTAACCAGAACTTAAATTAACATTAGCTGATCATTTTCCCAGACTAGGCGACTCATAGATATGACCTTTCAGGGTAGACATGTCTCCTCGCTCACCTGCTATACAATACACATCAAGTGTAAACACAGGACATCTTCACACAATAGCAGGGTCAATTGGCACAGAGAACAAGACAGATGGCTGGAGAGGATGACATTAGCATCTCCTTACACTGTATGAATCAGTCACTCTAATATGGCATATACAGGGTCCCCAGGCATACAGCTCACAGAGCACCGTTCACTCAAATGCCAGGGCCCATGATCGCAAGGCAAGTGGCTAGCATTCAGTCCCCTCCAAAAGCCTCTGCAAATGGAACATTATTTAAAAAAAACAGTTTGAACATTTTTTGCTGCAGCTATTTTGCATTTTGGTGCCCATCCTTACTTCTGAGACACTCCAACTCTCTAAGATGCCCCTTTTCATACCCAATCATGTTACTGACCTGTTGCCAATGAACCCAATTGGTTGCATATTCTTCCAGCTCGCTCTTGTTAGTACTACTTACTTTGCCAGCTTTTTGTTGTTGTTTACCAACTTTTCTGTATGCCTGACCATTATTGTAAAATGTTTTGAATCTATTTACCTTGCAGTGTAAAGATTTAGAACTAGAAGCAATTATTTTTTCCCCCCCCATTTTTGGATAGCTTAATGGAGGATTCTAACCCGCTCAGATTTGAATTCTTTTGCCTTCTGTTTCATTGGGGAGATTTCTCTTCACCTACTCTTAGGCACTTTTCACACGGTCGCACTATGCAGGTCTGTCTGACGGTGTACCTGAACGTCTGCTCCATGCATCTTTATGGAGCGTCGGATGTCAGCGGAGACATGTCCGCTGACATCTGACCCGATCTGCCAAAATCAGACGGATGGCGATACGTCCCCATCCATCCATATCGGATGAGATCTGATGAAAAGGGACAACGTGTCCCTTTTCATCAGATCTCTCCATAGAAATCAGTGGCTCCTCCCCGCTTAATGAGCAGAGAGGGACTTGTCATCTGCCGGCTCACCGGAGAGATCTGCTGAGCTGGCGGACTCCGCCACGTGTGAAAGGGGCCTTATAACCAAACAGGAAGTCTGAGGGAATTCTTGAATTCCTTGGACCCCCCAGGTCACCAGAACTAGTGTTCCCATTTGAAGATTTCTTCTCTATTACTTTTTCTGGGCAACAACCCAAGAGATTTTCTTTTAATGGTAAACCGGACAAATGGGGAGGGTGAATCTCCTTAATGGCCCCCCCAGACAGCAATAAAAAAAAAACTGCAGTTTTCTAAAACAGCTCTACTCTATCCAAAAATTTTAAAGTTTTGCCTTTGGATTTCGGGCCGCTGGTTATACGTCATAACCAGCGGACATGTCTGATGAGTCGTACTAACCATCGGACATGTCCGACGGACAAGTTTCTTAGCATGCTAAGAAACTTTTGTCCGCTCTAAACCTGTCCATTAGGCCGTACACACGGTCGGACGTGTCTGCGGAAACTGGTCCACGGACCAGTTTCAGCGGACATGTTCGGTCGTGTGTACGAGGCCTGAGAGCCCTAACTAAAATCTAGTGGAACCAATTACCTTCAGAAGTCACCTAATTAATAAATAGAGTCCACCTGTGTGTCATTTAATCTCAGTATAATATACAGCTGTTTTGTGAAGCCCTCAGGTTTGTTAGAAAACATTAGTGAACAAATGGCATTATGAACACTAAGGAACACACCAGACAGGTCAGGGATAAAGTTGTGGAGAAGTTTAAAGCAGGGTTAGCTTATTAAAAAACATTTAAATATCCCAAGGTTTGAACATTTCGCGGAGCTCTGTTCAATCCGTCATCCAAAAATGCAAAAAGTATGGCACAACTTGCAAACCTACCAGGACATGGCCGTCCACCTAAACTGACCAGGCCGGGCAAGGAGAGCATTCGTCAGAGAAGCAGCCAAGAGGTCCATGGTAACTCTGGAGGAGCTGCAGAGATCCACAGCTCAGGGGGGAGAATCTGTCCACAGGACAACTATTAGTGGTCTCTCCACAAATCTGCCCTTTATGGAAGAGTGACAAGAAGAAAGTCCTTGTTGGGGAAAAAAAAAAGCCGTAAGAAGTTCCATTTTCTGTTTGTGAGAAGCCACGTGGGGGACACAACAATTGTGAAAGAAGGTGCTCTGGTCAGATGAGACCAAAATGTTACTTTTTGGTCTAAAAGAAAATAGGTATGGCGGTGGAAAACTAACACTGCACATCACCATCAACACACCATCCCCACCGGGAAAACCCTCAACACACCATCCCCACCGTGAAACATAGTGGTGGCAGCATCATGTGGTGGGGATGATTTTCTTCAGCAGGCACAGGGAAGCTGGTCAGAGCAGGACAACGACCCTAAACATACAGCCAGAGCTACAATGGAATGGTTTAAACTAGGGCTGTGGAAATGAACTATTAATTAATCTTTTATTTTTTTGATCGATCAAAATTATTTTGATTGGTACTCACCTCTCCGCCGACTTCAGGGAGTACCGTCGGAGAGCCGGTGACGTCACGGACACCGGCAGGGCTTGCCGTGTTCATCTGAAGGGCTCCTTTGCTGTGCCTTTATATCTGCATGCCGGCAGGATCTTACTATCTGCCACACGCAAGGGCTGTTACACTTCCCTCTATCAATCTGGGATTCACTGGGAGTTGTGAAAGTTCCCTTCATGGGACATCTACGTCCCGACGGACTGATGTTAACCTCTCCGCATATGGATTTAGCAGTGGTATCGTTGTACACATTTTTATACCAGTATCGTACTTAGCTACATGTTTTTATGACTGCTTTTGCTAAAAGTAGTTGGACCTGTATGTGCGTTATAATTAATCGAAATTAGTCGATTAATCGATAAAAATAAAAAAAAACGATTAATCGAACACAAAAATTACAAAAATTTTGATCAGTAACAGCCCTAGTTTAAATCAAATCATATTCATGTGTTAGAATGGCCCAGTCAAAGTCCAGACCTAAATCCCATTGAGAATCTGTAGAAAGACATGAAAATTGCTGATCACAGACGCTCTCCATCCAATCTGACAGAGCCTGAGATATTTTACAAAGAAGAAGACTGGAGCTGTAGAAGCGCAAAGCCGATAGAGACATCTCCAAAAAGACTTGCAGCCGTAATTGCAGAGAAAGGCGGTTATACAAAGTATTGACTTCGGGGGGGCGCCATACAAATGTACACCAAACTTTTCACTTATTTGTAAAAAAAAAATGAAAACCATTTATAATTTTTCTTCCACTTCACAATTATGTGCCACTTTGTGTTGGTCTATCACATAAAATCCCAATAAAATATATTTACATTTTTGGTTGTAACATAGTTACATAGTTTCTTTCTTCTATATCCTTCCATATATTCTCTATAGGATGAGTGGCAGTGCTGGGGGGAGTTCTGATCAACCAACTTAGGTGCTCTTGATCATGGTCATCTGCTGATCTGAGAACTGTAGTGGGGACTTTTAATGGCAACTATAAACACAGATAATGCTACTCACTGTGGGCCAAATCCTCAAAAATCCTGCCTAACTTATCTTTTCCCATTTAAGTTACACTGACTTAAAATTTCTACCTAAGTGCCCGATCCACAAAGCACTTACCTAGAAATTTCAGGCTGTGTAACTTAAATGTCTCCGGCGCAAGGCGGTCCTCTTCTGCAGGGGGCGATGACAATTTAAATGAGGCGCGCTCCCGCGCCGGCCGTACTGCGCATGCTCGTGACGTCATTTTCCCGACGGGCAGCGCGCGAAATTATGTTACGCCGGGCTTTGTGGATTGCGACGGGACAATAAAGTTGCGTCGGGTAAAAAAAAAAAGTTACGCACCGGGAAAAAAAATTCAAAATTTAAAAAAAATCGCGGCGATCGAAAAAAAGGTCTGTTTTTACAAGGTGTTACTAGTTTACACTTTGTAAAAGCAGAACTAATTTTACGTATGCTAAACGTAAACTTATGCAGAAAACACAAAGCTGAAAAGCTTTGTGGATCTCCGTAAGTCCTCATTTGCATACGCAAAGCGGCATTTCGACACGAAATGCCCCCAGCGGCGGATGCGGTACTGCATCCTAAGATCCGACAGTGTAAGTCTCTTACAGATGTCGGATCTTCTGCCTATCTTTGGAAAACTGCGTCTGAGGATCAGTTCCAAAGATAGGCACAGGGATACGCAGGCTAAACAGCAGTTCCGCCTGCGTATCTCCTTTTGAGGATTTGGCCCTGTGTCTCCAACTTTGTGGTGTCTCGTAGTAGTGACACCTATGGAAAAATCAGAAGATGGGGTCTCCTCCAGCCCCTCCTACTTCACGTTCCTCACCAGTCAGCTGACCTCTAGTCTCTGCCTCCCAGCCATGTCATGAACTGAATGGGCGGCAGCGAAAAAGGCTGGGAAAGCGGTGGGAGCTTCATGAACAGCCCAGGATTCGGTGACCCCTGGCAAATCTTCATTTGACCCCCAGGTTGAGAACCACTGCCCTAGGGGGACTCGAGACACGTGGACTTGACTTTCGTGAATAGATGTTGCGTTACACCTAGGGGCTTTCTGCATACAGTATATTTTTCATGGCACAAGTTGTGTAATTATGTGCAGAGAGTTGTGTAATTATGTGCAGAGAAGACGCACATTTTCTGTTATTGGATGGTGTTCTATTCCCGGGTTGTGGCTCATTAGAAGTGACTGACCCTTCGAGTCTCCTGGGAGGTTGAGGTGACGAAGATTACATCTCGTTACAGCTTGTCTAATTGTTCTAATATACATTGCTGGATGGACTAACGAGATTTGTAAATGGGTTTTCATGAGAAGAAGCAGTCGTTCCGAGTACAACAGTGTGAGCCCGCCCTCTGGAGAGCATGTATTTATAGATCCCGTCCCAACACACTTCCTGTTTAATAAACCAAAAGATTAAAAAATTGTAGTGTTTCTCGTGACAAGTTAGAACATTTTCACAGAAATCTTTGCTTTTGTCCTGTCATAACATTACAGATGGAAACTAGTTCAGAAAAAAAACACCCTTAGCTGATTCCAATGTATTGCTGGTCCGACCTTGGGTGACCTTAATAGCTCTGCTGAAAAATGAAAATGGATGGTTGTAAGGCAGAAGACAATGATACCAAATGGGTTCCTTTGGCCAACTAATTAAAAGCAATGCACAAAATCAGCAGGGGATCAAATACTAACTGTATGGGTGGCATGCCTACCCCAGGTTGAGAATCACTGGTCTCTATGTTAAAGTCTAAATGAGTGAAACACGGAGCAGCTCAAAGACAGGGGGCTAGATTCAGGTACATTTGCACATTTTTTACGGAGGCGCAGGGCAACGTTTTTGCCCTGCGCCCCCGCAAATTTACTGCGCTGCCCTTGATTCACGGAGCAGTAGCTCCGTAAATTGCGTGGGCGCGCCGGCAAAATGCCCGGCGTAACCGCGCGCAATTTAAATGATCCGTAGGGGGCGGGAATCATTTAAATTAGCTCCGTCGTCGCAAGGACGTCATTTGCTTCAAAGTGAACGTGAATGGCGTCCAGCGCCATTCACGAATCACTTACGCAAACTACGTAAATTTGAAATTTTGCGACGTGGGAACGACGGGTATACGTAACATTGGCTGCCCCTGCTAATAGCAGGGGCAGCCTTACGCGAAAAAACGCAGGATGTTTTGACAGCTTGTTGGATCTGCAATAAAGTTGCTTTTATTTCAGTGACATCATCGGTGTGGGGCAGTCATTCCTTTGATACTCAGTGGAATGCGTAAGGGCACACGGGTGGGAAAGCAACTAGGATTTTTTTGAGACTGCATGGAGGACATGGGCACTTGGAACGGTGTTATCCTCTAGACCAGGGGTCTTCAAACTTTCTAAACAAAGGGCGAGTTTACTGTCCTTTTCAATTTTAGAGGGACCGGACTTTGGCCAGCGGGAGTAGAGGGACCGGACTTTGGCCAGCCTCGTTGTTGGCGTCATTGGGAGGTATTGTGCCTAGTTGTTGGGGTCATTGGCAGGTATTGAGCCCCATTGTTGGGGTCATTGAAAGGTATCGTGCCTCGTTGTTGGTGTCAATAAGAGGTATTGTGTCTCGTTGTTGGTGTCATTTGGAAGATTTGGGCACCATTGTTGGTGTCTGTGGATGAAACATTGTTTTAAGGGCTGGATAAAGGCAGGCAAATCATCCGAATCATGCCCTATCATTGTTGTCATTGGGCCCCATTGTTAATGTCACTGGGAGGAATTGTGCTCCATCATTAGTGTCATTGGGAGGAATTGTGCTCCATTGTTGGTGTCATTAGAAGGAATTGTGCCCCATCACTGGTGTCATTGGGAGGAGCTGTGCCCCATTGTTGGTGTCATTCGGAAGATTTGTGCACCATTGTTTGTGTCAGTGAATGAAACATTGTCCCAAGGGCCGGATGTGGCTCTTGGCTTGCCTTTATCCGGCGTTTGGGACAATGTTTCATTCACTGACACCAACAATGGTGCACAAATCTTCCGAATCTTCCAGGGCCACAGTTTGGAGACCAGGGGTCTGCAAACTTTCTAAACAAAAGGCCAGTTTACTGTCCCTCAGACATTATGGAGGCTTGACTGTAGCCAGTGGCAGTAGAAAATGCCCAAGCATCAGTGGAAGTAAACTATGCCTGATCATTGGTTTTAGTGGATGAATAGTGCCCTTTTGTTGATATCAGTGGGAGGAATAGCTTTCTATCCTTGGTGTCAGTAAGAGGAATAGTGCCCCATCATTAGTGTCAGTTGTGGATGGAATAGTGCCCCAAGGGCTGGACAGAGGCAAGTAAATGGCCACTTCTGGCCTCAGGTCCGCAGTTTGGAGTCCACTGCTTCAGACCAGGGTTTCTCAGCCAGGGCTCCTCCAAAGGTTGCTAGGGGCTCCTTGAGCAATGAGCAATTTCTGCCTCCCAGATAGGTTCCCACCGACACCATTGATTTTTGTAGCTATCTGTAAGGGGGGCAATTCTTCCCAATGATCACAAATGTAAGGAACATTCTTCCCACTGACCATCACACAAATGTGTATGTATAATAATTTTTAGCAGAGGTTCCCTGAGACCAGAAAGTTATTTCTAGGGTTCCTCTGTGTTGAAAAGGTTGAGAAAGGCTGTTCTATACTATCTACTAACCACTGAGCTAACCCATTGTGGGAATCCTTTGTCATCTACCAAGTGTTTACAGTGGGGCAAAAAAGTATTTAGTCAGCCACCAATTGTGCAAGTTCTCCCACTTAAAAAGATGAGAGAGGCCTGTAATTGTCATCATAGGTATACCTCAACTATGAGAGACAAAATGTGGAAACAACCTCAAACAATCACACTCCAAACTCCACTATGGTGAAGACCAAAGAGCCGTCGAAGGACCAGCAACTAAATTGTAGACCTGCACCAGGCCGGGAAGACTGAATCTACAATAGACAAGCAGCTTGAGAAAATCAACCGTGGGAGCAAAAATTAGAAACTGGAAGACATACAAGACCACTGATAATCTCCCTCGATCTGAGGCTCCACACAAGATCTCACCCCGTGGGGTCAAAATGATCACAAGAACGGTGAGCAAAAAATCCCAGAACCACACAGGGGGACCTATTGAATGACCTGCAGAGAGCTAGGACCAACGTAACAAAGGCTACCATCAGTAACACACTACGCCGCCAGGGACTCAGTTTCTGCAGTGCCAGACGTGTACCCCATAAGTTAGATTAATCAATCCTTCCATTTCTGCAATTTTTTGGACTTTCTTTAACCATTCGGAAATACCTGGAGGAGAACTATCTCTCCAATGTATAGGTATACACAGTTTAGCAGCATTAGTTGTATAATGAGTGATTTCTTATAAATTGAAATAGGTAGGGAGGTGTGGTGTAATAAGTATTGGGCAGGAGTAAAATCTGGTTTAAAAGTCGTTGTGTGTGAGATAAGGCGATGTACTATCATCTACACGCTACCACCAAAGCTTGGATAGACCTAGAGGCAGCAATATCTGATATACCAATACGTCATCTACCATGGATTGGCCCTCGCAAAATTCCTAGTCGATATAAAACTCATCCCCTTACCGGCCCTACACTTTTAATTTTTTGATTACTTTGTAAGAAATGTAATATTGCCTCATCCCCTGGACCCATTACTCCAATAGACTGTAACCCAGACTTCCCCTTGAGGATCTCAGAACCTGACATACGTGATTCGCCCTCCACTCCCTCTATCAGAGCTAAATCTCTCTTTGAGAAGGTCAATTTAATTTCCTTCGACGACTTGATTGCTCAAAACCCTGATAGAAATATTCCCTTCCTCCAAATATACTCGGATTAAAAACATCCTACTTGGTTCTGATTCACCTTCTCAACGGTACAGAGATCTAACACCCTTTGAAAACATTTGCACTAGTTCGGAACCACACAGACACACAATTTCGACCATGTATGCCCTACTTTTTGATGACTGTGATCCTGTGAAAGATAAGACTTGCCAAAGATGGGAAAGTGAACTTAACTTAAACCTTTCTAGAATTGATTGGGAACGTATCTTCACTTACATTCACAAAGGTTCCTTAAATGTTTTAACTCAAGAAAATGGTTTTAAGATGTACTCTAGATCAGTGGTTCTCAACCTTTCTAATGCCGCGACCCCTTGATAAAATTTCCCAAGTTGTGGGGACCCCTAACAGTAAAATTATTGTTGTAGCGTGGGTTGTCAGCACCCAAGGCAAGACAAGTAATTTGCGCCCCTAACCCATGGACATTTAGCCCTTCCTGAGTCCCCTCCACTCGTACAGAATTTAAACCCCTTATGGTACATTTTGGGATGCACCACTCTCTTTGTTCTCCTTTCTTTCCCTTTTTTCTCTCTCTATGCAAATTTCTTTTCCCCCCCCCCCCCCCCATCCCTCTCTCTAGCCATCTTTCTCTTATTCTTTCTCTCCCCTTTTCTTTGTTCCTCCCCCTCTTTTCCTCTACCTTCCATGTATTCTCTATTTCCATTCCTTCCCTTACTCCTTGGTGGGGGATGGGATGAGTTAGCAGTCCTGGTGGGGAGTTGGGATGAGTGGCAGTCCTGGCGGGGAGTTGGGATGGGTGGCAGTGCTGGCAGGGAGTTCGGATGAGTGGCAGTGCTGGCAGGGAGTTCGGATGAGTGGCAGTGCTGGCAGGGAGTTCGGATGAGTGGCAATGCTGGTAGTTCTGATCAGCCAACTTAGGTGCTCCTGATCAAGTTCATCTGCTGATCTGAGAACTGTAGTGGGGACTTTTAATGGCAACTCTAATCACAGGTAGTGTTACTCACTGTGTCTCTGACTGTTTGGCATCTCGTAGCAGTGGCACCTATGCCAAAACCGAGAGATAGGATCTCCTCCAGCCCCTCCGACTTCACATTCCTCACCAGTCAACTGACCTCTAGTCTCTGTCCCCCAGTCATGCCGTGAACTGAATGGGCGGCTGCGAAAAGGCTGAGTGGGCGGCCGCGGGCTCCAGGAACAGCCCAGCTGGGTGGCCACAAAAAAAAAGGCTGGGAGAGCAGCGTGGGCTTCAGGAACATCCCAGGATTTGGGGACCCCTGGCAAATCATCATTTGACCCCAGAGGGGGTCCCGACCCCCAGGTTGAGAACCACTGCTCTAGATGGTATAAAACTCCTGACATAATTCATAAGTTTAATCCTGATTCTAGTCCTCTTTGTTGGAGATGTAAACTTGTCAAAGGAACACTCCTCCACATATGGTGGGATTTCCCTCGAATACAACCCTTTTGGAAAGACAGGTGTCTTTTATACTGATAACAAGTTCAAACAGGTACCATTAATACAGGTAATGAGTGGAGGACAGAGGAGCCTCTTAAAGAAGAAGATACAGGTCAGTGAGAGCCAGAAATCTTGCTTGTTTGTAGAGGAGACCAAATACTTATTTTCCACCATAATTTGCAAATAAATTCTTTCCAAATCATACAATGTGATTGTCTGGATTTATTTCCACATTTTGTCTCTCATAGTTGAGGTCTACCTATGATGACAATTACAGGCCTCTCTCATCTTTTTATCTACTAGCTGACCAGCCGCCGTCATTCTACGGCGGCAGGTCGGCTCTCCTGGGCGAGAGCCTGTAGTATAACATCGGCTCTTAGAGCGGCCACTAGGGGCGCGTGCGCGCCCCCCGCTCGCCCCCGACTCCCGTGCGTGTGCCCGGCGGGCGCGATCGCCGCCGGGCACCCGCGATTGCTCGTTACAGAGCGGGGAATGGGAGCTGTGTGTGTAAACACACAGCTCTCGGTCCTGTCAGGGGGGAAATGCTGATCTTCTGTTCATACAATGTATGAACAGAGGATCAGTGTTTCCCCTAGTGAGGCCACCCCCCCCCCACAGTTAGAACACACTCAGGGACATACTTAACCCCTTCCCCGCCCCCTAGTGTTAACCCCTTCACTGCCAGTGGCATTTTTATAGTAATCCAATGCATTTTTATAGCACTGATCGCTATAAAAATGCCAATGGTCCCAAAAGTGTCCGAAGTGTCTGCCATAATGTCGTACCGAAAAAAAATCGCTAATCGCCGCCATTACTAGTAAAAAATATATATTAATAAAAATTACATAAAAATACCCCCTATTTTGTAAACGCTATAACTTTTGCGCAAACCAATCAATAAACGCTTATTGCGATTTTTTTTTTACGAAAAATATGCAAAAGAATACGTATCGGCCTAAACTAAGGAAAAAAAATGTTTTTTTTTTATATATTTTTGGGGGATATTTATTATAGCAAAAAGTAAAAAAATATTCATTTTTTTCAAAATTGTCGCTATTTTTGTTTATAGTGCAAAAACTTAAAACCGCAGAGGTGATCAAATACCACCAAAAGAAAGCTATATTTGTGGGGGAAAAGGGACGCTAATTTTGTGTGGGAGTCACGTCGCACGACCGCGCAATTGTCAGTTAAAGCGACGCAGTGCCGAATCGCAAAAAGTGCTCTGGTCTTTGACCAGCAATATGGTCCTGGGGTTAAGTGGTTAACCATTCGGAAATACCTGGAGGAGAACTATCTCTCCAATGTATAGGTATACACAGTTTAGCAGCATTTATAAGTTGTATAATGAGTGATTTCTTATAAATTGAAATAGGTAGGGAGGTGTGGTGTAATAAGTATTGGGCAGGAGAAAAAACTGGTGTAAAAGTCGTTATGTGGGAGATAAGGCGAGAACGGGGACGGGAACGCCACCTAGCGGCCGCCGAAAAATTGCAGCTTAGATCCGACGGCGTACTAAGACGTATGCCTGTCGGATCGATCCCAGATGCCGTCGTATTTTGTTTTGTGGATACAAAACAAAGATACGACGCAGGAAATTTTAAATTACGCCGGCGTACCAGTAGATACGCCGGCGTAATCCTTTTGTGGCTCTTCCCCTTTGTCTCTCATAGTTGGGGTCTACCTATGATGACAATTACGGGCCTCTCTCATCTTTTTAAGTGAGAGAACTTTCACAATTGGTTGACTAAATACTTTTCTGCCCCACTGTATCTGTAAAACTAAGATTGTATATACAATATAGTAAAAAAAAGATATAAAACTATAGCTAAAATAAAAAACTTGACAAAAACTGTTTTAGTATCACTGAAACCGAATCCAGAGGACAACGATTAACTGTTATCCTAAATATGTATTTTGTGACAGGTTTTAATTAATTGTAATGGGGGGGGGGGGGATTATTTTATTACGGTTCAGGACATGTTGGATGCATTGTGCTGTGGATGTACACAAGAGGGAACTGACCTGTATCTAGGCTTCCTGAAGCAGATGCTGATCCTGTGGAAAGCGGTGGATGCCAAGGTCCCAGGTGTCTGTTATGAACGGGCTTATAACACCCTCTCTGTCATGGCAACCAAATACATTGGAGCAGTTAGGCTGCAAATAATGACACCTTTTCTCTCTACCCCCTTTTAAGTGCATCTGCCAATGCTAATGATGAATGATCAAAGCCTTGATAAACACGCCAAACTGCAAGCGTGAGTTCACCACCTCCTCTGTTTTTCCTCTTCATTATCTGGAGTTAATCAGATTCTGAGGCTTCCTGGAGTTTTACGGATCCGTGGAAGTGAAAATTCGAGAAAGACTATCCCAGGATTTGGATCAAGCGATGGGATCGGCAGCCTCGACAGACAGACAGAAGACAATCTATGTGGACGTGGACGGCAAGGTGAAGAAGGTGAGTCCAATATAATCTTTGAAAACTTTTGTGTTGATGGCAAAATGTCATGTTGATGACCAATGAAAATAAATGGCCCCCTTCAACCTTTTTACTCCAGAGGAGCCCTTGAAATAGTTTTCAGGTCTCAGGGAGCCCTTGCTAAAATAAATGAATTCGGTGTTCGTGGGAAAATGACCCCTTACATTGATGATTGGTGCCCAACCTTACGATGGTGGTAAGAATGCCACTTTCTTAGCAGCTAAAAACATCATTAGTGTGTTGCCAATGGCTCTGTCAAGTGGCGTTAAACCCTGTACACACGATCGGTTTGTCCGATGAAAACAGACTGGGCCAGATCCACAAAGATCTGCCTATCTTTAGGCAGGCGTAGCGTAGCTCAGATACACTACGCCGCCGTAACTTAGTGAGTGAGAAACTTGTATAGCGCAACAAATGCAAACTTAATCGCCTCAAGGCGCTGGCATCCAGAGTTGTACAGGTCTTTCGGAAAAGGTGGGTCTTTAGTTTTTTCCTAAAAACCCAATGGTTTTCTTCCAAGTGGATGATCGTGGGTAGAGCATTCCAGAGCCGTGGTCCTTGGATCGAGAATCTGCGTTCTCCCTTAGATTTGTAGCGAGATTTGGGGATTTGGAGAAGGTTTTGGTTGGTTGACCGGAGCACACGCTTGGTGACGTAGGGTTTTATTTTCTCGCTCAAGTATTGGGGAGCTTTACCCTGTGTACATTTGTGGGTGAGGCAGAGAGTCTTAAATGTCACCCGGTCCTGTACGGGCAGCCAGTGGAGGGACCTCAAGGCCGAGGAGATTGGTTCCCACGGCTTTTTACCAGTTACCAGTCTGGCTGCCGTGTTCTGGGACGACTTAAAGCGTACTTACTTGCGCCGTAAGTTACGGCGGCGTAGTGTAAATGTGTCGGCGTAAGGGGGCGCAATTCAAATGACTAAGATGTGGGCGTGTTTTATGTTAATGCAACTTGACCCCACGTAAATGAAGTTTTTTTTAAGGGCGCATGCGCCGTCCGTGGGGGTATCCCAGTGCGCATGCTCGAAATCATGCCGCAAATAGTCAATGCTTTCGACGTGAACGTAATTTACGCAAAGCCCTATTCGCAAACGTTTTACGCAAACGACGGTGTCCCGACGTCCATACTTAACATTGCGTACGCCTCATAGACCCAGGGGTAACGTTACGCCGAAAAAAGCCTGACCTAAAAAAATGTGCCGGGCGAACGTACGTTTTGAGGATGGGCGTATCTAGCTAATTTGCATACTCTACGCGGAAATCAATGGAAGCGCCACCTAGCAGCCAGCGTAAATATGCACCTAAGATCCGACGACGTACTAAGACGTACGTCAGTCGGATCGAGCCCACATTCAGGCCCCGTACACACGACCGGTTTTCTCGGCAGAATCCAGCAAGAAACTCGATGGGAGACGTATTCTGCCGAGAAAACTGGTCGTGTGTACACTTTTCGCCGAGAAACCCGTCGGGAAACTCGTCGAGCCAAATAGAGAGCATGTTCTCTATTTCCTCGTTGGGCAATGGGAAAATTTGGCTCGACGAGTTTTCTGACAGCCGAACAAGGAACTCGACGAGCAAAACGATGTGTTTTGCCCGTCGAGTTTCTCGGTCGTGTGTACGGGGCGTCAGGCGTATCTTGTTTTGTGGATACAAAACAAAGATACGACGGGGCATCGTAGAACTTACGCGGCGTATCAATAGATACGCCGGCGTAAGTTCTTTGTGGATCTGGGCCACTGTTTTCATCGGACAAACCGATGGTGTGTGGGGCCCCATCGGTTTGTTTTCCACCGGTGAAAAAAAGTAGAACATGTTTTAAATTTTTCCTATGGATTAAAAAAACAATAGAAAAATCTGATCGTCTGTGTGGAAGTCCATCGGTCACAAATCCACGCATGCTCAGAATCAAGTCGACTCATGCACGTTTTCTGCAGCACGTCGTAGTGTTTTACGTCACCGCGTTTTGGCACGGTCTGGATTTTTGACTGATGGTGTGTAGGCAAGACTGATGAAAGTCAGCTTCATCCGATATCCGATGAAAAAATCCCATCGAATTAGATTCCATCAGATATCCGATCGTGTGTACAGGGCATAAGATCTGGAACTATGCAAGCACCATCACATGGGAAGTCAATCAAGCCCAAGGGTTAAGATGTGCGTGATGGAAAAATTAATTTGGTTTTGCTTTCGTTCGTTTAAAGTAAATCATTTTGTTTTTCGTTTTGTTAGAATGATTTGTTTTCGGGAATTTGTTTTGTGTGTTCAGATTAGTTTCCTTTATTCGTTGATCCGAATCATTTTGTAGTTTCGGAAGTTCTGTTATTCTTTTGTTATTTCGGGACACTGGCTAAATCCCTGCTAGTCCAACCCACAATGAGAAATGGAAGGAGCTGATTGGATGATGTTGACTGAAATCTTGTGCAACCGAAAGTAACAGATGGAACGAAATGTTATTTTGGATCAATTTGTTATATTGTGAGTCGAAGATTCTCATGAATCCACCTCCATTCAACCCAAAGTAGGAATCATCTTATTTCACTTTTATACCTTACTATATTTATTGCAATATGTTTCTATTTCATATGCAGTGCATGTTTTATGACAATGAAAAATGTTAAAGCAAAAAGAATTGGCTGATTATCCAAGAGTCAAAGACTATCGTTCCGGCCTCATTCGAATAAAATGAATGAATCAGAATTAATACGTATTAATTCATTAAAGGGGTTGTAAAGGTACAATTTTCTTTTCCCTAAATAGCTTCCTTTACCTTAGTGCAGTCCTCCTTCACTTACCTCATCCTTCCATTTTGCTTTAAAATGTCCTTGGGCCGGATTCAGATACAATGGCGTATCTGTTCTTTATTCAGAAAAAACTTGCGCCCTTAGTTACGGCGGCGTAACGTATGTGTTGCGGCGTAAGGCCGCGTAATTCAAATGGGGATGTAGGGGGCGTGTTTTATTTAACCACTTAAGCCCCGGACCAAAATGCTGCCTAAAGACCCAAGGGGTTTTTACAGTTCGGGACTGCGTCGCTTTAACAGACAATTGCGCGGTCGTGCGACGTGGCTCCCAAACAAAATTGGCGTCTTTTTTCCCCCACAAATAGAGCTTTATTTTGGTGGTATTTGATCACCTCTGCGGTTTTTATTTTTTGTGCTATAAACAAAAATAGAGCGACAATTTTGAAAAAAATGCTATATTTTTTACTTTTTGCTATAATAAATATCCCCCAAAAACATATATAAACATTTTTTTTTCCTCAGTTTAGGCCGATATGTATTCTTCTACCTATTTTTGGTAAAAAAAATCGCAATAATCGTTTATCGGTTGGTTTGCGCAAAATTTATAGTGTTTACAAAATAGGGGATAGTTTTTTTTCATTTTTATTTTTTTTATTTTTTTTACTACTAATGGCGGCGATCAGCGATTTTTTTTTTGTGACTGCGACATTATGGCGGACACTTCGGACAATTTTGACACATTTTTGGGACAATTGTCATTTTCACAGCAAAAAATGCATTTAAATTGCATTCTTTATTGTGAAAATGACAGTTGCAGTTTGGGAGTTAAACAAGGGGGCGCTGTAACATTTAGGGATCACTGTGTATGTGTTTACTAGTGTAGGGGGGTGTGGCTGTAGGAATGACGTCATCGATCGTGTCTTCCCTATAAATGGGATGACGCGATCGATGCGCCGACACAGTGAAGCACGGGGAAGCCATGTTTACACACGGCTCTCCCCGTTCTTCAGCTCCGGGGAGCGATCGCGACGGAGCGGCTATAAACGAATAGCCGCGCCGTCGTCCCGGATCGCTCCTGAAGCCACGGGGACCGCCGCATATACGGGGGGGGTCCCGATCGGACCCCCGACCCACGTCAAGCAGGGCACGTATATATACGTTGATGTGCCTGCCTGTGCCATTCTGCTGACGTATATGTACATGAGGCGGTCCTTAAGTGGTTAAATGTGTCTTCACCCTTTTTTTTACGTTTTGTTTGAACGGCGTATGCGCCGTCCGTAAAATATCCCAGTGTGCATTGCTCTAAATGACGTCGCAAGGACGTCATTGCTTTCGACGTGAACGTAAATTACGTCCAGCCGTATTCGCAAACGACTTACGCAAACAACGTAAAATTTAAAAACTCGGCGCGGGAACGACGGCCATACTTAACATTAGCTACCCCTCATATAGCAGGGGTAACTATACGCCGGAAAAAGTCGAACGCAAACGACGTAAAAAAAAAGCGCCGGGCGGTCGTTCGTTTCTGAATCGGCGTAAATCCTCATTTGCATATTCCTCGCGTAAAAATACAGAAGCGCCACCTAGCGGCCAGCCTGGAATTGTAGCCTAAGATCCGACGGTGTAAGACACTTACACCTGTCGGATCTTAGGGATAGCTATGCGTAACTGATTCTCTGAATCAGTCGCATAGATACGACCGGCGTAACTCAGAGATACGACGGCGTATCAGGAGATACGCCGTCGTATCTCTTTCTGAATCCGGCCCCTTATTTCTTCTGAGAAATCCTTACTTCCTGTTCTTCTGTCTGTAACTCCACACAGTAATGCAAGGCTTTCTCCCTGGTGTGGAGTGTCGTGCTTGCCCCCTCCCTTGGACTACGGGAGAGTCCGGGTGCTCTCTACGTTTCAGATAGAGAAAGGAGCTGTGTGTTAGTGGGTGTCCTGACTCTCCTGTGGTCCAAGGGAGGGGGCGAGCACGACACTCCACACCAGGGAGAAAGCCTCGCATTACTGTGTGGAGTTACAGTTCCACCTGTGGCACATTCAGTTGATTGGACCTGATTTGGAAAGACACACACCTGTCTATAGAAGGTCCCACAAGTAAAAGTGCATGTCAGAGCGCAAACCAAGCCATGAAGTCCAAGAAACTGACTGTAGACCTCTGAGAGAGGATTGTATGGAGGCACATATCTGGGGAAGGGTACAGAAAAATGTCTGCGGCATTGAAGGTGCCAATGAGCACAGTGGCCTCCATCATTCGTAAATGGAAGATGTTTGGAACCACCAGGACTCCTTCTAGAGCGGGCCGCCTGGCTAAACTGAGCGATCGGGGGAGAAGGACCTTAGTCATGGAGGTGACCAAGAACCCGATGGTCACTCTGACAGAGCTCCGGTGTTTCTTTGTGGAGAAAGAAGACCAACCAAACCCTGCAGAACTCCACCAATCAGGCCTGTATGGTAGAGTGGCCAGATAAAGGACACTCCTCAGTAAAAGGCACACGACAGCCTGTCTGAAGTTTGCCAAAAGGCACCTGAAGGACTCTCAGACCACGAGAAACAAAATTCTCTGGTTTGATGAAACAAATATTGAACCCTATGGCCTAAATGGCAAGTGTCATCACCTGACCAATACCATCCCTACAGTGAAGCATGGCGGTGGCAGCATCATGCTTTTGGGGATGTTTTTCAGGAGCAGGAACTGGGAGACTAGTCAGGATCGAGCAAAAGATGAACGCAGCAATGTATAGAGACATCCTTGATGAAAATCTGCTCCAGAGCGCTCTGGACCTCAGACTGGGGCGAAGGTTTATCTTCCAACAGGGCAATAACCCTAAGTACCCAGCCAAGATAACAAAGGAGTGGCTACGGGGCAACTCTGTGAATGTCCTTAAGTTGGCCCAGCCAGAGCCCAGACTTGAACCCGATTGAACATCTTTGGAGAGATCTACAAATGGCTGTGCACCAACGCTCCCCATCCAACCCAATGGAGCTTGAGAGGTCCTGCAAAGAAGAATGGGAGAAACAGGCCAACACATAGGTGTGCCAAGCTTGTAGCATCATACTCAGAAATACTTGAGGCTGTAATTGGTGCCAAAGGTGCTTCAACAAAGGCTGTAAATACTTATGTACCGTATATACTCGAGTATAAGCCGACCCGCATATAAGCCGAGGCACCTAATTTTACCACAAACAAATGGGAAATGTATTGACTCGAGTATAAGCCTAGGGTGTCCATGTGCATGCCTCACTGTGTCCATGTGCATGCCTCACTGTGTCCATGCCTCACTGTGTCCATGCTTCTCTGTGCCCATGCCTCACTGTGCCCATGCCTCACTGTGCCCATGCCTCACTGTGCCCATGTCTAGACTGACGTTTAACATGGGAGTCTATCGAAGGGGTGCCCAGCTATGAAAAATCGGTGCTCCCCAGCCGTAGGTCCCCCAGGCAACAAACTTTGCACACTTGTAGAGGAGAAATGGGGCTACAAGTGCCAAGTTTCGGATCCAGGGGACCTACTAACAGCCAGTACCGGGTCCCCAAAGTCACCAGAGAAATGACCGTTTAACATGGGAGTTTATGGAAGGGGTGTCCGGCTTTGAAAAATTGGTGCTCCCCGGCCGTAGGTCCCCCGGACAACAATCTTTGCACACTTGTAGAGGAAGATGTATACCAAGTTTGCGGTCCAGGGAACCTACGGCCGGCCGGTACCGGGTCCCCAAAGTCTGGGAGATCAGGTGCAAAAAGGTGACTCGAGGGGGGCATTTTCAGCACAAAAAAAATGTGCTGAAAAACTTGGCTTATACTCGAGTATATACGGTACATGGGATTTTTTATTTTTAATAAATTTACAAAGGTTTCTAACAAACTCATTTCATGATGTCATTATCAGGTATTGTTTGTAGAATTCTGAGGAAAATATGAATTTAATACATTATGGAATAAGGCCGTAACATAACAAAATGTGGAAAAAGTGAAGTGCTGTGAATACTTTCTGGGTGCTAGGGATGAGCTTCGAGTCGAACATTGCCTGTTCACCGAACAGCAAACTATTTGGCAAATTCGAAAAGCTGCAGAACACCCTGCAAATGTCTATGGGAGAAATCTAAAGTGCTAATTTCAATGGCTCATATGCAAGTTATTGTCATAAAAAGTGTTTGGGGACCTGGGTCCTGCCCCAGGGGACATGTATCAATGCAAAAAAAGTTTAATTGGGAGCAGTGATTTTAATAATGCTTAAAGTGAAACAATAAAAGTGAAATATTCCTTTAAATGTTGTACCTGGGGGGGGGGTGTATAGTATGCCTGTGAAGTAGCGCTTGTTTCCCGTGCTTAGAACTGTCCCTGCAAAAAGTGTCATTTCTGAAGGATAAAAAAAACTGCAGTTTTTAAAACTTTTTTTTGCATTGATACATGTCCCCTGGGGCAGGACCCGGGTCCCCAAACCCTTTTTAGGACAATAACTTGCATATTAGCCTTTAAAATTTGCATTTACATTTCAAACGTTCACGTCCCATAGACTTTAATGGGGTTCTAAAGTTCACACAAACTATTGGTCTGTTCGCAGGTTCTGGTGCGAACCGAACGGGGGGGGGGGGGGGGTGTTCGACTCATCCCTACTGGGTGCATTGTATATTATTGTTTTTGCGTTTAAATACACTTTAAGATTTTGCAAGGCTATTTTTGATTACCACTTAGTCCCTGATCTCCCATTTATTTTTTGTGCCTTGCCCTTCCTGATCTCATATCTGTGTATAATTATATCATTTGACATTTCGCAGGTCATTTTCAATCAGCAGAGCGGTTCGAGCGTGATGAAACGTCTTCTTTGTGCTACTGCTGGACTTCCATGGTAATAAAATGTACATGTGCCATATAATGTTATGCCTAAAAAAGTTGCTAGCAGTGTTGTACCACGTGAGCCATAGATAGTAATAAGAAAATAAATATGTAGCCAAACATCGAAGCAAACCCACTAGTGATGGTGTATGGCAACCTCAGCATGGGCTCCGAACAGGCCACGTCCCGCGCGTCTTGCTCCACCCCCTCGGAGCTTAATCATTGGCACTGATCCCCATACTTTAGCTCTTAGGGGCGGAGCAAAACACATTGGGGGCATAGCCTGGTTTGAGCGCCACCAGTAGCGCTGGGCTGTGGAGGGGGCGGGAGAGGCTTGCTGAGAGGCTGAGCCAGCTGGCGATCCAGGCATTTGGGTGTATTCTGACATTAAAGGGGTTGTAAAGGTAGAATTTTTTTCCCCTTAGTGCCGTCCTCCTTCACTTACCTCATCCTTCCATTTTGCTTTTGAATGTCCTTATTTCTTCTGAGAAATCCTCACTTCCTGTTCTTCTGTCTGTAACTCCACACAGTAATGCGAGGCTTTCTCCCTGGTGTTTGGTAAAAATAAGCGTATATTGATTGGTTTACACAAAAGTTATAGCGGGTAGTTTTATGGCATTTTTATTATAATTTTTTTTTTACTAGTAATGACGGCGATCTGTGATTTTTATTGTGACTGCGACATTATGGCGGATACAACGGAAACTTTTGACGATATTTTGCGACCATTGTCATTTATACAGCGATCAGTGCTATAAAAATGCACTGATTATTGCATAAATGACACTAGCAGGGAAGGGGTTAACACTAGTGGTGGTCAATGGGTTAAATATGTTCCCTGGGAGGTGTTTTTAACTGTGGGGGGAGGGGACTGACTGGAGGAGGAGAGAAATCGCTGTTCCTGATCACTAGGAAGAGACTATCTCTCTCTACTTCCCTGACAGACTGGGGATCTGTTTGATTACATTGACAGATCCCCGTTCTGGCTCTCTGTGGAGCAATCGTGGGCAGCACAGTCACGAGCATCGGCTCTGGCGCCATGCCAGCTCCCACTGTATCTATTACCTGGTCCGACGTACAGATACAACGATTCGCATAATAGAGCCAACCTGCTGCAGTATAATGACGCTGCTCCCGATGACGGGGAGCAGTAGATGTCCTGTCACTAGGCAGAACAGGGAGATGCCTTGTTTACATAGGCATCCCTCTGTTCTGCAGCTCCGTGACAGGATCGCGGGCCGCCGGCGAACATCGAATTTGCGGGAACGGTCACGAAGAGTGTGGCGGGTGCACGTGCGCGCCCACCGCACGGCTTCCTAAAGGGGACATACAGATACGTCCATTTTCCTACCACTGCCATTCTGTCGACGTATATCGGCGTGAAGCGGTCAGCAAGTGGTTAAAGCGGTACCAGCTACATATTACCACCAAGGAAGGTGTTACAACCTTGAGGACGCCAGCGGAAAGAGACACCATTATATTCAAATCCCAGGGGGGATTAAGTGCATTTGACCTAATAATGTAAGTTCTTAGGTCCACCTGAGGTGAGGACATTGGAGTGAAGGTGGTGAGATCATATTTGCATGATGGTGATAATATATTACAACCAGGGCAGCTATCGAAATTTTTGGGGCCCCTTACACAGCTTTAGGCAGTGTAAGGGGCCCCCCTGGAGCAGAGATAATAAGCGGGGGGGGGGGACCATCGGGCCCCTTACAGGTGTAATGCAAAAAAAAAATGTGAGGGGGGCCGGCCGAGCCTGTGAGGGGCTCTGCGGACCATTGGGCTCCTTACAGGTGTAATGCAAAAAGTAAATAAATGAATAAAAAAACGGGAGCGGGCCAGCCGGGCCTGTAAGAGGCCCTGGGGACCATCGGGCCCCTTACAGGTGTAATGCAAAAAAAATAAAAATAAACGGGAGGGGGCCAGCCGGGGCCCTGGGGACCATCGGGCCTCTTACAGGTTTAATGCCTGCACCCCCCTGATGGCGGCCCTGATTACAACGTTTGTGCAAGAAGGAGCTTATGTGGACTCTACAATTCAAGATTTTCCTAGTTTGTGACGGAAAATATTAATTATATGAAGACAGGAGGCGAGTATCTTATGCATTATCTTTCTTTATTAATGCCCATAGCAGAAATACAACTTTTTCAGTAATTTCAAGTAGAAAAACGTTTAACTGAAAGAAAAGAAAAAACTACAACACCCAGCAGCCCTCAGGCTGGGTCTGCCAATCATGAGGCAGGACAGCCGGCATATAAGGGGCTGCCTCCTTAGACCCTTCCTCTTTCTTGAGGCGAATCGGCAGGAAACCTGGAATAGAAAAAACAGTTCGAAACACCGGGAGCCTGGCAAACTGGAACTTCCGGACAGGATTCAGTCGACGGCATCCATTCTCCGGATCCGGAACGCAGTAGGAACCTCCACTTCCGGTCTGTGGTGCACAAAAACCCATGGATCGAAATGGGAACCGCAATCCCGACGGTGATATTGAAAAACGAAGTCCAGGGGCGTATCAGCCTCCGACCTGTAGGATGCGTGATGCAATGACCTAGAACGAGAGAGACAACATCGTGATAGGGTTGGGTTGGGAGGGAAGATACTCGCCTCCTGTCTTCATATAATTAATATTTTCCGTCACAAACTAGGAAAATCTCGAATTATATATCAGACAGGAGGCTCATATCTTATGCAAGTTCAAAGCTACAACAATGTATATATTAAAGATAACAGTCAAAATAAACTACAAAACTGACATAGATATGTGTTCCTCCGGTCTAAAGCAGAATTGGTGGAAGGTGGTCAGGACGACCAGTCCGCCGCTAGCAGTAGGTCCTAGAGGGAGCCTACCGAGGTGACGACCTTAATAGCCACCGCCCCTCAGAAGGAGTGGGCACCAACCAGGGTTATGTCAAACCCTGTCATTCCCATGACCGACCGTACCCCTCTGGCTAGCGTAGTCGAGGAAACCGGAAAATGAGGTTAGCGTAGGAAACGAGGAGTAGGGAGAATTGCGAAGATCGCAACGGGCCGACAAGGACTCGCAAGTCTGTAGGCAGCGGGACACACACAGGCGTGGATGCGCGGAGAAGAGCGGGTAGAAAACCGCTTGAAGTCCCGTCTTTGTCCTAAGAACTCCGGAAAACCTGATTCTGAGGCGAGAACTGACGCCTGGAAACGTCCAACGTCCGGACGCCTGACACACGTTAGGCGGAATCAGATACGAGAGGACAGTAAGTTTGAAAGGCAGTAACCTCAAGATAGAGTGCCATTGTCCCCCCCAGTCCGAGGACCTGGTCAGGGCCTTGGTCACATCCAAGAGTGTTGATACTTGGGCGAGATGGGCGTTTCAAACCTAACGCCTACCAAGTCGGCACACCGACGGATGTTTACCCACGGGGCAAGTCTACAAGGGAGCGGTAGGCTGAGATCGCAGAGCGATAGACGTTAAGGGAGCTAAAGGGCCTCCCGGAATCAAAAGTCCGCCCAACAGTTGGCCACTACAAACCCAGGCGTCTGAACGGGATCAACCTGTCGTTGATTACACCGAGAAACCCAGAGACCCCCGGCTGATCGAGATGCCGATCTATTCCCAGGTCCAGGCTAAGGAAAAAAGGGATCCCTAGTCGCTCTTGAAAAGTCGATGTCCGCGACCGGCATCCCGAAACCAACCCTGCGAAGAGAGGTAGGATTTGTTTCGTGAGTAGAGGGTGCAGATCCCCCTTCGGACTGGCAAGGAGATGAGGGGAGTGAGGAAGCAACCTGGGGAGATCCACAGTCCTCTCCAGAAGGAGGGGAAAACCATGGTTGTGTCGGCCACCGTGGAGTGAGCCGCACGACTGATGCTCTCAGGTTTGCTACGAGAAGGAGGACCCAGAGGGTCATCGGGAACGGGGAGAAACGCGTAATGTGTCCCCAGTGACCAGGCTGGCCGAGGGCGTCCACAGTGTGCGCCTCCGGATCCGGCTCCCGGTTGTAAAAGTGCGGGAGCTGATAGATGAGGCGAGAGGTGAACGGGTCCATAGAGAAGGATCCCTTAGGTGAGCGAGGGCCAGGAACACTGGTCGGTGCAGTCGGCAATCGCTGGAATCGGCCAGGTAACGAGAATTCCAATCTGCCACCATATTGGAATAGCCTGGGCTATATTCCGCAACCGGAACGATGTTGCGTTCCAGGCAGAAAGGCCCGAAGTCTTTTGCCAGAACCGCTAGGACTGGATCTGGGGCCCCCAAAGCGATCAACGTATTGGACTGTGGTTAAGTTGTCTATCTGCAAGAACACACAGCAGGTTGATGTGTGTGGCAGTAGACTTCTGGTGCAGTCGGCAATCGCTGGAATCGGCCAGGTAACGAGAATTCCAATCTGCCACCATATTGGAATAGCCTGGGCTATATTCCGCAACCGGAACGATGTTGCGTTCCAGGCAGAAAGGCCCGAAGTCTTTTGCCAGAACAGCTAGGACTGGATCTGGGGCCCCCAAAGCGATCAACGTATTGGACTGTGGTTACGTTGTCTATCTGCAAGAACACACAGCAGGTTGATGTGTGTGGCAGTAGACTTCTGGTGGCAAGAAAGCCGCCGGGATTCTAGTGATGATGTGCAGCAGAGATTCCTCTGCGGACCGCGTCCCTCCTGTGGACGAGGGGCTGCACCGAGTACCCCAGCCGAGGCGGCTGGCATCCGACCCTATGACAAAATCCAGTGTAGAATTGACGACGGACTCGCCGCTCCGTTCGACGACATGACGTAAAAACCACCGTAGTTCCACTATGGCTTCTGCGTCCAAAGTGACTTCGTCTGCATAGCGAAAACCCCTAGCGAAGGTGTAGAGCCTTGAGTCTCTGGGGGGCTCGATAGTGAAAAGGGGCTGGGAAATGGCCTGGATTGACGCCGATAACAGGCCGACTAAGCGAGCCAGTCCGCGTAAGGACACCCGTTGCTTGCCCAGCACGATACTGATCTAACAGTGGAGATGCGGCCACGCTGAGCCTTGGTCCGTGACATTGCAGACTATCCTGGGCTTGAACCCAGAATCAACTGCATGCAGGGCAGGCACCCTAGCCCTGAGCTAAACCTGCTCCTTTGCAGATGGCGCCTAATTGGTCATGGGCAGCCGACGGATCGCTCGGTTGGTGTGATTTATGAGGAGTCCCAGATACTGAAGCGATCCGCCCGTCCAGGAGGCGTGTTTGTTCGGCAGGTGAGGAGAACGAGCCATTAAGAGTAGGTTGTACAAGTAGATGATCCACCTCGCCCCTGTTCCGCAGGGTGCCGTAATTTGGTGAGATTCCACAAGTTAACACTGGGCGATAACCGTCCCACTTTCCCTGACCAGGAAAATGAATGCTTGTTTGGTCCAAGATATTGCAACTCGTTGTCTATTAGGACGGTGTACAGGTTTGAAAACCCGAATGGGATGGGGGACCAGGTCCATGTCTGGTGATCCCGACTAACATGTCCACGGCGGCCGATCTGTGTTCTGATTCGGCTAGGTGGGACCGTTGGGGTCAAAGGTCCAAAGGTCTAAGACCCTGTCCTGTGTGGTCTTAAAAGGTCCTCTCTACTCCCCTAGGAATACTTCCCGTGCTTGGTGAGATACCTCAAGAGTATGGGTCCACCTCGGGAGTGTGCACAACCTTACTTAGTAATGGAAAGGCGGGCATTCCGCCCACAACATGTTTCGGTTAGCTCTACCGACCGATCTCTGGATCCAGTATATGATATATTGGGGTGCCCAGTCACCGGAGTGTGGATGGAAAATCGCCCCCTGATCGAAAAATGGCTCTCCACGAGAGTCCAATAATGTTTCACCCTGGGACACAGGGTTGGCGTCGTCATGAAGCGCCATGTGCCCACTGCTCTCATAATCATCGTCATCATCCTCAGACTCAAGGTGTTAGCCGCCTCGGACTCCGTGGACTGTTCTAGAAGAATCCACTAATGAGTCTGGCTTAGTCCGGCTAGTGGACTGCTGCCTCTGCATGTGCATCTCCCCGAGGCTCGGGGGTCAGTTGGAGTCTGGGAGGGCAGTGGGTCGGCAGTCCTGGGAGGGTACTGCCTGGGACATGTTATTTACTTCCCCTGCCGGGGAGTCGGAGGCGGTGTCATTGGGACACCTTGCCCTATTTAGGGGCGGTATACCATTGCCGGCTGGTCCGGACATAGGGGCGCAGGCGGGTTTGGAACCGACGCCATGGTAGCCTGGATGGACCTACCGATCAGTTCTTGAACCTGTGCCGCACTGAGGTAGGCTCGGCCTGCCAGGACTGTGTCCACCCCGGCAGGGGTGCTAGCAGGGGTAAGGTCTAATCGTCAACCACAGGAGAAGAATCTGCTGTCTGCGGACAGCACCGTAAACAGCACAGTAACATATGGAAGGCATGTACTGGAACATGCTATAGATTTATTTATTTGTTCGTACATTCATATAAATATTTATTTATTTATTTAGATTTTGTTTATCTATATTTTTATTAATTATTTTCCTGATAAATGAGGTATCTATTCTAGGGAATAAATTCCCCAGAAACAAGAATTAATGAGTAAATATTTATTTATTTATTTTATTTATTATTTAATTTATTTATTTATTTAATTTATTTATTTAATTTATTTATTTAAATTTATTTATTTAAATTTATTTATTTAATTTATTTATTTAAATTTATTTATTTAAATTTATTTATTTAATTTATTTATTTAATGTATTTATTTAATTTATTTATTTATTTAATTTATTTAATTTATTTATTTAATTTATTTATTTAATTCATTTATTTATTTATTAAAGTCATATATAGATTATAGAGATGGTATCGCAGGTTCCTGCCTCCAACACCGCTGACAGCTTGCGGTGGGAGGAGAGTCAGGTGAGGAGAGCCTGACGAGATTATAACTCCAGAGGCGAAGTCTCGCGAGACTACGGCCTCTGGAGTCCCTACTGAGCCGTGGATGTGAGGGACAGAGCGGTCGATGAGATCCGCTCTGTCCCGTCCTGCTCGGAGATAGGGAGGGGGAGAACGCCGAGGTGTCACCCGGGTCGAGAGAGGCACCGTAGACGGTGAGAGGGGAGAGGAGCGGCCGCGGCGGAGACTCCGCCCACCGACCGAGCGCGCGAAGGCGAGCGTGGGGAGGAAGGAGGGGGGGGGGGGGGGCAGCTGCCCAGAGATGGCGCCCGCTGAGGGAGCGAGGGAACAGCACGGACCCCGCACGGAGGACGCCGCAGCGCTCCGGCGCCAGGGAAGGGGAAAACCCAAGTCAGGATGACTAAAGTAACAGAAATTAAAGTGAAAGATTTCAAAATAAGGCTCAAACATAACTACCTGACACCGTGCGGTGTCAGGGAAAACAGACATAAAAGTGCAAAAATCGGGGGAATAACAGGGGGAACCCCCCATATTCCACAACTTTCCAGATAAAACAACCAAAATTTCCAACAAAACTACCTGACATCGGGACATCCGGTATCAGGGAGACAGATGTAAAAACTTAAAATCGGGGGAATACAAGGGAAAAACACCCAATATTCCACAATATATTAAACATCATTCAACAAGGTTACCTGACACCACATTCGGTATCAGGGACAATATATATATACAATCAAGGAATAAAGTTATATGAAGTACTTATCTTGTATGCTCTGCCATGAGCAGAAAGAAAGAGGAAGGGTCTAAGGAGGCAGCCCCTTATATGCCGGCTGTCCTGCCTCATGATTGGCAGACCCAGCCTGAGGGCTGCTGGGTGTTGTAGTTTTTTCTTTTCTTTCAGTTAAACGTTTTTCTACTTGAAATTACTGAAAAAGTTGTATTTCTGCTATGGGCATTAATAAAGAAAGATAATGCATAAGATATGAGCCTCCTGTCTGATATATAATTTGGAATTTATCTTTTATTTTTTTCCAGAATTTTTATTGGTTTTCTGGATAATTTGTACAAACAAAAAGTTATAATACAGAATGTGTCAAACAACACTTATATTGGAAGAATGGTAAATACATAGATTCATAGAGATCTGCGGCGGCGTAACGTATCGTCTTTACGTTACACTGCCGCAAGTTTTCAGCGCAAGTGCCTGATTCACCAAGCACTTGCGTGTAAACTTACAGCGGTGTAACGTAAAGCCGTCCGGCGCAAGCCTGCCTAATTCAAATAGGGCGTGTACCATTTAAATTAGGCGCGCTCCCGCACCGAACGTTCTGCCCATGCTCCGTGCGAAAATTTTCCGCTGTGCTTTGCCCGAAATGACGTCGCCCCGACGTAATGTTTTGAACGTCGACGTGCGTTACGTATTCCCGGACGACTTTTTAAATTCGACGCGGGAACGACGGCCATACTTTAACATGGGCTGTCTATTGTTACACCACCTCAATAGCAGCCGTAACTTTGCGACGCGAAAAGCCGACTAGTGACGACCTAACGAACACGCGTACCTTCGTGGATCGCCGTAAACAGCTAATTAGCATACCCGACGCGGAAAACGACGCGATCTCCACCCAGCGGGCGCCGAAGTATTGCATCCTAAGATCCGAAGCCGTAAGCCTGTCGGATCTTAGCCTAATGCCGTCGTATCTTGTTTGTGAATCACAAATAAAGATACGACGCGGGAAATTTGAAAGTACGCCGGAGTATCAGCAGATACTCCGGCGTACTTATTCTGTGAATCTGGCCCCATATGCCTAAAATCTCACATATGGTCAGTCCAAAGCAAGTTTTGAATAATGTTCCCTCTTTTTCTTACATATATCATTTATATCAACATATCAAGCGTTTAACCACTTCATTACTGGGCACTTAAACCCCCTTCGTGCCCAGACCAATTTTCAGCTTTCAGCGCTGACGCATTTTGAATGACAATTGCGCGGTCATACAACACTGTACCCAAATTATATTTTTATTGTTTTTTTTCCCACAAATAGAGCTTTCTTTTGGTGGTATTTGGTAGATTTTAGTTAGGGGTATCGGAGTAAAGGGGGCTGAATAAAAATGCATGTCGCCCTTTATTTCGATATTTATTTGTAAAAAAAAATGTGGAAAACCATTTATAATTTTTCTTCCACTTCACAATGATGTGCCACTTTGTGTTGGTCTATCACATAAAATACATTTACGTTTTTGGTTGTAACATGACAAAATGCGGAAAATTTGAAGGGGTATGAATACTTTTTCAAGGCGCTGTATATATTTATGTGGAGTGTAATTTACACTTTATAGTTGTTATGGTGTATACACGCTCACAATACGCAGACATAGGTAGATTCACGTACATTGGAATAAATTTAGGGCGGCCTAGCCTAGCCTGTTTAGGCTACACCGCCGTAAATTAGCTAGACTAGTAGTGATTTTCAATCTACTTACCTGCTAATCTACGGCGGCGTAGCCTCAAACGAGCGGGCGTAAGGGCGCCTAATTCAAATTGGTTGGAGGGGGGCGTGTTGTATGGAAATGAGGCTTGACCTCACGTTTTTTGACGTTTTCTGCTACTGCGCATGCGCCGGGCGCCTACATTTCCCAGTGCGCATTGCGGCTAAGTAGGCCATACGGGCCTATTGATTTCGACGTGGACGTAAACGACGTAACTCCCGATTCGCGGACGACTTAGGCAAACGACGTAAGAAATTCGAACCTCGCGGCGGGAACGGCGGCCATACTTTAACATTGTTATTCCACCTCATAGGTGGAATAACTTTAGGCCGCCTAAGGCCTTACGGAAACAACGTAATTCGACTGCGGCGGGCTGGCGTACGTTCGGGAATCGGCGTACAACCTCATTTACATAATCTACACCGGCCGCAATGGAAGCGCCACCTAGCGGCCATCTGAAAAATTAAAAGCTAAGATAGAACGGCGCAAACCGTCCTATCTTAGATATGTTTAAGCGTATCTCTGTTTGAGCATACACTTAAATAAGTCGGTGTAGATTTGGAGTTAGGTCGGCTTATCTACTGATAAGCCAGCCTAACTCTTTGTGAATCTACCTATTTGAGTATAATTTGCACTATTTATTTAAAACCACGTAGTCACATTTGGGGGGAGCTTCGCATAATCACAACCTAAAAAGCTGATTTCTTGCCTGGAGCTTCCAGCTGAATAAAAACATATAGAAAATATACACTATATTACCAAAAGTATTGGGACGCCTGTCTTTACTCACACATGAACTTTAATGGCATCCCAGTCTTAGTCCGTAGGGTTCAATATTGCGTTGGCCCCGCCCTTTGCAGCTATAACAACTTCAACTCTTCTGGGAAGGCCGTCCACAAGGTTTAGGAGTGTGTCTATGGGAATGTTTGACCATTCTTCCAGAAGAGCATTTGTGAGGTCAGGTACTGATGTTGGATGAGAAGGCCAGTCTCCACTCTAATTCATCCCAAAGGTGTTCTATTGGGTTGAGGTCAGGACTCTGTGCAGGCCAGGCACAAAGCAAGGTCCATAAAGACCTGGATGAGCGAGTTTGGGGTGGAGGAACTTGACTGGCCTACGCAGAATCCTGACCTCAACCCGATAGAACACCTTTGGGATGAATTAGAGTGCAGACTGCAAGCCAGACCTTCTCACCCAACATCAGTGCCTGACCTCACAAATGCTCTTCTGGAAGAATGGTCAAACATTCCCATAGACACACTCCTAAACCTTGTGGACGGCCTTCCCAGAAGGGTTGAAGCTGCTATAGCGGCAAGGGCGGAGCCAACTCAATATTGAACCCTACGGACTGAGACTGGGGTGCCATTAAAGTTCATGTGTGTGTAAAGGCAGGCGTCCCAATACTTTTGGTAATATAATGTATGTCTATCCCCTATTTTTCTGTACCAAAAGGCAGACACCCATCATCCTTGTGGACAAAGAAGGATCGCTCATTGCCACAGACGCCACCGTTCCCGCCAATAGTAAGAGGTAAGTTCATACCATAAAGGGAAACTATAATGGTTTTGGGGTGATTTTATTTATACCCCTTTAAAACGTTGTTTTGTTTAATCTATTTTTTCTATATGTATACAATCTTTGTTTTACAAATAAACATTTAGCATGCGATATAGGATTCCCAGAGCACTATGGGACAATAGAGCAGATGCTGCTTGCCTTTAGACTTTCTATGACTAAAACTTTGTGCAGAACATAAAATCTCTGTTTTTGAATCACTTTGGCTATGGGAGATTTTACCCCCTTTCATGACCAGGTCATTTTTCGCTATTCGGCTATTTTAACCACTTAAGACCCGGACCAAAATGCAGCTAAAGGACCAGGCCAGGTTTTGCGATTCGGCACTGCGCCGCTTTAACAGACAATTGCGCGGTCGTGCGACGTGGCTCCCAAACAAAATTGGCGTCCTTTTCCTCCCACAAATAGAGCTTTCTTTTGGTGGTATTTGATCGCCTGTGCGGGTTTTATTTTTTGGGCTATAAACAAAAAACGAGCGTAAATTTTGAAAAAAAAAACACAATGTTTTTTAATTTTTGCTATAATAAATATCCCATTTTTTTAAAAAAATATATTTTTTTTCCTCAGTTTAGGCCAATACGTATTCTTCTACATATTTTTTGAAAAAAAAAATCGCAATAACCTGGTTTGCGCAAAAGTTATATTGCCTACAAAATAGGGGACATAATGATTTATTTTTTATTTATTTTTTACTATGAATGGCGGCGATCTGCGTTTTTATAGACATTATAGCGGACACATCGGACACTTTTGACACATTTTTGTGACCATTCACATTTATACAGCGAACAGTGCTATAAATATGCATTGATTACTGTATAAATGTGACTGGCAGGGAAGGGGTTAACCACTAGGGGGCGGGGAAGGGGTTAAATGTGTATCCTGGTTGTGTTCTAACTGTGTGGGGGGAGGGGACTGACTGGGGGAGGTGACCGATGCTGTGTCTCTATGTACAAGGGACACAGATCGGTCTCCTCTCCTCTGACAGCACGTGGAGCTCTGTGTTTACACCCCATCATTACACACAGAGCTCTACGTCCCTGCTCAGTTACTGGGCAATTGCGGGTGCCCGGCGGTCATCGCGGCCGCCGGGCACGCGCACTGTGTTCCCAGTGACGCGACGGGTGCGCGCGTGAGGCTTTAAATGACAGGACGTCATATGATGTTCTGTCGGAACAATAGAGCATTTGACGGCGGGCGGGTGTCAAGTGGTTAAGATATATACAGTATATATATATATATATATATATTAATCTAATTCTAAATGATACATACACGTGCACTGATTGGAGGCTTGTTGTGTTTAAAATAAATGTTTAAATTTAAGAAATTTTCTGTATTACTTATTACTTAGCAGAGTAATAATGGAACTTCCGCTTTTTGGAATTCTCCCCCCCCTCTCCGGTGTCACATTTGGTACCTTTCAGGGGGAGGAGGGAGCAGATACCTGCATAATCCCAGGTATTTGCTCCCTCTTCCGGGCATAGATCACCGCGGTGACTGTGGTGACCTACGCCACATCTGGCACCTACTCTGCCCCCCACACAGGTCCCAGAAGACAGCAGGGACCAGTGGGATCGTGCAGCGCGACTCGCGCATGCACAGTAGGGAACCAGGAAGGCTTCACTTCCTGATTCCCTTATCGAAGATGGCGGCGGCAGCACCCGAGGGAGAAACCGGCTTCGGGCACCCAGGACAGGTAAGTGTCCATATATTAAAGGCCATATTAAAGGCCAGCAGCTGCAGTATTTGGCTGCTAGCGGGGCGCTTATATCCCAGCTAGCGGCCAATGAAGGGGTTAAATGCTCCTTTGGAGCGCTTCTGTAGAAGCGATTTGTAGGCGATTCTACAGCGGTGCCCGTTCATTTCAATGGGCAGGAGTGGTGGAGGAGCGGTATACACCGCTCCAAAGATGCTGCTTGCAGGCTTTCACACTGAGACTGCAGGGGAGCAGTTTTGCAGGCACTTTACAGGCGCTATTTTTAGCCCAAAAGTGCCCGAAAAACGCCCCAGTGTGAAAGGGGTCCAACTGTTAGATTTTACGAGATGAAGGGGGAAATAAATAAATAAATCGGCCTAACATATTGGCCCTAAAAAAAATCGGCATCATATATTGGCCATCGGCCGCCACGATTTCTAAATATCGGCATCAGCCAGAGTAGGGTTGCCACCTGTCCAGGATTCACCCGGACAGTTCGGGTTTGGGATCTTGTGTCCGGGTTTCAGTCTGCCTGAAACCCGGACACATCATTTAGACTGGGCTGTGGCTCCCCAAGTAACTGAGGTAGTCACACAAAAATCTGTTGCCATTCGGGAGATGCGGGCCGCTGTCTGGGGGCAGGTTTGGCATCACTGAGGCGGAGCCACGATGTCAGCAAGAGCAGTTTGGCCACACCCACTGTTTGCCGCAAACGTGCCTTGTGCCGTTAAAGTGTTCGGGTTTGGCTTGAAGAAAAGGTGGCAACCCTAGGCCAGAGGAAAAAACCCATATCGGTCAACCTCTAGTGTACAGTGAGCCCAGACTGCCAGGGGGGTGGGTACATGACAACCTGGGCTCACAGGAAGTGGGTTGGGTTTCTTTGGCTGTCATATAACTTGAAAGACCGGTGTCATCCAGTTTCTGCATGGGACCTTTTTTTTTTTGCTGTTCCTGGAATTTTTTTTAAACTAAAGTTCCACTATAGTTGATAGTTAAATCACTATTAAAAATGTGTGTTTGTTGATGCTCAGGGGGGGGGGGGGGGGGGTGGGGTGTGGGGAGGAGTCACAGACCAAGAATACTTTTTAAGACCTCATCTTTCATAAACCAATTTCATAAAATGTTGTAAAGTTACTGATTTGTTGCTAACTGAACCCCTAGTCTAATTTCTACTCATTTTCCCTCTTCAGCTCTCCTTATGGAATCATCCCTCAAGCTGTGTTTCCGAGATTAGGTAATGTTTATATCAGGGTTCAAAATGTCAAGTCCTGAGCCACTAGCCAGGCCTTAAGAGTTACTCGCCACCAGTTGCCCCGCCCAACACCTCCCCTGCCCCACCCCTAAGTCCGCCCCTAAACACGCCCTTGTAAATTATCTCATGAAATTACCCTGTTAAATATTTTAAGCAGAATTAAGTTCCAAAAATAAATATTAACAACTTTAACAATAGTAACATAAAGCATATCAGTACCCATCTGTGCAGCCTCAGTGTGCCCGTGAACGCAGCCTTACAGTGCCCCATCACTTGCAGCCTTACTGTGCCCCATCAATTGCAGCATTACTGTGCCCCATCACTTGCCCCATTACTGTGCCCCATCACTTGCCCCATTACTGTGCCCCATCACTTGCCCCATTACTGTGCCCCATCATGTGCCCCATTACTGTGCCCCATCACTTGCCCCATTACTGTGCCCCATCACTTGCCCCATTACTGTGCCCCATCACTTGCCGCATTACTGTGCCCCATCACTTGCCCCATTACTGTGCCCCATCACTTGCCGCATTACTGTGCCCCATCACTTGCCCCATTACTGTGCCCCATCACTTGCAGCATTACTGTGCCCCATCACTTGCCCCATTACTGTGCCCCATCACTTGCCCCATTACTGTGCCCCATCACTTGCCCCATTACTGTGCCCCATCACTTGCCCCATTACTGTGCCCCATCACTTGCCCCATTACTGTGCCCCATCACTTGCCCCATTACTGTGCCCCATCACTTGCAGCATTACTGTGCCCCATCACTTGCCCCATTACTGTGCCCCATTAATTGCCGCATTACTGTGCCCCATTAATTGTCGCATTACTTTGCACTGCAGTTGTGGCAAAAGTCACAGCCATTTGGGTGCCATTTGCTTTTAATGGCACCTCGAATGTGGTGCAGTTTTGGCGCAATTGTCACGTGATAATCACGTGGCGGTCGCGGCAAGCTACATCACGTGCCTAATGGTTTTTGGTAAATTTTAGTTTATACTGTACATTTTTTTTAGAATAACAGCCTGCCTTGTGGTTGGCTCTCTCTGATTGAAACGTTATATTGTCCTGTTTGATAAGGGATGAGTAACGGTCAATGGGGTAGATTCAGAGAGCAATTACGCCGGCGTATCCATAGATACGCCGCGTAATTGCTTAGTTGCGCCGGCGTATCTACTTTCTGTATTCAGAAAGCTTGATACGCCAACTTTAGCCTAAGATATGACTGGCATAATTCTCTTACGCCGTCGTATCTTAGGGTGCATTCTGCCGCTGGCCGCTAGGTGGCGCTTCCGTAGTTGTCAGCGTACAGTATGCAAATTACATACTTACGCCGATTCACAAACTTACGTGCGCCCGGCGGTAGTTTTTTACGCCGTTTGCGTACGTCGTTTTCGGCGTAAGGCTGCTCCTGCTATTAGGAGGGGCAGCCAATGTTAAGTATGGACGTCGTTCCCGCATCGCGATTTGAAAATTATACGTCGTTTGCGGAAGTCGTCCGTGAATGGCGCTGGACGCCATTTACGTTTATGTCGAAACCAATGACGTCCTTGCGACGTCATTTACTGCAATGCACGTCGGGAAATGTTAGGGACGGCGCATGCGCAGTACGTTCGGCGCGGGAACGCGCCTAATTTAAATGATCCACGCCCCCTACGGGATCATTTGAATTACGCGCGCTTACGCCGGCCCCTTTTACGCTACGCCGCCGCAACTTTACAGGCAAGTGCTTTGTGAATCAAGCACTTGCCCGTAAAACTTGCGGAGGCGTAACGTAAATGTCATACGTTACGCCGCCGCAGTTTTGCGCGCCCCTACCTGAATCCACCCCAATGAGTCTTACTATTATGTTTGTAAAATGTCACTTTTATCTGCTGATGGAATAAGCAGTCTCCGGAGGACATGTGAAAATCAGTCTAAACTTCATTAGCAGACGATATACAAAAATAATAGGCAATATATATTTTTTACATAATTTAAGATTTATAACACCTTTATTTTTTATTTATTTTTCTTGCAGACAAAGAAGACGTTTTCCAGAACATTCTGACTCAGGTTTCTGAGGAATTCTCAAGGTAGAGACCAACAAAGACAGGACAATTAATGTTGGCTCTTTGACATCCAATTAAATGGCTGCTTATATTCTCTTACCCCCTCTACAATGGTGGTTATTCTTGGGCAATACTGTACATGCTCTTTCCTATACACAATATATGACTCCTTTTTAAAAAAGAAAACGTTATACCCTTAACCACTTAAGCCCCGGACCAAAATGCAGTTAAAGGACCAGGCCCCTTTTTGCGATTCGGCGCTGCGTCGCTTTAACTGACAATTGCGCGGTCGTGCGACGTGGCTCCCAAACAAAATTGGCGTCCTTTTTTCCCCACAAATAGAGCTTTCTTTTGGTGGTATTTGATCACCTCTGCGGTTTTTATTTTTTGCGCTATAAACAAAAATAGAGCGACAATTTTGAAAACATTTTTTTTTTACTTTTTGCTATAATAAATATCCCCCAAAAAAATATATAAAAAAACTTTTTTTTCCTCAGTTTAGGCCGATACGTATTCCTCTACCTATTTTTGGAAAAAAAAATCGCAATAAGCGTTTATCGGTTGGTTTGCGCAAAATTAATAGCGTTTACAATAGTTTTATTGCATTTTTATTATTTTTATTTTTTTTACTACTAATGGCGGCGATCAGTGATTTTTTTCGTGACTGCGACATTATGGCGGACACTTCGGACAATTTTGACACATTTTTGGGACCATTGTCATTTTCACAACAAAAAATGCATTTAAAATGCATTGTTTACTGTGGAAATGACAGTTGCAGTTTGGGAGTTAACCACTAGGGGGCGCTGAGTGAGTGAGTGAAAAACTTGTAAAGCGCAACACATGCGAACTGAATCGCCTCTGGGCCGTGTATCCATTTCATGGGTAAGGAACCCCTTGACCTCAGAAGGGGTTAAGTGTGACCTGAAGTGTGTTTACAACTGTAGGGGGGTGTGGCTGTAGGTGTGACGTCATCGATTGTGTCCCCCTATAAAAGGGATCACACGATCGATGACGCCGCCACAGTGAAGAACGTGGAAGGTGTGTTTACATACAGCTCTCCCCGTTCTTCAGCTCCGGGGACCGATCGCAGGATCTCCAGCGGCGATCGGGTCCGTGGGGTCCCGCGGTCATGGAGCTTCGGGCCGGGTCGCGGGAGCGCGCCCGCGACCCCACAGCTGGGCTTAAAGAGCAACGTACATATACGTTGATGTGCCCAGCCGTGCCATTCTGCCGACGTATATCGTCGCGCAGCGGTCCTTAAGTGGTTAAAAATATTTTCACAATATGGGAATTGTCTTTGCTGCTCACTTTGCAAGGGCAAAAAGAGGGACATGCAGCTGGGACCTGTAGTATCTCTTGATACGCCGGCGTAATTTTAAATTTCCTGCGTCGTATCTTTGTTTTGTATCTTCAAAACAAGATACGACGACATCTCGGATCGATCCGACAGGCGGACATCTTAGTACGCCGTCGGATCTAAGATGCAATTTTTCGGCACCCGCTAGGTGGCGTTTCCGTCGAATTCCGCGTCGAGTATGCAAATTAGCTAGTTACGGCGATCCACGAACTTACGTCCGGCGCATTTTTTTTTACATCGTTTGCGTTCGGCTTTTTCCGGCGTATATTTAAAGCTACTGTTATGAGGCGTACTCAATGTTAAGTATGGCCGTCGTTCCCGCGTAGAAATTTGAAATGTTTACGTCGTTTGCGTAAGTCGTTCGCGAATAGGGATTTGCGTAGAATGACGTCACCGTCGGAAGCATTGGCTTGTTCCGGGTAAATTTCGAGCATGCGCACTGGGATACCCCCACGGACGGCGCATGCGCAGTTGAAAAAAAAACGTCGTTTACGCCCCCATCACATAGATTTGAATGCCGCGCCATTACGCCGCCAAAGATACACTACGCCACCGTAACTTACGGCGCGAATTCTTTGAGGATTCGAAAAAAAAAAGATGTCAGAGGTCTGTTAAGACCCCCGATATCTCACCAAAGCCCCCCCAACAGGGCTGATTAAAAAAAAAATAAAAAAAAATAAAAAAACACACTGACACTGTCCACCCCCCCCCCCTTAAAAAAAGAAAGCATTGTAAAAAAAAAACAAAAAAAAAATTGTAAAAAATTTTAAAAAAAATAATTGTAAAAAAAAAAAAAACTAATTGTAAAAAATTAAAAAAATAATTGTAAAAAATTAAAAAAATAATTGTAAAAAAAATTAATTAAACTACTGACACATGTGCCACTTTCACATGAGTTTAAAAAAAAGTATCGGTAATCGGTATCGGCGAGTACTTGAAAAAAAGTATCAGTACTTGTACTCGGTCATAAAAAAGTGGTATCGGGACAACCCTAGTCAATCTGTCCGTCGCAATGTCGCAGTACCGCTATAAATTGCAGATCACCTAAAAAAAAATAATAATAAAAATGCCAATAATTCTTTCCTATAGCTTGTAGACGCTATAACTTTTGCGCAAACCAATCAATATACGCTTATTGCAATTTTTTTACCAAAAATATGTAGAAGAATATGTATCGACATAAACTGATGAAGAAATTCGTTTTTTTCTAAAAAAAAATTGGGGATATTTATTATAGCAGAAAGTAAAAAATATGTCCCGGATTCACACACAGCGGCGCATATTTATGCCGCCGTAGCGTATCTCTTTAACGCTACGCCGACGCAGCGCAGAGAGGCAAGCATGGAATCGAGTTTTGTGGGCATGGCGCACAGATACGATGGCGCATATTTGCACTTACGCGGCGTATCTCGAGATACGTCGGCGCGAGTGCTTTGTGAATCCGGGCCTATATATATTTTTTCAAAATGGTCGCTATTTTTTTTGTTTAGATCGCAAAAAAATAATACCGCAGAGGTGATCAAATACCACCAAAAAAACATTATTTGTGAGAAAAAAATTACTAAAATTTTGTTTGGGTACAGCGTCGCACGACCGCGCAATTGTCAGTTAAAGTGACGCAGTGCCTAATCGTAAAAAGTGCTCTGGTCATGAAGGGGGTAAAATCTTCCGGGGCTGATGTGGTTAACCACAAAGACCCGGCGTAACGGCGAAATTCTAATTTAAGTTACACTGCCTTAAAAATTCTACCTAAGTGCCTGATCCACAAAGCACTTACCTAGAAATTTCTGGCCGTGTAACTTAAATTCCGCCGGCGCAAGGCGTTCCTCATTTCATGGGGGCGATTCCCATTTAAATGAGGCGCGCTCCCGCGCCGGCCGTACTGCGCATGCTCGTGACGTCATTTTCCCGCCGTGCATAGCGCGAAATTACGTTACGCCGGGCTTTGTGGATTGCGACGGGTCAATAAAGTTGCGTCGGAAAAAAAAAAAGATACGGCAAAAAAATAAATTCAAATTCGAAAAAAAAACGCGTCGCTAGACAGAAGGGTCTGCTTTTACATGGTGTACTAACTTTACACCATGTAAAAGCAGCCCTAATTTTGCGTTTGCAACTTAATACTTACGGAGAAAAAACGAAGCAGAAAAGCTTCGTGGATCTCCGTAAGTGCTAATTTGCATACCCGAGGCGGCATTTCGACACGAAATGCCCCCAGCGGCGGATGCGGTACTGCATCCTAACTATGGAAAACTGATTCTGTGGATCAGTTCCATAGTTAGGACCAGGGATACGACGGAGTAACAGCAGTTACGCCGGCGTATCCCTTTTGAGGATTTGGCCCTAGGCTCTGTACTGTGATTCGCTAAGCTGATCAGCAAGTGTCGGACATAAATCATTGGCCTGGGACCTGCCGATTGCCTTGTGCTGTACCGAATCACAGCACAGCCGGGGCAAGCCCGTGTGCGCCCCCTATCTTTGAGGATACTGTACACATGTACACCATCCAGATGAATACAGTTATTATTTTTATTCTGTGGCAACAATCCATTGACTTTCATTCTTTCTCCAGAGCTTTCCGGGTCAGCGAGCTGAAGAGAGAGGTCTGTGATCGGCTCACAGTCCTGGAACGACGGGTTGAAGGTGAGATATATATGGCAACACTGTTTATGATTCTGTGTATTAGGTAATGGACTGGTACTGGTTCTAAAGATCTATTTCTCTACTAAGCTTTTATTACGAATACCGTATATACTCGAGTATAAGCCGAGGCACCTAATTTTATCACAAAAATGGGAAAAATTATTGACTCGAGTATAAGCCTAGGATGAGAAATGCAGCATCTACTGTAAGCGGAAAAGAGGGTCATCAATGCCCATTTGCACGCCTCACTGTGCCCAACCTCACTGTGCCCATCCTCACTGTGCCCATTTGCACGCCTCACTGTGCCCAACCTCACTGTGCCCATTACAACCTCACTGTGCCAATTGCAACCTCACTGTGCCCATTAACTCACTGTGCCCATTACAACCTCACTGTGCCAATTGCAACCTCACTGTGCCCATTACCTTAGTGTGCCCATTACAACCTTATTGTGCCCATTACAACCTCACTGTGCCCACTACAACCTTACTGTGCCCATTACAACCTCACTGTGCCCATTGCAGCGTACCTGAAATTGCACCACAAAGTTGGGAGCACGAAATTGTCCAAAATGTCTTGGTATGCTGACTCCTTAAAGGGGTCGTAAGGCTGCTTTCACATTGGGCGGTGGAGCCGCGGTGACGGTATAGCCACGCTATTTGTAGCGCCGCTATACCGTCGTATTTACAGGCGATATTCGGGCGCTAGCGGTGAGGTTTTAACCCCCGCTAGCAGCCGGAAAAGGGTTAATACCGCGGTATTACCACGGTTTCCCATTGATTTCAATGGGAAGGCGCGGTATAGGAGCGGTGAACACACCGCTCCTATACCGCAGTAAAGATGCGGCAAGCAGGACTTTTGGAGCGCTCCTGCTAGCGCACCGCTTCAGTGTGAAAGCCTTCGGGCTTTCACATTGAACACTACAGGGCAGGTTTTTTTCATGCGGTATAGCAGCGCTATTTTTAGCGCTGTACCGCATGAAAAACGCCTCAATGTGAAAGGGGCCTAAAGGATAATTTATTTTTTTAAATAACAAACATGTTATACTTACCTCCACTGTGCAGCTTGTTTTGCACAGAGTGGCCCCAAACCTGGTCTCCTGGGGTCCCTCGGCGGCTGTCTCGGCTCCTCCCCACAAAAGCTAACCCCCTTCATGCAAGCTCTCTCCCATGGGGGTTAGTTCTTGCGGGCGCGCTCCCGTGATACAGCCGGCAGCTAAAGCCGCTCACTGTATCACTTGCCCCCCCCCCCCCCAGCGCGCCGCATCATTGGATGTGATTGACAGCAGCGCGAGCCTATGGCTGCGCTGCTATCAATCCACTCTAGCCAATCAACGGCCAGATGAGCGGAGAAGAAGACGTCGGGGGCGAGCGCAGCAGGTAAATGGGCTCAGGTAAGTAAAATGGGGGGGCTGGGGGGCCGTAACTGTCAGATGTTTTTTCACCTTAATGCAAAGGATGCGTTAAGGTGAAAAAACATGAACCTTTACAACCCCTTTAAGAGTTTCCTTCACTGGAACTAAGGGGCCAAGCCCAACCCCTGCAAAGCAACCCCACACCATAATCCCCCCTCCACCAAATTATTTGGAGCAGTGCACAAAGCAAGGTCCATAAAGACATGGATGAGCAAGTTTGGGGTGGAGGAACTTGACTGGCCTCCACAGAGTCCTGACCTCAACCCGACAGCAGGCCCTTCGGAACCCGACAGGCAAACCAAGCAATTGCCTGGGGCCCCCGAGCTGGTCAGGGGCCCCGAGCTAGCCAAGGGGCCCCAGCAGGGAGGGCCCTTGCCGCACCGCTGCTTCCTGCAGTCCAGTCGGCCGTGTACCATAACCGCGCGGTACAGGAGAATCAGGTTCCTGTTCCTGGCCGGACTGACAGGAAGTGCACACACTGTGTGTTCACTTCCTCTCAGTCCGGCCCCGGGAACAGCAAACTGAATGCCCTGTACCGCGCGGTTATGGTACACGGCCAACTGGACTGCAGGAGGAAGCAGCGGTGCGGCAAGGGCCCTCCCTGCTGGGGCCCCTGTGCGGACACCAGGATAGAGGTAAGATGAACCCTACGGACTAAGACTGGGATGCCATTAAAGTTCATGTGCGTGTAAAGGCAGGCGTCCCAATACTTTTGGTAATATAGTGTATATGAGCAATAAGTAATGATCCGAAGGAGGCTACTTTGGCCTAATCTTAGTGAGGATCAGACGACGATGTATAGAGACTCTTCTCCGTTTTGTCTTGGCAGCTGAAGGTCAGAAAGTTCTCAGCATTGACATGTGTAAGAACGAGCTGAGGCAACTACGGGATGAGCTTGAAAAGAGGAACCACAGGTGAGAGGAAGTCTTGCCCTATGAAATACCTAACATAGGAAATTCACAAGACTAGGGCGTGATCTGAAAACGTAAAAAGAAAAATGTTTTCCCAAACCTGTAATTTTACCTTTGTAGCCCTTATCTAAAGATCCAGAAGTGTCACTTTCCTTCAACCAATGGTTTACCCTCTTCACAAAAATAAACTGCCCTTTTTTATGTACAGTACCAAACCTGCGGATGTTTTTGCTGTTTGGTAAACCGTGTTTCTCCCAAAAATAAGCCCGGGTTTTATATTAGTTTTGGCAACAAAAGACACAGTAGGGTTTATTTTCAGGGTAGGTCTTACCATGTAATGTGCCGTCTTCTCTCCCTCTCTCTCTCCCTGCCTGTCAGGAATCCCCAGTGTGAACTGAGATAAAATGCTTGTAAAATCCTATAACCCACTTTATTACAGAATTATATAATGTACAATGTGTGTGTTTCTGTAATATAATTGTGCCAAATACCTTTGTTATAACGGCGTTTTGCGCTAATGTGCCCCGCAGGAGCTCTCTTCCCCCGCAATTATATTACAGAAACACACACATTGTACATCATATACTCCTGTAATATAGTGGATTATAGGACTTTACAAGCATTTTAAACTAGGGCTTATTTTCAGGGTAGGGCTTATATTGCAGCCCTCCTGGAAAATAATGCTAGGTCTTATTTTTGGGGTAGGTCTTATTTTCCGGGAAACACGGTAGGAGTTCAAAACCCCAGACCTAGTTATTAAGCAAATTGTAACTAGAGCTTGGATAGTGGTGCTCTCAGCGACCCCTCCCAGCATCTTCCCGCCACTGTATGTGTTGTCTGCTTCAAAAGCCCCCCTGGTGCCCAACCTGTGGCCCTTTGGCACATGATGTGTGGCCCTTGGACCTCAGCAGCCTGCAGTGGGAACATTGATTAGGGTAAGAGCATTGATCTCTACCAGCCTCATGTAACCTGTTCAGAGGTGGCTCTAGGCTTTGTGAGGCCTTAGGCCCCGTACACGCGGCCGAGGAACTCGACGTGCCAAACACATCGAGTTCCTCGGCGTGTTTAGTCCTGGAGCCGCCGAGGAGCTCGGCGGGCCGAGTTCTCCCATAGAACAACGAGGAAATAGAGAACATGTTCTCTATTTCCTCGCCGAGGTCCTCGTCGGCTTCCTCGGCGGAAAGTGTACACACGGCCGGGTTTCTCGGCAGAATTCAGCTCTGAACCGAGTTTCTGGCTGAATTCTGCCGAGAAACTCGGTCGTGTGTACGGGGCCTTAGGCAAAACTTGACATGGGGCCCCACTCACACCCATGATGGGAAAAATAATTCAAGGACAAGAGCCTCTTCCCCACAACCCTGGCCGGTGGTTGTGGGGATCTGCGGGCAGGGGGCTTATCGGAATCTGGAAGCCCCCTTTAACAAGGCGGCTCCCAGATTCTGCTCTTTAATAACTAAGGGGCAGGGGCCACCCGGCCATGTCACCTGGTGAACCCGCCCCTTTTTGACATCACTGATTGAGGGCATGCTGAGTCATTGACGTCACAAGGGGTGGTGTCACCGATATTTACTGGTTGTTTGGGATCCTGGCGGCCCCGCTCCTGAGTCGGGGCTCTTAATGCTGCCTGAGCACATCAGCGTTAAGGTCCCCTGTCCCTCAAAACTGGGGTAATAAAAATTGAGGGGTACAGTGGCTGCATTTGATGGCACAGTGGCGGCAATTTATGGGTACAGTGTCAGCAATGCTGACACTGTACCCATAAATTGCCGCCACTGTGCCATCAAATGCAGCCACTGTACCCACCAATTGCTGACACTGTGCCCATCAATTGCCGCCAGCTTGCCCCATCAGATGCTGCCAGTGTGCCCATCAATTGTCGCTACTGTGCCCCATCAGATGCTGCCAGTGTGCCAATCAATTGCCGCTACTGTGCCCCATCAGATGCTGCCAGTGTGCCCATCAATTGCCACTACTGTGCCCCATCAGATGCTGCCCGGCACTTGTCTCGCAGCGGGTCAGCGGCGGTCTCCTGCACATCCTCCAACCACGTAAGCATGGACAATGTTAGCACAATAGAATGTCCCATTTTTGGGGCTCCAGGACAGTCTTGAGGCAAGGAAGGGGAATTTTGGTGGCCCACATTGTTACTTATAGGTGGTCGTAGTAAACAAAAACGACTTACCTTGCTTCGGAAAAATTCCATATCCCAAGAGAGTGCATTCATACCTCCAACATCGAGTGTGTTTTCTAAGAATGTTATAATCTGACCCCTTGATCTGCTCTGACTAACTGAATGATATTGTTTTTCCCTCGATGGATATCATCCCAACAGACTGAACTACCCTTGTAGATGTTACCACTCTGAGGAAGCCATCCGAATGATCCCCCATAAAGATGTCCCAAGCTACCCTAAGGTAAGGAAACAACCTCATGTCTGGTGCGTAGCAATACCTTTTAGGGCTGGAGGATGTGCCGATCTGACCAATGTTACGTCTTCAACCAAAAATTCCAGGATAAAAAAAAGTTCCGGTGAACCTAAACCTTTAGAATATAATAGATTTCCACTTACCAGTCCTTAGATGGGGCGGCTGCATTTGTTTTCTTTTTCAGGATTGTATTTCCTTTGTTTTCACCTGGTGATCCTGCCCAATAACACCCTTCCTGTCCTAGGCTCTATTCACACTAATGCGTTTTTTTGGTGCATTTTGCAGAAATGCAGGGAAATTTTTTAACATGGGTTCCTATGGAACTTTTTTACATCAATGCATTTTTGTGCCTCTGTGTTTTTGGAAAGGGTCAGGGACTCCCCCCCCCCCCCCCCCCCCCCGCAAAATGCAGGGTTTTGCATGTAATAGACTTCAATGGACCTGCATCCAAATGCAAGAACAGTGTTTTTACAGAGATTTTGCAGCGATTTGCGTTTTTCTTTACACTGTATCTAGTTGGTTGCTAAGGAGGGGGCCGGAAAGCCGGTGATCTGACGTGCTGGTTCCATGTATCATGGAAGTTCCAGCGCATGCGCGAACTGATGCGCTGAGCTGGTTCCAGCCATCGGGAAAGTTCCGTCAAGCACTGCGCAGGTGCAAACTTGCTGACGGAAATCCCCGAACGGCGGCCGGCATCCAGGGCGACGTGGACTTAGAGGAAAGTGGCCAGTCGGCCTCACGTCCTCGCTGCGCTCGGACGGCTCGCTTCGCTCGCTCGGCCTCCTGGCTCTTTTTTTAACATCCTCCAATCCACGGGGATGTTAAAGAATGAGCCTGGATGCCGGGCGAGGTTCGGGGATTTCCGGCGGGAAGTTTGCGCCTGCGCAGTGAGTGGAGGAACTTCCCCCATAGGGGAACATTGAGGACAAGTCACCGGCCGCTGCGTCCTTAACAACCGATGCGTCATCAGCTGTCAGCTGGCTTCCAGCTGAATGTAAAAAAAAGAATTGCCAGCAAAAAAAAAAAATAGAGGAAAAAAACAGCGTCCCAGGTCCATAACGGGCCATTGAGTCTAGTATGGATTTGGAGGGCACCCCCCCACGCCCAAAAAATAAATAAAAATATATGGCGTGTGGGTCCCCCCCAAGATCCGTACCAGACCCTTATCTGAGCATGCAGCCCGGCAGGTCAGGAAAGGGAGGAGATGAGCAAGTGCCCCCCCTTCTGAACCATACCAGGTCGCATGCACTCAACATGGGGGGATGGGTGCTTTGGCGCAGGGGGGGCTCTGCGCCCCCCTACCCCAAAGCATCTTGTCCCCATGTTGATGGGGACAAGGGCATCTTCCCTACAACCCTTGCCCAGTGGTTGTCAGGGTCTGCGGGCGGGGGGGGGGCTTGTCGGAATCTGGAAGCCCCCAGATTTTGCATTCAGCAGGAAGCCCACTGACCGCTGATGACTCAGGATGCGCAGGCCGGCTTCCTGGCCCCCTCCTTAGCAACCAGCTATATACAGTGTAAAAAAAAAACACAAATCGCGGTAAAAACACGTGTCCAAAAACACGGCAATCACTGCAAAAAGCACTGCAGAAATGCTCAAAAGCAACATGCATCGATGTGAATCGAGCCTTAAGGTGACAGTACTTAGTCACTGTACTGTGTCTATGAAGGAGCATCATTGCCACCCTAGAACAGGACTACAGAAATCCCCCCCTCCCCCTTCTGTATTGCTAATACACTTCCTGATAACATTGAAGAGTGACATAGAACAGCACTGTATTTTTAACAAGATTGAATTCATTGAACAGATATTACAACACACAGGTATATTCAAAGTATTATTAAAACCCTAAACATTAAAGTGGTTGTAAACCTCAGACATGAAATATGAACAAAGCACATCCCTCTATAGTGTGTACGCAACAAAATCCAGAGCACTATCATTTCTGTCTGCTGCCTCCTTCCTCTGCAATCTGAATGAGTCACTTCTGACAAGTTTTCCTGACACCAAGATTTAAGCCCGTGATTATCAGCCTCAGCTCTGTTTCTGTGTGCTGTGTGATTTGGGGGGGGGGGGGGGAGGTCCCTTTCCTCCACTCCCACCGGCTCTTAGAGCTCTAAGCTGTCCTCACTGAGCTCTGCAATGTGTGACGGTCCGCTTTAATGTAATCAGACTGCAATAGAGCATCCTCTGTTCACTATGGAGCTTGCAATCGTCGTCGTCCCCGTGCAAATCTGTGAATTTTACTTTTATATGTAACGGGCCAATGTCATATTTCTGACTTGTTTCCACAGTACACGCTGTCATTGGAGACCATTGATGCCCTGAAGAAGCCCACCTTTGATGTCTGGCACTGGGAATACAACGAGGTGGGTTTTAATTAATGTTCACATTAATGGTACACAGCCAGTCGTGTTTTTCATCCAAGCTTAGCTATAGTCTGCCAGACCACAACCCCATTTATACATGGCTGCCGTACTTTATTAGTCCCTTCAATGGGGCAGATCCACAGAGATCTGCACCTTACCTGGCGTTCTTTCAAATCCTCAAAGATTTCGCGCCGTAAGTTACGGCGGCGTAGTGTATTTCTGGCGGCGAAATTCAAATCGGCGATTAGGGGGCGTGGTCCATTTAAATGAAGCGCGTCCCCGCGCCAAATGAACTGCGCATGCTCCGTTTCGAAATTTCCCGCCGTGCATTGCGCGAAATGACGTCGCAACGACATCATTTTTTTAACTTAGACGGGACTTACGTACATTCCGATTCACAGATGACTTACGCAAAAAATAAATATTCTAATTTCAACGCCGGAACGACGGCCATACTTAACCACTTACCCCCCCGGACCATATTGCTGCCCAAAGACCAGAGTACTTTTTGCGATTCGGGACTGCGCCGCTTTAACTGACAATTGCGCGGTCGTGTGATGTGGCTCCCAAACAAAATTGGCGTCCTTTTTTTCCCACAAATAGAGCTTTCTTTTGGTGGTATTTGATCACCTCTGCGGTTTTTATTTTTTGCGCTTTAAACAAAAATAGAGCGACAATTTTGAAAAAAAAATAATATTTTTTACTTTTTGCTGTAATAAATATCCCCCAAAAATATATAAAAAAACATTTTTTTTCCTCAGTTTAGGCCGATACGTATTCTTCTACCTATTTTTCGTTAAAAAAATCGCAATAAGCGTTTATTGATTGGTTTGCGCAAAAGTTATAGCGTTTACTAAATAGGGGGTATTTTTATGGCATTTTTATTAATATATTTTTTTACTAGTAATGGCGGCGATCAGCGATTTTTTTTTCGGTACTGCGACATTATGGCGGACACTTCGGACACTTTTGACACATTTTTGGGACCGTTGGCATTTTTATAGCGATCAGTGCTATAAAAATGCATTGGATTACTATAAAAATGCCACTGGCAGTGAAGGGGTTAACACTAGGGGGCGGGGAAGGGGTTAAGTATGTCCCTGTGTGTTATCTTACTGTGGGGGGGGGGTGGACTCACTAGGGGTCGGGAAGTAGTTAACATGGCAAGTCTATCTATACGCCGCAAAATACCAGCTTTAACTATACGCCGGAAAAAGCCGACTAGAGACGACGTAAGAGAATGCGACGGCCGCACGTACGTTTGTGGATTGTCGGAAAAAGCTAATTTGCATACCCGACGCGGAAAACTACGCAAACTCCACTCAGCGGACGCCGAAGTATTGCATCTACGATCCGAAAGCGTACGAAGCCGTACGCCTGTCGGATCTAACCCAGATGCCGTCGTATCTTGGTTTGAGGATTCAAACTAAAGATACTACGCGGGAAATTTGAAAGTACGCCGGCGTATCAGTAGATACGCTGGCGTACTCTCTCTCTGGATCTGGCCCATTGATTTCACTTATTATTCATTCCATAGTGCGACCAGTGACTATAGGACAAAATGGGTGGAGGACCAGATATCAGAATAAAACAGACACCTTCCCCAAAAACACAGTGGCCTAGATTCAGGAAGCTATTGCGCCCGCGCAACCATAGGTTGCGCGGTGCAATAGCTGTTTTGCTCCCGCGTAGCGAATGCCCCTGATTCAGGAACATCGCTACGCGGACTGCAGCCTAGGATATGACAGACATAAGCCTCCTTATGCCTTCATATCTCAGGCTGCATTCTTGCGTTGTCCGCTAGGGGGCGCGGCCATTGTGAGCGGCGTATAGTATGCAAATTGCATACTACCACCGATTCACAAAAGTTGCGCGGGCCCTGCGCACGCAAGGTACGGAGTTTCCGTACGGCGACTTTAGCGCAAGGTTGCTCCTGCTATAGCAGGGGCAACCAATGCTAAAGTATAGCCGCCCTTCCCGCTCGTGAAATTAAAATTTCACGTCGTTTACGTAAGTGATTCGTGAATGGCGCTGGACGCCATTCACGTTCACTTAGAAGCAAATGACGTCCTTGCGACGTCATTTGCCGCAATGCACGTCGGGAAAGTTTCCCGACGGAGCATGCGCTGTTTGCTCGGCGCGGGAGCGCGCCTAATTTAAATGATTCCCGCCCCCGGCGGGATCATTTACATTAGGCAGCCTTACGCAGGGCTATTTAGCATATCGCCCGCGCAATTTACGGAGCTACTGCTCCGTGAATCGCGGGCAAATCAAAATATTTGCGTGGGCGCAGAGCAAAAATCGTTGCCCTTTGCCCACGCAAATATTGCACGGATCTACCTGAATCTGGGCCAGTGCATCCGGAAAGTATTCACGGCGCTTCACTTCTTCCACATTTTGTTTTTACGGCCTTATTCCAAAATGGATTCAATTCATTATTTTCCTCAACATTCTACAAACAATCCCCCATAATGACAACGTGAAAGAAGTTTGTTTGAAATCTTTGCAAATGTATTAAAAATAAAAAGAAGGAAAACAATTCCATGTACATAAGTATCACAGGCTCCTCCCATCAGGGGCGGATCCAGAGTCTAATCTCGGGGAGGAGCACTGCCAAAATTTCTGCAGGCAATTTGTAGGGGCAATGGCTGGTGTAGGCGCTTCAATCATCACGACACCGTGGTTAATATGGTGTCAGGATGATTGAAGCACATAATTTCAATTATTACTGTGTGGGAGCAGCCAGGTGGAGGGGGAGGACAGGGGGGTTGCAGCCAGGTGAAGGGGTGGACAGGGGGGTTGCAGCCAGGTGAAGGGGAGGACAGGGGGGTTGCAGCCAGGTGAAGGGGAGGACAGGGGGGTTGCAGCCAGGTGAAGGGGAGGACAGGGGGGTTGCAGCCAGGTGGAGGGGAGGACAGGGGGGTTGCAGCCAGGTGGAGGGGGAGACAGGGGGGTTGCAGCCAGGTGGAGGGGGAGACAGGGGGGTTGCAGCCAGGTGAAGGGGAGGACAGGGGGGTTGCAGCCAGGTGAAGGGGAGGACAGGGGGGTTGCAGCCAGGTGAAGGGGAGGACAGGGGGGTTGCAGCCAGGTGTCGTGATGATTGAAGCGCCTACACCAGCCATTGCCCCTACAAATTGCCTGCAGAAATTTTGGCAGTGCTCCTCCCGAGATTAGACTCTGGATCAGTCGTCCGTGAATGGGGCTGGACGTAATTTACGTTCACATCGAAACCAATACGTCCTTGCGGCGTACTTTGGAGCAATGCACACTGGGATATGTCCAAGGACGGCACATGCGCCGTTCGTAAAAAACGTCAATCACGGCGGGTCACGAGTAATTTACATAAAACACGCCCCCCCATCCTCATTTGAATTAGGCGCACTTACGCCGGCCGCATTTACGCTACGCCGCCGTAAGTTAGGAGGCAAGTGCTTTGTGAATACAGTACTTGCCTCTCTGACTTTAGGCGGCGTAGCGTAAATACGATACGCTACGCCGCCTTAAAGATACGCGCCCCTACCTGAATCCGGCTATGAAACCGTATTTGCAGAAACACTCAGTAACGAATTACCGTATTTATTGGGGTATAGCGCGCTCCCGCGTATAGCGCGCACCCCTAAATTTGCCCCGAAATTCCTGTGGAAAAAAAGATACATTGTTCATGAATACTTTCCGGGAATCATTTACAGTAACATCCAGTAATAAATCACCTTTTTTTTTTTTACAATTGATATCGTCAGTTCTTTCTCAGGACTTGTTAGGACCAAGCTTGAGGGGTAAAAAAACTTTGAGAAAGGCCGGCCTAGGCACTTGTTATAGAAGATGAACCTCACATATGAATCCCTCTGTTTTCTCCACACAGATGTTGAGCTGCTTGGAGTTTATGTATCATGAGCTTGGACTTGTGCAAGAGTTTAACATGAACCCCATCACTCTAAAACGCTGGTTGGTAGGTGACCCCAAAAGGTTTTCCTTCTTTTCTTGATGTGATCTGAACATTTGCAGTCAGTTATCTCTTCCATTAGGATGATGTATGTCTGAGGTCTCCGGACTGTCTGAGGTCTCCGGACTGTCTGAGGTCTCCAGGCTGTCTGAGGTCTCCGGACTGTCTGAGGTCTCCGGAGCTGTCTGAGGTCTCCGGAGCTGTCTGAGGTCTCCGGACTGTCTGAGGTCTGCGGACTGTCTGAGGTCTCCGCACTGTCTGAGGTCTCCGCACTGTCTGAGGTCTCCGGACTGTCTGAGGTCTCCGCACTGTCTGAGGTCTGCGGACTGTCTGAGGTCTCCGGACTGTCTGAGGTCTCCGCACTGTCTGAGGTCTCCGGACTGTCTGAGGTCTCCGGACTGTCTGAGGTCTCCGCACTGTCTGAGGTCTGCGGACTGTCTGAGGTCTCCGCACTGTCTGAGGTCTGCGGACTGTCTGAGGTCTCCGCACTGTCTGAGGTCTCCGGAGCTGTCTGAGGTCTGCGGACTGTCTGAGGTCTCCGGACTGTCTGAGGTCTCCGCACTGTCTGAGGTCTCCGCACTGTCTGAGGTCTCCGCACTGTCTGAGGTCTCCGGACTGTCTGAGGTCTCCGGACTGTCTGAGGTCTCCGCACTGTCTGAGGTCTCTGGACTGTCTGAGGTCTCCGGAGCTGTCTGAGGTCTCCGGAGCTGTCTGAGGTCTGCGGACTGTCTGAGGTCTCCGGACTGTCTGAGGTCTCCGCACTGTCTGAGGTCTCCGCACTGTCTGAGGTCTCCGGACTGTCTGAGGTCTGCGGACTGTCTGAGGTCTCCGAACTGTCTGAGGTCTCCGCACTGTCTGAGGTCTCCGCACTGTCTGAGGTCTCCGCACTGTCTGAGGTCTCTGGACTGTCTGAGGTCTGCGGACTGTCTGAGGTCTCCGGACTGTCTGAGGTCTCCGCACTGTCTGAGGTCTCCGCACTGTCTGAGGTCTGCGGACTGTCTGAGGTCTCCGGAGCTGTCTGAGGTCTGCGGACTGTCTGAGGTCTCCGAACTGTCTGAGGTCTCCGCACTGTCTGAGGTCTCCGCACTGTCTGAGGTCTCCGCACTGTCTGAGGTCTCCGGACTGTCTGAGGTCTCCGGACTGTCTGAGGTCTCCGCACTGTCTGAGGTCTCCGCACTGTCTGAGGTCTCCGGACTGTCTGAGGTCTCCGCACTGTCTGAGGTCTCCGCACTGTCTGAGGTCTCCGGACTGTCTGAGGTCTCCGGACTGTCTGAGGTCTCCGGACTGTCTGAGGTCTCCGCACTGTCTGAGGTCTCCGCACTGTCTGAGGTCTCCGGACTGCCTGAGGTCTGCGGACTGTCTGAGGTCTCCGGACTGTCTGAGGTCTCCGCACTGTCTGAGGTCTCCGGACTGTCTGAGGTCTCCGCACTGTCTGAGGTCTCTGGTCTGTCTGAGGTCTGTCTGAGGTCTCCGGACTGTCTGAGGTCTGCGGACTGTCTGAGGTCTCCGGACTGTCTGAGGTCTCCGGACTGTCTGAGGTCTCTGGTCTGTCTGAGGTCTGCGGACTGTCTGAGGTCTCCAGGCTGTCTGAGGTCTCCGGACTGTCTCAGGTCTCCGCACTGTCTGAGGTCTCCGCACTGTCTCAGGTCTCCGGACTGTCTGAGGTCTCCGGACTGTCTGAGGTCTGCGGACTGTCTGAGGTCTCCGGACTGTCTGAGGTCTCCGCACTGTCTGAGGTCTCCGGACTGTCTGAGGTCTGCGGACTGTCTGAGGTCTCCGGACTGTCTGAGGTCTCCGCACTGTCTGAGGTCTCCGCACTGTCTGAGGTCTCCGCACTGTCTGAGGTCTCCGGACTGTCTGAGGTCTCCGGACTGTCTGAGGTCTCCGCACTGTCTGAGGTCTCCGCACTGTCTGAGGTCTCCGCACTGTCTGAGGTCTCCGGACTGTCTGAGGTCTGCGGACTGTCTGAGGTCTCCGGACTGTCTGAGGTCTCCGCACTGTCTGAGGTCTCCGGACTGTCTGAGGTCTGCGGACTGTCTGAGGTCTCCGGACTGTCTGAGGTCTCCGGACTGTCTGAGGTCTCCGCAGTGTCTGAGGTCTCCGGACTGTCTGAGGTCTGCGGACTGTCTGAGGTCTGCGGACTGTCTGAGGTCTCCGGACTGTCTGAGGTCTCCGGACTGTCTGAGGTCTCTGCACTGTCTGAGGTCTCCGGACTGTCTGAGGTCTCCGGACTGTCTGAGGTCTGCGGACTGTCTGAGGTCTCCGCACTGTCTGAGGTCTCCGGACTGTCTGAGGTCTCCGGACTGTCTGAGGTCTGCGGACTGTCTGAGGTCTGCGGACTGTCTGAGGTCTCCGGACTGTCTGAGGTCTGCGGACTGTCTGAGGTCTCCGAACTGTCTGAGGTCTCCGCACTGTCTGAGGTCTCCGCACTGTCTGAGGTCTGCGGACTGTCTGAGGTCTCCGGACTGTCTGAGGTCTCCGCACTGTCTGAGGTCTCCGGACTGTCTGAGGTCTCCGGACTGTCTGAGGTCTCCGCACTGTCTGAGGTCTCCGCACTGTCTGAGGTCTCTGGACTGTCTGAGGTCTCCGCACTGTCTGAGGTCTCCGCACTGTCTGAGGTCTCCAGATCTGTCTGAGGTCTCCGGACTGTCCTGTCTGAGGTCTCCGGACTGTCTGAGGTCTCCACACTGTCTGAGGTCTCCGGACTGTCTGAGGTCTGCGGACTGTCTGAGGTCTCCGCACTGTCTGAGGTCTCCACACTGTCTGAGGTCTCCGGACTGTCTGAGGTCTCCGGACTGTCTGAGGTCTCCGGACTGTCTGAGGTCTCCGCACTGTCTGAGGTCTCCGGACTGTCTGAGGTCTCCGGACTGTCTGAGGTCTGCGGACTGTCTGAGGTCTCCGGACTGTCTGAGGTCTCCGCACTGTCTGAGGTCTCCGGACTGTCTGAGGTCTGCGGACTGTCTGAGGTCTCCGCACTGTCTGAGGTCTCCGGACTGTCTGAGGTCTGCGGACTGTCTGAGGTCTCCGCACTGTCTGAGGTCTCCGGACTGTCTGAGGTCTGCGGACTGTCTGAGGTCTGCGGACTGTCTGAGGTCTCCGCACTGTCTGAGGTCTCCGGACTGTCTGAGGTCTGCGGACTGTCTGAGGTCTCCGCACTGTCTGAGGTCTCCGGACTGTCTGAGGTCTCCGCACTGTCTGAGGTCTCCGCACTGTCTGAGGTCTCCGGACTGTCTGAGGTCTCCGGACTGTCTGAGGTCTCCGGACTGTCTGAGGTCTCCGGACTGTCTGAGGTCTCCGGACTGTCTGAGGTCTCTGCACTGTCTGAGGTCTCCGCACTGTCTGAGGTCTCCGGACTGTCTGAGGTCTGCGGACTGTCTGAGGTCTCCGCACTGTCTGAGGTCTCCGGACTGTCTGAGGTCTGCGGACTGTCTGAGGTCTCCGGACTGTCTGAACAAAGGGCCAGTTTACTGTCCTGGCGTCAGTGGCAGTGAACAATGCCCATCATTGATGTCAATGAGAGGAATAGTGCCCCCTTGTTAGTGTCTGTGAGAGGAATAGTGCCCCATCATTGGTGTCAGTCAGAGGTATAGTGCCCCATCATTGGTGTCAGTAAAAGGAATAGTGCCCCAACATTGGTGCCCGTTAGAGAAATAGTGCTCCATCATTGGTGTAAGTAGGAGGAATAGTACCCCTATTATTTGTGTCAGTGGGGGGAATAGTGCCCAATAATTGGTGTACTTGAGAAGAATAGTGCCCCATCATTGGTGTCAGTAGGAGGAATACTGCCCAATAATTGGTGTCCTTGAGAGGAATAGTGCCCCATCATTGGTGTCAGTAGGAGGAATAGTGCTCCAACATTGGTGTCCTTGAGAATAATAGTGCCCCAACATTGGTGCCCGTTAGTGAAATAGTGCCCCATCAATGATCTAAGAAAGAGGAATAGTGCCACAATATTGGTGTCCGTGAGAGGAATAGTACCCCATCATTGGTGCCCGTTAGCAAAATAGTGCCCCACCATTGATGTAAGTAAGAGGAATAGTACCCTATTATTGGTGTCAGTGGGAGGAATAGTGCCTCATTATTGGTGTCCATAAGAGGAAAAGTTACCCATCGTTGGTGTCAGTGAGAGGAATAGTGCCCAATAATTGGTGTCCTTGAGAAGAATAGTGCCCCATCGTTGATGTAAGTAAGAGGAATAGTGCCCCGTTATTGGTGTCAGCGAGAGGAATAGTGCCCCATTATTGGTGTTATTGGGAGAAATAGTGCCCCACCGATGGTGTTCATAAGAGGAATAGTGGCCCATCATTGGTAATTTGTAGTTGCTGACTTTTCATTCTTACTGTGGGTTATGCTGGTAGATTGATTGGCTCCCATCTAAATTGGCCCTAGTCAGGGCTGTCTTAATGAGAGGGCACACCTGGGCACTGCCTAGGAACCCCAACTGCATGGGGGGCCCCTGCACTTTCCCCAAAGCAGCTAGTCATTGAGCCCACGCTGCCTCGTAATTGGGGGCCCCATGGTGGCACTGAGAGTGATAGATACACAGGGGAGGCAGTCTGCCTCCTACCTACTTGATGTCTGTTTACCTGCACTGTCTCCATTGTAGGGGCCCCAGAGCATTACCTTGCCCAGGGGCCCATGATGCTATTAAGACGGCCCTGGCCCTAGTGTGTGTATTTATGATTGTGATACCTTCAGTTATAAGCTTCATGAGGGTAGAGACTGGGGGGTGAATGTGCGGAATGGAAAGCTCAGTGGCCCGGATTCAGAAAGAATTGCGCTCTATTTGCGGAGGCGCAGGGCAACGATTTTGCCCTGCGCCCCCGGAAATATTTTGCGCTGCCCTCGATTCACGGAGCAGTAGCTCCGTAAATTGCGAGGGCGCGCCGGCAAAATTGCCCGGCGTAAGCGCGCGCAATGTAAATGATCCCGCCGGGGGCGGGAATGATTTAAATTAGGCGCGCTCCCGCGCCGAGCGTAGAGCGCATGCTCCGTCGGGAAACTTTCCCGACGTGCATTGCGGCAAATGACGTCGCAAGGACGTCATTTGCTTCAAAGTGAACGTGAATGGCGTCCAGCACCATTCACGATTCACTTACGCAAACAACGTAAAATTCGAATGTCGCGACGCGGGAACGACGGGTATAGTTTAGCATTGGCTGCCCCTGCTATTAGAACGGGCAGCCTTACGCTAAACACGCCGTACGGAAACGACGTAACTTGCGTACGCAGGGGGCGCGCAACATTGTGAATCGGTGTTAGTATGCAATTTGCATACTATACGCTGACCACAATGGGAGCGCCCCCTAGCGGGCATCGCAAGAATGCAGCCTAAAATCTGCGTGGCATAAGAGCCTTATGCCACGCAGATTTTAGGCTGCAGTCGGCGTAACGAGTTCTCTGAATCAGGAGAACTCGTTACGCCGGTGCAAGTCAGCAATTGCGCTGCATAACTATGGTTACGCAGGCGCAATTGCTTACTGAATCTGGGTCTGTGCATTGCATAAATACCTGTAAGAAATTAAATAAACTTATCATGCGATCTTTGTACGTTTCTATGTTTTTGCTGATCTGCTTTAGTTATGTATTATGTATTAGTTGTGTATCCAAGAGAACTACAGGAGCAATCCCTTCCACAACTTCCGCCATTGCTTCTGTGTGACCCAGATGATGTATGGAATGATTCACCTCTGCCAGTTACAGGTTCAGTATACAAATTCCCTCTCTTATTTTTTACTGTATATGGATTGCATGCCACCAACAAACAGCAGATGAGATATATACTATATTGCCAAAAGTATTGGGACGCCTGCCTTTACACACTCATGACATCCCAGTCTTAGTCCATAGGGTTCAATATTGTGTCCCATCAGTGTCCCTACAGAGCAGGTGTCCCCATCAGTGTCCCATGGAGCAGGCGTCTTCATCAGTGTCCCTACAGAGCAGGTGTCCCCATCAGTGTCCCCACGGAGCAGGCATCCCCATCAGTGTCCCCACGGAGCAGGCGTCCCCATCAGTGTCCCCACAGAGAAGGCATCCCCATCAGTGTCCCATGGAGCAGGCGTGTCCCCATCAGTGTCCCCACAGAGAAGGCATCCCCATCAGTGTCCCCACGGAGCAGGCGTCCCCATCAGTGTCCCTACAGAGCAGGCGTCACCATCAGTGTCCCTACAGGGCAGGCGTCCCCATCAGTGTCCCTAAAGAGCAGGCGTCCCCATCAGTGTCCCTACAGAGCAGGCGTACCCATCAGTGTCCCCATGGAGCAGGCATCCCCATCAGTGTCCCCACGGAGCAGGCATCCCCATCAGTGTCCCCACAGAGAAGGCATCCCCATCAGTGTCCCATGGAGCAGGCGTGTCCCCATCAGTGTCCCCACAGAGCAGGCATCCCCATCAGTGTCCCATGGAGCAGGCGTGTCCCCATCAGTGTCCCCACAGAGAAGGCATCCCCATCAGTGTCCCCACGGAGCAGGCGTCCCCATCAGTGTCCCCACGGAGCAGGCGTCCCCATCAGTGTCCCCACGGAGCAGGCGTCCCCATCAGTGTCCCCACGGAGCAGGCGTCCCCATCAGTGTCCCTACGGAGCAGGTGTCCCCACGGAACAGGCATCCCCATCAGTGTCCCCACGGAACAGGCATCCCCATCAGTGTCCCCACGGAGCAGGCATCCCCATCAGTGTCCCCATGGAGCAGGCATCCCCATCAGTGTCCCAACGGAGCAGGCGTTCCCATCAGTGTCCCCAGAGCAGGCGTCCCCATCAGTGTCCCCACAGAGCAGGTGTCCCCATCTCTGACTACTACCATCTCTCCTTTTTCCTTGCTCTGTTCCTATGTCTCCTTCTCTGTCCCCATATACCATCTATTTCTCCGGTCTTTATGATGTACATGCGGCAGGCTTTAGAACCACAGAAGATACCGCCATGCCCACTCCTGTGCCTGCTGACCACTCCCCCTGGTCTCGCCCGGCTCCTCCCCTTCATCCCCTCATCTCACATGCTCCAGATTAGTTGCGATTTTCTTCATTGGACTGGAGGAATGTTTCTGCTACCGCACTTCTTGAGGACCCCCCAGCTTTAACGCCCCTCCAGGTGCCCTAAGGCGGCCACCTAAACTCCCTTCTGCTGGAGCCGGCCCTGTAATTGTGTATTGCACGTTCATTAAAGTAACAATTTCCCTTTCTCATTTAGGAGCGGATGACGCTTTTACAGTTGGGAGTCCTAATGACGGCCGCTGTGTGTCACGATCTGGACCACCCCGGGTACAACAATACGTGAGTTGTAGTTCTTTCCCTCCGGCTGAGATTATAGAAATATGAACACACCCTCGTTACTCCAAATAGATCAATAACTGTTTTGTAAATCTTGCCCACACAAGATACCAGATCAATGCCCACACGGAGCTGGCAATCCGCTATAACGATGTATCGCCCCTGGAGAACCATCACTGCGCCGTGGCGTTCCAAATCCTGGCGCAACCAGAAAATAACATCTTCTCCAACGTGTCCCCCGAAGCCTTCAAACAGATCCGACAGGTGAGGTATATAGCAGGAGCCTGAGGGGGGGTCTCGCTAAAAAGGATCTATCACATGTCCATGTATTCATTCAACTAGCTTGTCCCTATTTGGCAAAGGGACAAAGCAATTTCCTCTTCCGGTCACACAGTGTCAAGTGCCATCAGGAATTATGGGGCCCCTTACACAGCTTCAGGCATGGGTTCTGCCGCCTGAGATTGAGAAGCGGGGGGGGGGGGGCTATGCAATCATGTGCAGGTGAGAGCTACACAGTAATTGGGTCTGACTAAGACACAAACAGGCAGAGTAGGGGAGGCCCCATCCATTTAGGGCGCAGGGCGCCGCCCCCGTATCCATGCATCTGGCCCCCATGCAGAATGCCGGATACATGGATTTCAATGGGGGGGGGGGGGTTGAAGCATGTGATAGGCTTCAAAATAGGGTGGGCTCAGGACGCAGAGCACTGCAAACCGAGCCCACCCAGTTGTGTGTTACACTAGCAAATTATTATTTGCTTATGTCACACTGATCCTGACCGGTCACCCGATTGGCTGAAAGGACAGGCGATCTGATTGGATACCGAGGAGGCGGAGGGAGGAAATGCACGGTGGAACCCATAGTAGACAATCCCACCTTATTTTAGTATGAGGCTGTATAATATACTAATTTAATGTGAATGTAGGTCATGCCTTTAAAGCGGATCTTCACGCCCCCCCCCCCTTTTTTTTTTTTTTTTCAACCCCAACTTACCTGCAGGTCCTGCGCATTTAAGGTACTCACCTGCCCAGTGGATCCAGTGTTGTCCTGCTGAGATCTTCTTCTTTTCTGCACCCCCCTTGGTCCTGCGCTGTCATCGGCAAGCTGTCGGCTCTTTCAAGTTAAGCTGGTGGCTTCCCGAAGATGTGCCCGTCTGGCCCCTCCTCCTCATTTCCCAATGATATGCCTCCTGGGATATGTGACGTCCTATATCCCAGGAGGCAGAACGGGCAAAGTGCACATCATTTGCCTAGGTCAGGGGTGCCCAGCCAGTGGTCCGCGGAGCCTTCTGATGTGGCCCGCGACCTCCTGTTCTGGGATGGCGGGTTGGCAAGCCCAGATCATGGGTTGTCAATTAATCATCCCAGAGCCTTCTGGTGTGGCCCGGGACCTCCTGCTCTGGGATGGCTGGTTGGCAAGCCCGCATCATGGGTTGCCAATTAATCATCCCAGAGCCTTCTGGTGTGGCCCGGGACCTCCTGCTCTGGGATGGCGGGTTGGCAAGCCCACATAATGGTTTGCCATGGGTTAAGTTAATCTGGTGGCTTCCCGATTATGTGCCCTCCTGGTCCCCCCAATGAAGGACTATGCCTCCTGGGATATGTGACGCCCTATATCCCAGGAGGCAGAACAGGCAAAGTGCACATCATTCGCCTAGGTCATGTGGTCCACGGAGCCTTCTGATGTGGCCCACGACCTCCTGCTCTCGGATGGCCGGTTGGCGAGCCAAGATCAGAGGTTTGCCAATTAACCATCCCAGAGCCTTCTGGTGTGGCCCGGGACCTCCTGCTCTGGGAATGGAGAGTTGGCAAGCCCACATAATGGTTTGCCATGGGTTCAAGTTAAGCTGGTGGCTTCCCGATGATGTGCCCTCCTGGTCCCCCCAAAGAAGGACTATGCCTCCTGGGATATGTGACGCCCTATATCCCAGGAGGCAGAACGGGCAAAGTGCACATCATTCATGTCATGTGGTCCACGGAGCCTTCTGATGTGGCCCACGACCTCCTGCTCTGGGATGGCCGGTTGACGAGCCAAGATCATAGGTTGCCAATCTGCCATCCTAGAGCCGGGACCTCCTGCTCTGGGATGGCCGGTTGACGAGCCAAGATCATAGGTTGCCAATCTGCCATCCTAGAGCCTTCTGATGTGACCCGGGACCTCCTGCTCTGGGATGGTAAACCCAGATCATGGTTTGCCAATCCGCCATCCCGGGGTATCAGTGTTGTAAATGAAGCCGGCGGTAGAGGAAGCAAGCGGCTGGGGAGCAGAGCAGCATAAGGCGATGCTTTCTTTATAGCGCCAACTCCCGCCACAGGTGGAGGGATACGAAATTCACTCTGTCTGGGACAGCAACAGCCGGTGATACCTGAATGGGAAGAATTAGCAGACCAGAGCTTTATTATATGAAAAGAAATTGAAGGGAAAAAAAGAATGCCCAATTGTGCAGCGGAGGGGAGAAGGGGTGGATGGTAGGCAACATGTCATGTGTCAGGCAAAGATCCGCTTTAATACAAATCGGATAACTTTCTAACCTCTCATGCATTCCCTTCCTGGCAGGCAATCATCCGTCTGATTCTAGCAACAGACATGGCAAAACATGGAGATATTCTGGAGTCCTTTAAACAGACTGTGCCCAACTTTGACTTCTCCAATGAGGACCATGTGAAAACTGTGAGTTTTATGGAGATGCTGATTTTATTTTCACTGTGTCCCCGTCACTGTGTCCCCATCACTGTGCTCCTCCCGCCACTGTGTCCCCATCACTGTTCTCCTCCTGTCACTGTGTCCCCATCACTGTGCTCCCCCGTCACTGTGTCCCCATCACTGTGCTCCTCCTTTCACTGTGTCCCCATCACTGTGCTCCTCCTGTCACTGTGTCCCCATCACTGTGCTCCTCCTGTCACTGTGTCCCCATCACTGTACTCCCCCTGTCATTGTGTCCCCATCACTGTTCTCCTCCTGTCACTGTGTTCCCATCACTGTGCTCTTCCTGTCACTGTGTCCCCATCACTGTGCTCCCCCTGTCACCGTGTCCCCATAACTGTGCTCCCCCTTTTACCGTGTCCCCATCACTGTTCTCCCTGTCACTGTGTCCCCATCACTGTGCTCCTCCTGTCACTGTGTCCCCATCACTGTGCTCCCCTTGTCACTGTGTCCCCATCACTGTTCTCCCGTCACTGTGTCCCCATCACTGTTCTCCTCCCGTCACTGTGTCCACATCACTGTGCTCCTCCTTTCACTGTGTCCCTGTCACTGTGTCCCCATCACTGTGCTTCCCAGTCACTGTGTCCCCATCACTGTGCTCCTCCTGTCACTGTGTCCCCATCACTGTGCTCCCCCTGTCACTGTGTCCACATCACTGTGCTCCCCCGTCACTGTGTCCCCATCACTGTTCTCCCCCTGTCACTATGTCCACATCACTGTGCTCCTCCTTTCACTGTGTCCCCATCACTGTGCTCCCCTGTCAATGTGTCCCCATCACTGTTCTCCTCCTTTCACTGTGTCCCCATCACTGTGCTCCTCCTTCCACTGTGTCCCCATCACTGTGCTCCTCCCGCCACTGTGTCCCCATCACTGTACTCCTCCTGTCTATGCAAATGAGCCTGATACGCCGACTCCCGAACGAATTTGCGCCGCGTAGTCGTCGTTTACGTCGTTTTTATGTAAGCGTAAGGTTACCCCTGCTATATAAGGGGTAACCTTACGCCAGTCCGCCGTATGCCATGTTAAGTATCAGGGTCAGCGTCATCTTTTTCCGTCGGTTACGTCGTTTTACTAAGTCGTCCGCGAATACGACTTTACGTCAATGATGCTCACTTTGGCGTATCGGGTCAGCGTCATCTTTTTCCGTCGGTTACGTCGTTTTACTAAGTCGTCCGCGAATACGACTTTACGTCAATGACGCTCACTTTGGCGTCATTGACGTTTTCCGTCGTGAGCTGGAGCATGCGCACTGGGCTATTTTTCCGACCGGCGAATGCGCAGTTCGATTGGTGCGGGGGCGCGCTTAATTTGAATACAAGCCGCCCCCTTTGAATTACGCGGCCATATGCCGGGCCATTTACACTACCCTGCCGCAAATTACAGAGCAAGTGCTTGGAGAATACGGCACTTGCTCCAGAAAGTTGTGGCGGCGTAGTGTAAATGACATACGTTACGCCGCCGCAATTCTATGGGAATCTGGCCCACTGTGTCCCCATCACTGTGCTCCTCCTGTCACTGTGTCCCCATCACTGTACTCCCCCTGTCACTGTGTCCCCATCACTGTTCTCCTCCTGTCACTGTGTTCCCATCACTGTGCTCCCCCGTCACTGTGTCCCCATCACTGTGCTCCCCCGTCACTGTGTCCCCATCACTGTGCTCCCCTGTCACTTTGTCCCCATCACTGTGCTCCTCCTGTCACTTTGTCCCCATCACTGTGCTCCCCCTGTCACTGTGTCCCCATCACTGTGCTCCTCCTGTCACTGTGTCCCCATCACTGTGCTCCCCCGTCACTGTGTCCCCATCACTGTGCTCCCCTGTCACTGTGTCCCCATCACTGTGCTCCTTCTGTCACTGTGTCCCCATCGCTGTGCTCCCCTGTCACTGTGTCCCCATTACTGTGCTCCCCCTGTCACTGTGTCCCCATCACTGTGCTCCCCCTGTCACCGTGTCCCCATCACTGTGCTCCCCCTGTCACCGTGTCCCCATAACTGTGCTCCCTGTCACTGTGTCCCCATCACTGTGCTCCTCCTGTCACTGTGTCCCCATCACTGTGCTCCTCCTGTCACTGTTTTCCTATGACTGTGCTCCCCTGTCACTGTGTCCCCATTACTGTGCTCCCCCTGTCACTGTGTCCCCATCACTGTGCTCCCCCTGTCACCGTGTCCCCATCACTGTGCTCCCCCTGTCACCGTGTCCCCATAACTGTGCTCCCTGTCACTGTGTCCCCATCACTGTGCTCCTCCTGTCACTGTGTCCCCATCACTGTGCTCCCCTGTCACTGTTTTCCTATGACTGTGCTTCTCCTGTCACTGTGTCCCCTGTATGCAGATTTCTATGGGTCCCTCCTACAGTACAGGGGGGGCAGCTGCCAGGAGCCAGGAAGTGGGAGCTGGAGTCGTGGGGGGGCGGAGCTCGTAGGTGAAGCAGCCCTGCACAGAGGGAGTTGCATCTTGCTGAGCGCGGCTGCAGAGTGTGTCATTGGTTGCTTAGGACGCAAGATCTTGTCGGAAAATTTGAGAACCAGCTCCCAAATTTTGTTGTCGGAAATTCCGACAGAAGTCCGATGGAGCCTACACACGGTCGCAATTTCCGACCAAAAGCTCACATCGCGGCATAAGAGAAATTCCCAAAGCATGGCCTGTTGGGGGTACTTGAGGACAGGGTTGAGAACGGTGCTTGCATACTGAAGCTAGTGCAGGTTCTTAGACTGGTCAGTGTTGAAGGAAGCTGGCAGTAGAAGCAATCTTCTATGAAGGACCTTGTAAGGCAGGGGTGCCCAACCTTTTGAAGAGCGAGGGCCACTTAAGCGACTTGGTAACCGGTCGTGGGCCACAATGAGCAGAGCGGGTGGGTGGCATGTCCTTGTCTGCTCTGCATATGCAGAGCGGACACTGACACGGTCCACTCTACTTTTTAGCTATTGGAGGTAGGATGCAAGTTGGTTTATGTCTGCCACTACTTAGAGGTGAATTAAGGGTCCAATTAGTCAGACTTGAAGCCCAAGGCTGCTTTCACACTGATGCGCGGCGGTTTGCCCACACCGCGGGTGCAATGCAGTGTACCTTTTTGGCTTTCCTGCACTTTGCCATAGACTTCTATTATAGTCTGCAGGTTTGGTGCTCACCAAACTCGCAGATAATAAGTCTATGGCTCAGTGCAGGCGCACTGCTCTGCACCTTCGGATCAGTTTTAAAGCAGCCCAGTAACCACTGCGGAAAAGATAGATAGATAGATGGATATATTGATTTTTTAGTAATAAACTGACCTTTAATAACAGAGGTCGCGGGCCACATCAGAGGGCTCCGCGGGCCACATGTGGCCCCCGGGCCACTGGTTGAGCACCCCTGTTGTAAGGGTTGAAGCTGTTTAATCATGGAGGTCCTCTTACATTCCATGTCACTCTTTCCTCCCCTTCAGCTCCAGATGATGCTGATAAAATGCTGCGATATCTCCAATGAGGTGCGTCCATCGGAGGTGGCTGAGCCCTGGGTGGACTGTCTGCTGGAGGAGTACTTTATGCAGGTCAGTTCAATCAAGAAGCTGCACCAAGGACTCTGCATGCATCGGGAACTGGGCCATATCTGTGTAGCCGGATGTCACATCGTGTCACATGCAAAGACACAATCACAAATCTCCTTAACCACTTAAGGACCGCCTAACGCGATATACGTCGGCAGAATGGCACGGCTGGGCACAATCACGTACCTGTACGTGATTGTTAAATGCCCAGCCGTGGCTCGCGGGCGCGCGCCCGCGACCCGGTCCGAAGCTCCGTGACCGCGGGACTCGCGGACCCGATCGCCACTGGAGTCCCGTGATCGGTCCCCGGAGCTGAAGAACGGGGAGAGGTGTGTGTAAACACGGCTTCCCCGTTCTTCACTGTGGCGCTGTCATCAATCGTGTGTTCCCTTATATAGGGAATCACAATCAATGACGTCACACCTACAGCCACACCCCCCTACAGTTAGAAACACATATGAGGTCACACTTAACCCCTTCAGCGCCCCCTTGTGGTTAACTGCAATTGTCATTTTCACAATAAACAATGCATTTTTAATGCATTTTTTGCTGTGAAAATGACAATGGTCCCAAAATTGTGTCAAAATTGTCCGAAGTGTCCGCCATAATGTCGCAGTCACGAAAAAAATCGATGATCGCCGCCATTAGTAGCAAAAAAAAAAAAATTCATAAAAATGCAATAAAACTATCCCCTATTTTGTAAACGCTATAAATTGTGCGCAAACCAATCGATAAACGCTTATTGCGATTTTTTTTTTTACAAAAAATATGTAGAAGAATACGTATCAGCCTAAACTGAGGAAAAAAATAGTTTTTTTATATATTTTTGGGGGATATTTACTATAGCAAAAAGTAAAAAATATTGCATTTTTTTCAAAATTGTCGCTCTATTTTTGTTTATAGCGCAAAAAATAAAAACCGCAGAGGTGATCAAATACCACCAAAAGAAAGCTCTATTTGTGGGGGAAAAAAGGATGCCAATTTTGTTTGGGAGCTACGTCGCACGACCGCGCAATTGTCAGTTAAATCGACGCAGTGCTGAATCGCAAAAAGGGGCCTGGTCCTTTACCTGCATTTTGGTCCGGGTCTTAAGTGGTTAAAGGAAAACAATGTGGATAGAAATGGCGGATGGGGCAGCCTTGGGTGAAACATTACCTCCCCGCCGATTTTGACCAGTCTTTGTTGTTACCAAGCTAGAATCTTTTACAATTTTTCAAAGTATATGTATATGTATGCCAGGAGTCAGTCCACCATCCCGGGTGCTTATTATTTCTCTCATATTCTTGACTTTCTCCTCTCCTGTACCCTTTATTATTTTTTATTATCTACATTTTTTTTTTATTTTTCTCATTATTTTTTATCCTTTTTTTTTTGTTTACCGATAGGATAATCGCGAAGGCGATTTAACATATTTTTTTTTTCTAGGGTTACTCACTCATAACTCTATTATGGTTTCATGTCCTATTACATTCTAATAATTCCTTGACAAATAGTTGGATCAATACATCTTCTATTTTTTCTTACTTAGTTTATGTACTCACTTAATTTTCTGTGTGTATTTATTACCGTATTTATCGGCGTATACCGCACACGCTCGGCTCCACCCGCAGCCACGAGAGAGGAGCCGAACACACAGGAAATCCGGCTCCCCTCGGCTCGCGCCAATTCCAAAAAACGAACACCGCTGCAACCCCGGGCAAGGTGAGGATGGACTCACGGACACGCTGGACGGCGAAAGACACCTGGATGGAGGCCGCAGATGGACACCTCCAAAGCCGCAGACGGACCCCGCGCAAGGAAGCCGCAGACGGACACCCACAAGGCTGGACGGACCCCGCGCAAGGCCGCACGCGGACGCCGGACAAGGCCGCCAATGGACGCAGGGCAAAAATTTTAGTTTTCTTTTTTTTTCCTTTTTTTACCTTTCTAAGCTTGGGGTGCACGTTATACGCCGGCGCGCGGTATACCCCGATAAATACGGTAATTATAGGTTAACTGCATATATTGTATTGATTAAATGTGTTGTACTAGGTACTGCAAATGTAACCCATATATATATATAAATTTATGTATTTCAGTACATTTCCTTTTTTATTTTCTCCTCCCCCAAGTTATGTTCCCCTATTGAAATCTCAATAACAACATTTGACAAGAAAAAAAAAAAAAAAAGAAATGGCGGATGGGGAAAAAGTGAGCTCCTGCAAGTTGAAGTTGAAGATTGCAGAGGTCTCAGGAGCGACTCCATCCTCTCCTGATTCCAGAAAAAATTGGGGCGCTGTGTAAAAACACATAAAAACAGAATACAGTGATTTTCATAATTGGGTCATACGAGACACCGTGGCCGGGATTCAGAAGGAGGATACGACGGCGTATCTCCTGATACGCCGTCGTATCTCTGAGTTGCGACGGTCGGATCTATGCGGCTGATTCATAGAATCAGTTACGCATAGATATGCCTAAGATCCGACAGGTGTAAGTGACTTACACCGTCGGATCTTAGGCTGCAATCTCCCGCTGGCCGCTAGGTGGCGCTTCGTTTTTTGTACGCAACGAATATGCAAATGAGGAGTTCCGCCGATTCAGAAACGAACGCCCGCCCGTCGTTTTTTTTTTTACGTCGCTTGCGTTCGGCTTTTTCCGGCGTATAGTTACCCCTGCTATGTGAGGGGTATCCTATGTTAAGTATGGCCGTCGTTCCCGCGCCGAGTTTTGAATTTTTACGTCGTTTGCGTAAGTCGATTCAGAATACGGGCGGACGCAAGTTACGCTCACGCCGAAACCAATGACGTCCTAGCGACGTCATTTGGAGCAATGCACGCTGGGAAAAATCGCGGACGGCGCATGCGCTGTTGGATCGGCGCGGGGACGCGCCTGATTTAAATTGTAGACGCCCCCTAGCCACGGAATTTGAATTCCGCCGGGGGATTTACGATACGCCGCCGCAAGTTTTGAGGTAAGCGCTTTCTGAATACAGCACTAGCCTCAAAAACTTGCGCAGGCGGATCGTAAATCAGATAGATTACGCGGATCTAATGATCCGCTAATCTATCTGAATCTACCCCACTGTCATCGGGCATCAGATTTAGAATCAGTAGTATGATCTTTTTTTTTTCTTTTTTCAGAGCGATCGTGAAAAAATTGAGGGTCTTCCAGTCACGCCCTTTATGGACCGAGATAAAGTCACCAAACCCAAAGCCCAGATTGGGTTCATCAAGTTCGTGCTGCTCCCCTTGTTTGAGACGATTATGAAGGTATGCAAGAGAAGTGCGCCGATCAGATTAGGTGGATAAAACTGATTTCTTTCATATGATTGTCTAAATTCGTAATTCCCAACGAGGGTGCCACGGGCACAAACCCAACCTCACCCAAACCAACCTACCTGTGCTCCTATGTCTTTTCTGGAGCATAGGGAAGGTTGATTTGCATGAAGTCTTTTCTGGCTCTGATCAAATAAAAAAATGCGATGTTTGAAGGGAACAACAAGCACAACCTACTTGATGAAATTAACATCAGAACCCCCCAATAAAATGGCGGTTGTTGCAATACTTTACGTCACACCGTATTTGCGTAGCGGTCATACAAGCGCATTTTTTGGGGGAAAAATATTTTTTTTTTAATTAAAATTTAAGGCTACAGTAAGGTTAGCCCAATTTTTTTTATATTGTGAAAGATAATGTTACACCGAGTAAATTGATACCCAACATGTCACGCTTCAAAATTGCGTCCGCTCGTGGAATGGCGACAAACTTTTACCCTTAAAAATCTCCATAGGCGATGTTTAAAAAATTCTACAGGTTGCATGTTTTGAGTTACAGAGGAGGTCTAGGGCTAAAATTATTGCTCTCGCTCTACCAATCGCGGCGATACCTCACATGTGTGGTTTGAACACCGTTTACATATGCGGGCGCTGCTCACGTATGCGTTCGCTTCTGCGCGTGAGCTCGTCGGGACGGGGCGCGTTTTCTGGCTCCTAACTTTTTTAGCTGGCTCCTAGATTCCAAGCAAATTTGTCAACCCCTGATATATATATTAATAAATAATGCCTGGGAGTTCTTTACACTTGTCTTATTTTTTAATTATATTTTTTCCAAAAAAAAAGGTGCGCTTGTAAGACCAATGCGCAAATACGGTGTGATAGAAAGTATTGTAACGACCGCCATTTTATTCTCTCGGGTGTTAGAAAAAAAATGATTTTAACTTGTAAACACAGGGCTGGATTCAGATACATTGCAGTATCTGTCGGCGCGACGTAACGTATCTCAGATACGGTACGCCGCCGTAACGTATCTCAGATACGGTACGCCGCCGTAACTTAGGGCGCAAGTTCCGTATGCAGAAAGAACTTGCGCCCTTAGTTACGGCAGCGTAGCGTATGTTTGTTGGCGTAAGCCCGCCTAATTCAAATGTGGATGCTGTGGGTGTGTTTTATGTAAATTCACTGTGACCCCACGTATTTGCCGTATTTTACGAACGGCGCATGCGTCGTTCGTGAAAAAAATCCCAGTGCGCATGCTCGAAATTACGCCGCAAGTCGTCATTGCTTTAGACGTGAACGTAACTTACGTACAGCCCTATTCTCGACGCGGGAACGACGTCCATACTTAACATTGGCTACGCCTCATATGGCAGGGGTAACTTTACGCCGGAAAAAGCCTAACGTAAACGACGTAAAAAAATGCGCCGGCTGGACGTACGTTTCTGAATCGGCGTATCAACCTAATTAGCATATTCATTGCGTAACTATACGGAAGCGCCACCTAGCGGCCAGCGTAAATATGCAGCCTAAGATACGACGGTGTAAGACACTTACGCCGGTCGGATCTTAGGGATATCTATGCGTAACTGATTCTCTGAATCAGGCGCATAGATACGACGCCGCACACTCAGAGATACGCCGTCGTATCTCCTTTCTGAATCTGGCCCACGGAATTTAAAAAATAGGCCCAGCCCTTTAAGTGGTTAAAGAGAAAAAAAGTATAGTATATTTCATGAGTTTAATTATATACCCTCCAGTTATTTTTGATGCGACACTTGTATAAATGTTTGCTGTTCCATGTTTTTATTAGGATACTAAATATATAGATTTGTACATTAACCACCAGAGGGAGCACTTTATTTGACCCAGCCTCATTCCTGTTCTGTCATTACACACTACAACCATATGTCGCTTTTTTTTGGCAGCTTTTCCCACCCATAGAAGAGGTGATGGTGCGCCCTCTGCAGGAAGCCAGGGATCACTATGAGGATCTCATGCAGCTGGAGGAAGCAATGGCAGAAGTGAGTCCTTCATTGTATGATCACCATATTTGTTTTATATGTGGTTACCTAGGTGCCTTGCCTCGGTACTTGTACGTCATTCCGTGCAATAGGTAGCTGGTGCATGTGCGGCCGCCAGAGGCGTGCACGTGCTGATTGGCCAGAGGGGGAGCCAATCAGTGGGTCCAGGGGACGGGATTTCCGCCGGGACCCGCCGATCGTACCCCAAGAGAGACAGAACGGCGATCTACCTATAACGCAGATCGCCATGCTAATAGAGGTAAACATAGAGATCTTGGCCCGGATTCACGTAGATGCGCATAACTTTGTGCGGGCGAAACGTATCGTATTTATGTTACCCCTCCGCAACTTTTACAGGCAAGTGCCGTATTCTCAAAAGAAAGTTGCGGCGGCGTAGCGTAAATAGGCCGGCGTAAGCCCCGCCTAATTCAAATTGTGAAGAGGTGGGCGTGTGTTATGTAAAATAACCATGACCCGACGTGATTGACGTTTTTTACGAACGGCGCATGCGCCGTCCGTGGAATATCCCAGTGTGCATTGCTCCAAAGTACGCCGCAAGGACGTATTGGTTTCGTATTGGTTTTACGTCCAGCCCCATTCACGGATGACTTACGCAAACGACGTACAATATTCAAAATTCGACGCGGGAACGACGTCCATACTTAACATTGGTACGCCGCATGTACGCCTCATATAGCAGGGGTAACTTTACGCCGGGAAAAGCCTAACGTAAACGGCGTATCTGTACTGCGTCGGCCGGGCGTACGTTTGTGAATTCGCGTATCTAGCTGATTTACATATTTCTAGGCGTGAATCAGCGTACACGCCCCTAGCGGCCAGCGTAAATATGCAGTTAAGATCCGACGGCGTAACAGACTTACGCCGGTCGGATCTAATAGAAATCTATGCGTAACTGATTCTAAGAATCAGGCGCATAGATACGACCGGCCGAAATCAGAGATACGACGGCGTATCTCCTTTGTGAATCTGGGCCCTTGTGTATCTGCTAAGCAGGAACACAGATCTCTGTGTTCTCCCAGTCAGTCCCTCCCCCACACAGTTAGAAACCACCCCCCAGGGACACATTTAACCCTTTGATCGCCCCTGATGTTATCCCCTTTCCTGCCCGTGTCATTAGTACAGTAACAGTGCATATTTTTTAGCACCGATTATTGTAGTAATGTTACTGGTTCCCAAAAAAGTTTCAAAAATGTCAGTTAGGTGTCTGATTTGTCCACCGCGATGTCGCAGTCCCGTTAAAAATCGCCACTAGTAAACAAACAAAAAAAAAAAATGCCATAAACATATCCCATAGTTTGTAGGTGCTATAACTTTTGCACAAACCAATATACGCTTATTGGAATTTTTTTTTTGTCTGCCACAATGTCGCTGTCGCGCTAAAAATCGCAGATTCCTGCCATTACTAGTAAGAAAATAAAAATTAAACAAAATTCCATAAATATATCCAATAGTGTGTAGGCACTTTGGGCCAGATTCTCAGTCAGCGGCATATCTTTGCCCAGGCGTAACTTATCCGATTTACGTTACGCCTCCGCAACTTAGAGGGGCAAGTGCTGCATTCTCAAAGCACTTGCTCCGTAAGTTGCGGCGGCGTAGCGTAAATCGGCCGGCGTAAGCCCGCCTAATTCAAATTTGGATCAGGGGGGCGTGTTTTATGTAAAACTACCGTGACCTGACGTAATTGACGTTTTTGCCGTCCGTGGAATTTCCCAGTGTGCATTGCTCCAAAGTACGCCGCAAGGACGTCATTGGTTTCGACGTGAACGTAAATGACATCCAGCCCCATTCACGGACGACTTACGCAAACGACGTAACTTTGAAATATATATGCATGTGAGTGGATAATTTTTTTTTTTGGTGGGGGAGTGGATCTTGGGTGGGATTTCCCACACTTTTTTCCACAGGACTTGACCCCTGATACTGAATATTCATTGAATTTAATGTGTGGCCCTTTGGTGACGCAGAGGACCGCACTTCCGGCCTCCCATGTTGAGGAAGTTGACCACCACTGTTCTAATCCTTCCTTGCTAAATCCAAAACTAAAAATAAAGAAAAAAAAATGCAAAAAACAAACAAAAAGGTGTTAAAACAATGAACCAATTTCTAGCAGAAGGAGCTCCTACTCCTTAAAGTTCTGATTCCTTGCTTTCTATAAAACGAACACTAGATGGCACCATTAGCTTTGTTTTCACACTGTGCACACTACTAGGCAATGCTGATCAACAAAATAGCCCCTATGTAATAACCACTTCATCTCCGGAAAGGTTTTACCCCCCACCCCTTCCTTTATGATTACGGCATTTTTTGTTATTTAGCACTGCACCACTTTAACCACTTCGGCCCCGGAAGGTTTTACCCCCTTAATCACCAGGCCATTTTTTGCGATACGGCACTGCGTTACTGTAACTGACAATTGCGCGGTCCTGAGATGTTGCACCCAAACAAACAACATTTATCTCCCTTTATCCCCCCACAAATAGAGCTTTATTTTGGTGGTTTTAATTTTTTGCGCTACAAACAAAAAAAGACCGACCATTTTGAAAAAAAAAAAGTTTTACTTTTTGCTATAAAACCTATCCAATAAAAATACCAAAAAAAAAAATCGAATTTCTTCATCAATTTAGGCCAATATGTATTCTGCTACATATTTATAGTAAGAACATAAATAAAAAAAATCCCAATAAGCGTACATTGATTGGTTTGCGCAAAAGTTAAAGGCCCAGATTCACAGAGAGCAAGGCACACATTACGCCGCCGTATGCTACGCCAACACAGCGCAGAGAGGCAAGCATTGAATTCAGCAAGCCAGTGCTCCCAACGCTGCGCCAGTGTGGCGTGGGTTACGAAGGCGTACGCCGGCGTAGGTGGAAGTGGGCGTGACCCATGCAAATGAGGCGTGACCCAATGCAAATGATAGGCCGAGCGCCAGACAGGTACGTATCACGAACTGCGCATGCGCACACCCCCCCGTGCCTGCCTACAATTACGCCGGCACAACTGCCTAAGCTACGCCGGATCACTGCGTACGCCGTGAACATAACGTATGCCCAGCCAGACACACGTCCAACGCACAATACGCCGGCTTGTGTTCCCTGGTGCAGACCTGTGCATGTGTGTTGCCAGGTTGCACCTCCTTTATGGGGAATAACGCTACGCCGGACGTACAACTTACGCGCATCTTGCGTAGCCTGCGTCGGGCGCACGCACGTTCGTGAATCGGCGTATTTCCCTCATTTGCATGTTTGAATGGCTAATCAATGGGAGCAGTACCATGCGCCCAGCCCATATGTGCGCCCACCCTACGCCGGCGTGTGCAAGATACGTCGGCGGCGTAAAGCCTGTTTTTAGGCGCATATTAGTTTGTGGGTCTGGCGCACAGATACGACGGCGCACATTTGCACTTACGTCGGCGTAACTTGTTATACGTCGGCATAAGTGCTTTGTGAATCTGGGCCATAGGGTCTACAAACTATGGAATATTTTTATGTTTTTTTTTTTTACTAGTAATGGCGGTGACCGGTGATTTTTAGCGGGACTGCGACATTGCGGCAGGCAAATCGCACACCTAACTGACACTTTTTTTTGGCAACCAGTGACACTAATACAGTGATCAGTGCTAAAAAATATGCACTGTCACTGTACTAATGACAGTGGCTGAGAAGGAGTTAACACCAGGGGCGATCAAAGGGTTAAATGTGTCCCTAGGAGGTGCTTTCTTACTGTGTGGGGGATGGACTCACTGTATGAACAGAGAGATCCGTGTTCCTGCTTAGGGAGGATTTGTATGGGGGGGGGGGGGGGGGGAGAATTTATGCTTAGAGGGTAAGAATGTAGATTAGTCTCAATTTTTATTTTGGGGAGGGTTTGCTGACACATAATGTTCATACATCTTGTTGGGGGGGGGGGGGGGGGTAGTTGGCATGGTCGCCCTGGGCTCTAGGTGACCTTGTCCCGGCAGTGAGTGGAGAGATCCCCCCCCGCTGGGCAGGCGGATCCGCTGGACGGGGTCCTCCTCGTCTGAAAGGGGTCTAAGGGTCTCGGAAACTCAATGATTTCATGTAATCTTTCAGCACAGACCGGAAAACGAGCGCAAGTGAGCGCAGAATGCAGCGCCGTGCCCATCGCTCAATAAACCAGCATGGCCGCTATATAACTTTGACTATCTTCATGGCAAATATCCTTTTTTTTCCCTATAAATGGTCTGGGAAGAAGTGAGGTTCTCCGTGGGAAACGCGGCGGTCACATTGGTAATTGCCCATGGAGGTTCCCCATGAAAGTCCCCCATGGAGGTTCCCCATGGAAGTCCCCCTTGGAGGTCCCTCATGGAAGTCCCCCGTGGAAGTCCCCCTTGGAGGTCCCTCATGGAAGTCCCCCGTGGAAGTCCCCCATGGAGGTTCCCCATGGAAGTCCCCCATGGAGATTCCCCATGAAAGTCCCTCATGGAGGTTCCCCATGGAAGTCCCCCATGGAGGTTCCCCATGAAAGTCCCCCATGGAGGTTCCCCATGGAAGTCCCCCTTGGAGGTCCCTCATGGAAGTCCCCCGTGGAAGTCCCCCTTGGAGGTCCCTCATGGAAGTCCCCCGTGGAAGTCCCCCATGGAGGTTCCCCATGGAAGTCCCCCATGGAGATTCCCCATGAAAGTCCCTCATGGAGGTTCCCCATGGAAGTCCCCCATGGAGGTTCCCCATGGAAGTTCCCCATGGAAGTCCCCCATGGAGGTTCCCCATGGAGGTTCCACATGAAAGTCCCCCATGGAGGTTCCCCATGAAAGTCCCCCATGAAGGTTCCCCATGGAAGTTCCCCATGAAAGTCCCCCATGGAGGTTCCCCATGGAAGTCCCCCATGGAGGTTCCCCATGGAGGTTCCACATGAAAGTCCCCCATGGAAGTTCCCCATGAAAGTCCCCCATGGAGGTCCCCCATGGAAGTTCCCCATGAAAGTCCCCCATGGAGGTTCCCCATGGAAGTCCCCCATGGAGGTTCCCCATGAAAGTCCCCCATGGAAGTTCCCCATGAAAGTCCCCCATGGAGGTCCCCCATGGAAGTCCCCCATAAAAGACCCCCATGGAAGTCCCCCATGGAAGTTCCCCATGGAGGTCCCCCATAGAAGTCCCCCATGGAAGTCCCCCATGATAGTCCCCCATGGAAGTCCCCCATGATAGTCCCCCATGGAAGTCCCCCATGATAGTCCCCCATGGAAGTCCCCCATGGAAGTCCCCCATGATAGTCCCCCATGGAAGTCCCCCATGGAAGTCCCCCATGGAAGTCCCCCATGAAAAGCGGATCAGACCATTCTCTGAATAATCGTTTCTCTCCGCAGGTCCAGCAGAGGAAGACGGAGGCGCTGTCCAGCGCAGGCGGGAGAAGGAAGCGGAGTTCGGAGACGGCCTAGCCGCGCGTCTAATTCCCATTTTTGTTTTTCCACGTGTAATAAGAGACTGCAAACCTGGCTGGCGAAAGGCGCGGCGGAGTCATCGCCCCCCCTCCCCCCCCCGCCGGGAACGGTAGGAGCGAGTGGATGATTAATATAACTTCGCTACGACCTCTTCCAGCCGTCCTGCGAGGATTGGCACCGAGGCTGTTTTCTTAAACACGTCACTTTCAGCGTCTCCGTCCTTCGCCAGCGGGGCGTGCCTTAAAACAGCAGGGGGGGGGGGACGTCTTGGGTAACTCGGGATTTTGAGTGGGTGGGGGGGGAGGGGATACACTGGGAGTCATTAAAAAAGGATTAGGCCGTTCAACGCCTAAACGCCGGGTTACAATAACAGCGCCGGGGCGGTAATAGATCATCGCTTTTACTGAATGAAAGCTCAGCTTTTTCATGTGTGCGTACGGCGCCTTCCCCCCAACAATGCGCCATTCCCGGAGATTTCATTACCCAACAGCTGGAGAAGGACCCTTCGTCTCACGCAAGCTACGGAACAACGCACGCCGCAATTTCCCGTCTTCTGATTACTAATAAAACTTTATAAAGTTCTGTTTTCTTGTCGTTTTTTTTTTTGGAATGGCGAACTTCAGCGAGATTTGTGTTTTTTGAGCCAATCAGAATGTGATCGTTTTACAGCCGAAATCCGGGCAAAGATGAGCAGCACGGGGTCAACTGCTTATTTTTGTGTAGGGGGTTGGAGAAGGGAGATATACTAACAGTGAGGGGGGGGGGGAAAGTACCGTATTTATCGGGGTATAGCGCACTCCCGCGTATAGCGCGCACCCCTAAAGTTGCCCCCATTCCTGTGGAAAAAAATAGTTTTTTGTATTTACAGTTTTGGTGTCTTGCGCGGCGTCCATCGGCGAATCCAGCGTCCGTCTGCGGCTTCAGGTGTCCTCTTCGTCAGGTCCGGCGTCCTCGCGTCCTCCCCGCTCGTTTCCCGCGCCGAGTTTTGAATACTGCGCCAGCATATACCGAGCGCATTACACTCGGGCAGGCTCGGCAACTGTCGCGCTCACGTCCTGTACATCCAGGACGTGACCGCGGAAGAAGCCGAGACTGGCCGACTATACCCGAGTGTACTGCGCTCGGTATATGTCGGCGCAGTATTCAAAACTTGGCGCGGGAAAGCGGGTATCGGCGTATATCGCACACCCACAATTTTGCCCTGGTTTTCAGGGCAAAAAAGTGTGCGATATACGCCGATAAATACGGTATTTGATCCCCTTCTGATTTTGTACGTTTGCCCACCGAAAAAAACCTGCAATCCTGGCAGTAAAACAGAGCTCCCCCATGATCCAGAAGTGGACTGTTCCTGACGTCCTCATGTCCACAGCAGGTCTATGGGCTTGATGATGTCAGGAACAGTCTACCGCAAAAAACTGCTAGACTGCGGGGGGGGGGGGGGGGGGGGGGGATCGGAGAATTAGGTACAGTGAGGGGAAAAAGGGATTTAATCCCCTTCTGATTTTTGTACGTTTCCCAACCGACAAAGAAACGATCAGTCTATAAATTTTATTGGTAGGTTTATTTTAACAATGAGAGACAGAAAAACAACAAAAATATCCAGAAAACCGCATTTTAACGAGTGAAATAATGGGCACCCCTGAACTCTGCACACTGTATATAGTGCACCCCTGAACTCTGCACTCTGTATGCAAAGCATCTCTGAACTCTGCACACTGTATGTAGAGTATCCCTGAACCATGCATTCTGTGTGTAATCCCCCCCCCTCCCCTGAGCTCTGCATTCTGTATGCAGTACACCCCTGAACTCTGTATTCTGTGTGTAACCCTCCCGAACTCTGCACTCTGTATGCAGCGCACCCCCAAACTCTACACACTGTATGCAGCGCACCCCTGAACTCTGCACACTGTATGCAGCGCACCCTTGAACTCTGCACACTGTATACAGCACACCCCTGAACTCTGCACACTGTATGTAGTGCACCCCTGAACTCTGCACTGTGTATACAGGGCACCCCTGAACTCTACACTCTGTATGCAGCACACCCCTGAACTCTGCACACTCTGCACACTGTATGTAGCGCATACCTGAGCTCTGCATTCTGTGTGTAACCCCCCCTCCCACTGAGCTCTGCACACTGGGGTGGATTCAAGAAGCAATTGCGCCTGTGTAACCATAGGTTACACAGCGCAATTGCTTACTTGCCCCGGTGTAACGAATGCTCCTGATTCAGGAACCTCGTTACGCCGACTGCAGCCTAAGATCTGCGCGGCATAAGGCTCTTATGCCACGCATATCTTAGGCTGCATTCTTGCGATGGCCGCTAGGTGGCGTTCCCGTTGTGCTCAGCGTATAGTATGCAAATTGCATACTAACACCGATTCACAACGTTGCGCGAGCCCTGCGTACGCAATTTACGTCGTTTCCGTACGGCGTTTTTTGCGTAAGGCTGCCCCTGCTATTAGCAGGGGCAGCCAATGTTACGTATACCCGTCGTTCCCGCGTCGCGAAATTTGAATTTTACGTACTTTGCGTAAGTGATTCGTGAATGGCGCTGGATGCCATTCACTTTGAAGCAAATGACGTCCTTGCGACGTCATTTGCCGCAATGCACGTCGGGAAAGTTTCCCGACGGAGCATGCGCTTTACGATCGGCGCGGGAACGCGCCTAATTTAAATGATTCCCGCCCCCTACGGGGGCATTTAAATTGCGCGCGCAATTTACGGAGCTTCTGCTCCGTGAATCGAGGGCAGCGCAAGAAAATTGCGGGGGCGCAGGGCAAAATCGTTGCCCTGCGCCTCCGTAATAAATGCGCAAATCTAGCTGAATCCGGGCCATTGTATGTAGCGCACCCCTGAACTCTGTACATAATGCACTCCTGGTATTTAATACCCCTTTAAGACCCTCCCTCTGTTAGTGAAATTTGACCACACCCACTATTTGATGCGGTGTGGAGGTGGGTTTGTGGTGGGGGGGTCATGGATTACTTCCTGCACCTATTTTCTGAGAAAAAATCCCTGGTAATAACAACTGATTCTACAACATATTGGCCCAGATTCAAGAAGCACTTGCGCCCGCGCAACCATAGTTGCGCGGCGCAAGTGCTTACTTGCTCCGGTGTAACGAGTGCTCCTGATTCAGGAACCTCGTTACACCGAATGCAGCCTAGGATGTGACAGACATAAGCCTCCTTATGCCTTCACATCCCAGGCTGCATTCTTGCGTTGGCCGCTAGGGGGCGCGGCCATTGTGATCGGCGTATAGTATGCAAATTGCATACTACCACCGATTCACAAAAGTTGCGCGGGCCCTGCGTACGCAAGGTACGGAGTTTCCGTACGGCGCCTTTAGCATAAGGCTGCTCCTGCTAATAGCAGGCGCAGCCAATGCTAAAGTATAGCTGCGCCTCCCGCCCGTGAAATTTAAATTTCACGTCGTTTACGTAAGTGAACCGTGAATGGCGCTGGACGCCATTCACGTTCACTTAGAAGCAAATGATGTCCTTGCGACGTCATTTGCCGCAATGCACGTCGGGAAAGTTTCCCGACGGAGCATGCGCTGTTCGCTCCGCGCGGGAGCGCGCCTAATTTAAATGATTCCCGCCCCCGGCGGGATCATTTACATTAGGTAGCCTTGCGCCCGGCTGTTTAGCATATTGCCCGCGCAATTTACGGAGCAACTGCTCCGTGAATCGCGGGCAAAGCGCAATATTTGCGTGGGCGCAGAGAAAAAAATTTGCTCTTTGCCCACGCAAATATTGCGCGATTCTACCTGAATCTGGGCCAATGTTGGCTGTAACCCATAGCAACAAACTGACATTTTTCCTGCACAGATTTGGAAATGAAAGCGGGGATCTGATTGGCTCCAGTGTGGTCATCTCATCTGCACAAAGTCCCAGACTGTAAAATGAAGAGAGAAAAAAAAATGCAAATAAAATTCAGGAAAGGCTTCAGCTACATAAAATCTGAGAAACAATAGGAAAGGCGGAAATATAATGTAAAGCAGGAAGAGTAGAAGCGAGGAGCGTTCCTATGTCTGGACAATAAGAAAACACAGCGATACGTTACGCCATGCGACTCCAGTCCGCGCCAGACATGGATCAGTGCCACCGGCCCCGGCTCTCTGTTGTTCTTCAGCCTCTCTGAAGGTTAAATCAATAATGCCGCTTCCTCCATAGACGGAGCCCGGGCCGGTCCGGGTGCTAATTAACTACAATGCCGTTCTTAAGACTCCGCCAAGAAAGTCAACGCAAAGCCAGCGACTTTCAAGAGCTCTACACAGGGGAACGCCAGCCAAGGAGTTATCTGGCCATACAATGGTCAAATATTTTACTCATTCAGCCTGCAAATTCCTCCATTCACGCTAACAGCATACAGCGCCTTGAAAAAGTATTCATACCCCTTGAGCTTTTCCACATTTCGTCATGTCACAGCCAAAAACGTAAATGTATTTTATTGGGGTTTTATGTGATAGACCAACACAAAGGCCCAGATTCTCGTATCTGGGCGTAAAACTGCAGCGGCGTAACGTATGTCATTTACGTTACGCCGCCGCAAGTTTTACAGGCAAGTGCTTTATTCACAAAGAACTTACCTGTAAAGTTGCGGCGGCGTAGCGTAAATCCCCCGGCGCAAGCCCGCCTAATTCAAATGATCCGGGTAGGGGGCGTGGATCATTTAAATTAGGCGCGTTCCCGCGCCGAACGTGCTGTGCATGCGCCGTCCGTAAAATATCCCAGTGTGCATTGCTCCAAATGATGTCGCAAGGACTTCATTGGTTTCGACGTGAACGTAAATGGCAAGCCGCAAATCTAACGTAAACGTCTTAACTTCACTGCGTCGACCACACGTACGTTCGGGAATTCGCGTATTTTGCTAATTTGCATACTCGACGTGGAAAACGACGTCGGCGACACCTAGCGGCGAAAAAAAAGAATTGCATTTAAGATCTGACAGCGTAAGAGCCTTACGCCTGTCGGATCAAATGGTTATCTATGCGTAACTGATTCTAAGAATCAGTCGCATAGATACGACGGCTCGGATTAGGACTTACGACAGCGCACATTGCGTTGCGCCGTCGTAAGCCCTTTGAGAATCTGGGCCGTAGTGTCACATAATTGTGAAGTGGAAGGAAAATGATAAATGTTTTTCAAAATCTTTTATAAATAAATATGTGAAAAGTGTGGGGGGGAGGGGGTTACATTTGTATGGCGCCCCCCGGAGTCAATACTTTGTAGAACCGCCTTTCTCTGCAATTACAGCTGCAAGTCTTTTTGGGGGTGTCTCTACCAGCTTTGCCCATCTAGAGAGGGACATTTCTGCCCATTCTTCTTCTTTGTAAAATATCTCAGGCTCTGTCAGATTGGACGGAGAGCGTCTGTGATCAGCAATTTTCAAGTCTTGCCACAGATTCTCAATGGGATTTAGGTCTGGACTGTGACTGGGCCATTCTAACACATGAATATGCTTTGATGTAAACCATTCCATTGTAGCTCTGGCTGTATGTTTAGGGTCGTTGTCCTGCTGGAAGGTGAACCTCCCCCCAGTCTCAAGTCTTTTGCAGACTCTAACAGGTTTTCTTCTAAGATTGTCCTGTATTTGTCTCCATCCATCTTCCCATCAACTCTGACCAGCTTCCCTGTCTCTGCTGAAGAAAAGCATCCCCACAACATGATGCTGCCACCACCATGTTTCACAGTGGGGATGGTGTATTCAGGGTGATGTGCAGTGTTCGTTTTCCACCACACATAGCGTTTTGCTTTTAGGCTAAAAAGTTAAGTTTTGGTCTCATGTGACCAGATCACCTTCTTCCACATGTTTGCTGTGTCCCCTCCCCCACATGGCTTCTCACAAACTGCAAACAGGACTTCTTATGTCTTTCTTTCACCAATGTCTTTCTTCTTGTCACTCTTCTATAAAGGGCAGATTTGTGGAGAGACCACTAATAGTTGTCCTGTGGACAGATTCTCCCACCTGAGCTGTGGATCTCTGCAGCTCCTCCAGAGTTACCATGGGCCTCTTGGCTGCTTCTCTGATGAATGCTCTCCTTGCCCGGCCCGGTCAGTTTAGGTGGACGGCCATGTCTTGGTAGGTTTGCAGTTGTGCCATATTCTTTCCATTTTCAGATGACGGATGAAGAGAGCTCTGCGAGATGTTCAAAGCTTGGGAGATTTTTTATAACCAAACCCTGCTTTATACTTCTCCACAACTGTATCCCTGACCTGTCTGGTGTGTTCCTTGGCCTTCATGATGCTGTTTGTTCACTAAGGTTCTCTAACAAGCCTCTGAGGGCTTCACAGAACAGCTGTATTTATACTGAGATAAAATTACACACAGGTGGACTCTATTTACTAATTAGGTGACTTCTGAAGGCAATTGGTTCCACTAGATTTTAGTTGGGGGTATCAGAGTAAAGGGGGCTGAATACAAATGTACCCCCCACACTTTTCACATATTTATTTGTAATAAAAATGAAAACCATTTATCATTTTCCTTCCACTTCACAATTATGTGCCACTTTGTGTTGGTCTATCTCATAAAATCCATTTACGTTTTTGGTTGTAACATGACAAAATGTGGAAAATTTCAAGGGGTATGAATACTTTTTCAAGGCACTGTAAATGACGAAGCTCCCCTCCTTTGGGCTCTGACCATCTCTTATATCATGTCTGCAGTCTCTGACCATCTTCTGCATCATGTCTGCAATCTCTGACCATCTTCTGCATCATGTCTGCAGTCACTGACCATCTCATGTATCATGTCTGCAGTCTGACCATTTCTTGTATCATGTCTGCAGTCTCTGACCATCTCTTGTATCATTGTCTGCAGTCTCTGAACATCTCCTGTATCATGTCTGCAGTCTGACCATCTCTTGTATCATGTCTGCAGTCTCTGACCATCTCTTGTATCATGTCTGCAGTCTCTGACCATCTCTTGTATATGTCTGCAGTCTCTGACCATCTCTTGTATCATTCCTGAAGTCTCTGACCATCTCTTGTATCATGTCTGCAGTCTCTGACCATCTCTTGTATCATGTCTGCAGTCTCTGACCATCTCTTGTATCATGTCTGAAGTCTCTGACCATCTCTTGAATCATGTCTGAAGTCTCTGACCATCTCTTGTATCATGTATGCAGTCTCTGACCATCTCTTTTATCATGTCTGACGTCTCTGGCCATCTCTTGTATCATGTCTGCCGTCTCTGACCATCTCTTGTATCATGTCTGCAGTCTCTGGCCATCTCTTGTATCATGTCTGCAGTCTCTGACCATCTCTTGTATCATGTCTGCCATCTCTGACCATCTCTTGTTTCATGTCTGCCGTCTCTGACCATCTCTTGTATCATGTCTGCAGTCTCTGGCCATCTCTTGTATCATGTCTGCAGTCTCTGACCATCTCTTGTATCATGTCTGCCGTCTCTGGCCATCTCTTGTATCATGTCTGCAGTCTCTGACCATCTCTTGTATCATGTCTGCAGTCTCTGACCATCTTTTTTCATGTCTGCCATCTCTGACCATCTCTTGTATCATGTCTGCCGTCTCTGGCCATCTCTTGTATCATGTCTGCTATCTCTGACCATCTCTTGTATCATGTCTGAAGTCTCTGACCATCTCTTGTATCATGTCTGAAGTCTCTGACCATCTCTTGAATCATGTCTGAAGTCTCTGACCATCTCTTGTATCATGTATGCAGTCTCTGACCATCTCTTTTATCATGTCTGACGTCTCTGGCCATCTCTTGTATCATGTCTGCCGTCTCTGACCATCTCTTGTATCATGTCTGCAGTCTCTGGCCATCTCTTGTATCATGTCTGCAGTCTCTGACCATCTCTTGTATCATGTCTGCTGTAACGATATTGCGCGCTGGACACGCGACTAGCTGTTGTGTAAGAACCATACAGCAGCCATGTTGTTTAAAAACAGTATAAGCAGTGGAAAGAAACTCACTCCCTCCCTCCCTTATTCTCAGGAATTCATAGGCATTCTACTTAAAAAGATCTGTTATCTCCTCCGAGGAACAGAGCAATCTAGGATTCTTAATATCTCCTGGCAGGGTTCCTGGCCTGTCGTAAAGCTGTCGTCCTCTCACCTCAGAGAGTCCACAGACCCCTGTCGTAAATGCCTTAGACTCATAAACACTGAAGACTAAGGAATAAGTATGAACGTTACACATGTTTCATAACTTCCAGCTAACTCATAGCACAGCCAAACAACAGACATATTTAGTTTCCTCAGATAATTTGTAACGTTTCGAGCCCAGACATGAATATGATCAATCATACGGAAGGCCCCTGGCCCCATTTATTCGTCATAGGTAGAATAACCATGGTAGACTTGTCACGTTTGGACTTTTCTTAAAGCAAATATCATGCTCTACAATAACACGGATGTTGGTAGTCTGTAACTATTAGAACTGCAGAGATATGAATATGTATCACAAAGTGTACCTGGGTTATGGGCGTGAATGTGGACCCTCCCAGTAACCAGCCCCTAAATCAGATGACCAGACAATTGGTTACTGGTCGTGTCAACACCCCTTTTTGATCGCACAGAAAAGAGGAGATGCCAAGTCAAGGGTGTGCTCCTTTTACCATCCAAGCAAGAGCATCTGCCAAGTTTGAGAACCGATTACCCAGTTCATCGATCGAACTCTGATCAACCTTGGACATTAATTGCAAGTATTCTTCTTCTTCAATTCTACCTCATTACTTTGTCGCTGTATATTGTCGTTATCTCTTTAAAACATATTTTTCTGTAACACCTTATTGCACCAAGTTTGCCCTTTTCGTAATAAACCTTTTATGTTGAAAAGTGTTAACCTTGTCTCTAAAACTCTTAATGCAAGCTATGAACGAACCTCTGCCTTTTGAAGAGCGCTACTTGTAGAGTAAGGCCTCTGCGCAGACCTGCCTGTGGTGACAGTGTGTGCTGCAGACGCTTATTCTAAAATCCTAATTGGTATTGCTAATTGACGGGAGTACCAACGCTTCCTTATCAATGTTGGTGGTGGCAGTTAAAGGGTTAATTGTGTCATTAGCCCAGTGACAATCGCTCTCAGGCTACTAGCACTTAGATTGTTGTCCCGCAAGCTGGGAAATCTTTGTGCTGGGTGCAGCTGAGAGTGGCATTGTTGCGTAAGTGACAGCGTGGTGTGAGGTCGGCCTGTCCTTCGTCGCAAGTTGGCGCGGAGGGCGGGGATCTGACACTCGCGTTCGTCACATCTGCCATCTCTGACCATCTCTTGTTTCATGTCTGCCGTCTCTGACCATCTCTTGTATCATGTCTGCAGTCTCTGGCCATCTCTTGTATCATGTCTGCAGTCTCTGACCATCTCTTGTATCATGTCTGCCGTCTCTGGCCATCTCTTGTATCATGTCTGCAGTCTCTGACCATCTCTTGTATCATGTCTGCAGTCTCTGACCATCTCTTTTTTCATGTCTGCCATCTCTGACCATCTATTGTATCATGTCCGCAGTCTCTGACCATCTCTTGTATCATGTCTGCAGTCTGACCATCTCTTGTATCATGTCTGCAGTCTCTGACCATCTCTTGTATCATGTCTGCAGTCTCTGGCCATCTCTTGTATCATGACTGAAGTCTCTGACCATCTCTTGTATCATGTCTGCAGTCTCTGACCATCTCTTGTATAATGTCTGCCGTCTCTGACCATCTCTTGTATCATGTCTGAAGTCTCTGACCATCTCTTGTATCATGTCTGCAGTCTGACCATCTCTTGTATCATGTCTGCAGTCTCTGGCCATCTCTTGTATCATGTCTGCAGTCTCTGACCATCTCTTGTATCATGTCTGCAGTCTCTGACCATCTCTTGTATCATGTCTGAAGTCTCTGACCATCTCTTGTATCATGTCTGCCATCTCTGACCATCTCTTGTATCATGTCTGCAGTCTCTGGCCATCTCTTGTATCATGTCTGCAGTCTCTGACCATCTCTTGTATCATGTCTGAAGTCTCTGACCATCTCTTGTATCATGTCTGCCATCTCTGACCATCTCTTGTATCATGTCTGCAGTCTCTGGCCATCTCTTGTATCATGTCTGCAGTCTCTGACCATCTCTTGTATCATGTCTGCAGTCTCTGGCCATCTCTTGTATCATGTCTGCAGTCTCTGACCATCTCCTGTGCCATGCTCATAGTATCTGACCATCTCCTGTACACTGTCCATAGTCTTTGACTATATCCTGTTGTGTCTGTTGTCTCTGACACTGAATATTCACTGAATTTAATATGTGGCCCTTTGGTGATGTCAGAGGCCACACTTGAGGCCCACCAACCATATCATGATAGTTGGCCCACCACTGCCCTCGGCACCTCTCCCAGATCCCACCTTCCCCAGTCATCAGAATCTTCTGGAACATGAACACAAGTGTGGGTAATGGCGCCCCCTTCTGTCTTCTATCCATGGAGGTCATTGAGGCATATTGGCCTTCACACCAACAAATATTTACCTACCAAACCCAACCACACTCCGTGGTGCAGGATTCAATTTTTTTTGTAAGTCTCGATTTTGCCGAGGTCGTAGTCATTATACACATTTGTTGATGTAGCAGGGGGAACGAGCGATAATGAGATTTTGATTTTGTGTGAATTTGCCCCTCGGGGTACATGAAACGTTCAGCTATTGTTATGATAAGGACCACGCGGGCCAACTGGCCGGCTTCACACCTCTCTATTGTACACATAAATCATGTGTTCTCACCCCGTGCCGGAGCCGCAGGAAATCAGAGTGCATGAGCTTGGAATGCTGTGAGCTGCGTAATGTGGCCGAGTTCCATATACACCCCCCTCCCCTCCTCCTAATACAAAGTAGAGGGTGATACAATGGCTGGATCCGTCTGGGTCCTGCCAGTTAAATCTGCAATTGCAGTGCGATCTTCTAGTATGGAAATTATATATCAGGAGAACCCAACAAAAATAAAAGGGCTTTAGCCCTGGTTCACACACTGCCGCCACTTGTCGTGCACGTCGCGCCGCATTAGCAGCAATGGAACCATTCTAATAGGACTGACTTGAGTCTACAAGCTATGGGATATCTTTTTTTTTTTTTTTACTAGTAATGGCGGTAATCAGTGATTTTTAGAGGGACTGCGACATTGCGGCAGACAAATCGGACACCTAACTGACACTTTTTTGGGAACCAGTGACGCCAATACAGTGATCACAAATCGGACACCTAACTGACACTTTTTTGGGAACCAGTGACACCAATACAGTGATCACAAATCGGACACCTAACTGACACTTTTTGGAGAACCAGTGACACCAATACAGTGATCACAAATCGGACACCTAACTGGCACTTTTTTGAGACCCAGTGACACCAAAACAGTGATCACAAATCGGACACCTAACTGACACTTTTTTCAGAACCAGTGACACCAATACAGTAATCACAATCGGACACCTAACTGACACTTTTTTCAGAACCAGTGACGCCAATACAGTGATCACAAATCAGACACCGAACTGACACTATTTTGGGAACCAGTGACACCAATACAGTGATCACAAATCGGACACCTAACTGACACTTTTTGGAGAACCAGTGACACCAATACAGTGATCACAAATCGGACACCTAACTGACACTTTTTTCAGAACCAGTGACACCAATACAGTAATCACAATCGGACACCTAACACACTTTTTTCAGAATCAGTGACACCAATACAGTGATCACAAATCGGACACCTAACTGACACTTTTTGGAGAACCAGTGACACCAATACAGTGATCACAAATCGGACACCTAACTGGCACTTTTTTGAGACCCAGTGACACCAAAACAGTGATCACAAATCGGACACCTAACTGACACTATTTTGGGAACCAGTGACACCAATACAGTGATCACAAATTGGACACCTAACTGACACTTTTTGGAGAACCAGTGACACCAATACAGTGATCACAAATCGGACACCTAATTGACACTATTTTGGGAACCAGTGACACCAATACAGTGATCACAAATCGGAAACCCAACTGACACTTTTTTGAGAACCAGTGACACCAATACAGTGATCACAAATTGGACATCTAACTGACACTATTTTGGGAACCAGTGACACCAATACAGTGATCACAAATCGGAAACCTAACTGACACTATTTTGGGAACCAGTGACACCAATACAGTGATCACAAATCGGACACCTAACTGACCCTTTTCGGAGAACCAGTGACACCAATACAGTGATCACAAATCGGACATCCAACTGACACTTTTTTGAGAACCAGTGACACCAATACAGTGATCACAAATCGGACACCTAACTGACCCTTTTTGGAGAACCAGTGACACCAATACAGTGATCACAAATCGGACACCTGACACTATTTTGGGGACCAGTGACACCAATACAGTGATCACAAATCGGACACCTAACTGACACTATTTTGGGAACCAGTGACACCAATACAGTGATCACAAATCGGACACCTAACTGAACCTTTTTGGAGAACCAGTGACACCAATACAGTGATCACAAATCGGACACCTAACTGACACTTTTTTGAGAACCAGTGACACCAATACAGTGATCACAAATCGGACACCTAACTGACACTTTTTTGGGAACCAGTGACACCAATACAGTGATCACAAATCGGACACTTAATTGACACTTTTTTGGGGACCAGTGACACCAATACAGTGATCACAAATCAGACACCTAACTAACACTTTTTTGAGAATCAGTGACACCAATACAGTGATCACAAATTGGACACCTAACTGACACTTTTTTTGAGAACCAGTGACACCAATACAATGATCACTAATTGGACACATAACTGACACTTTTTTGAAAACCAATGACACCAATACAGTGATCACAAATCGGAAACCTAACTGACACTATTTTGGGAACCAGTGACACCAATACAGTGATCACATATTGGACACCTAACTGACACTTTTTTGGGAACCAGTGACACCAATACAGTGATCACAAATCGGACATCTAACTGACACTTTTTTGGGGACCAGTGACACCAATACAGTGATCACATATCGGACACCTAACTGACACTGTTTTGAGAACCAGTGACACCAATACAGTGATCACATATCGGACACCTAACTGACACTTTTTTGAGAACCAGTGACACCAATACAGTGATCACAAATCGGAAACCCAACTGACACTATTTTGGGAACCAGTGACACCAATACAGTGATCACAAATTGGACATCTAACTGACACTTTTTTGAGAATCAGTGACACCAATACAGTGATCACATATCGGACACCTAACTGACTTTTTGGAGAACCAGTGACACCAATACAGTGATCACAAATCGGACACCTAACTGACACTATTTTGGGAACCAGTGACACCAATACAGTGATCACAAATCGGACACCTAACTGACACTTTTTGGAGAACCAGTGACACCAATACAGTGATCACAAATCGGACACCTAACTGACACTTTTTTGAGAACCAGTGACACCAATACAGTGATCACAAATCGGACATCTAACTGACACATGTTTTGAGAACCAGTGACACCAATACAGTGATCACAAATCGGACACTTAACTGACACTTTTTTGGGGACCAGTGACACCAATACAGTGATCACACATCAGACACCTAACACTTTTTTGAGAATCAGTGACACCAATACAGTGATCACAAATCGGACATCTAACTGACACTATTTTGGGAACCAGTGACACCAATACAGTGATCACAAATCGGACACCTAACTGACACTTTTTGGAGAACCAGTGACACCAATACAGTAATCACAAATCGGACACCTAACTGACACTTTTTTGAGAACCAGTGACACCAATACAGTGATCACAAATCGGACACCTAACTGACACTTTTTTTGAGAACCAGTGACACCAATACAGTGATCACAAATCGGACACCTAACTGACACTTTTTTGAGAACCAGTGACACCAATACAGTGATCACAAATCGGACACCTAACTAACACTATTTTGGGAACCAGTGACACCAATACAGTGATCACATATCGGACATCTAACTGACACTTGTTTTGAGAACCAGTGACACCAATACAGTGATCACAAATCGGACACCTAACTGACACTTTTTTGAGAACCAGTGACACCAATACAGTGATCACAATCGGACACCTAACTGACACTTTTTTCAGAACCAGTGATGCCAATACAGTGATCACAAATCGGACACCTAACTGACACTATTTTGGGAACCAGTGACACCAATACAGTGATCACATATTGGACACCTAACTGACACTTTTTTGAGAACCAGTGACACCAATACAGTGATCACAATCGGACACCTAACTGACACATTTTTGGGAACCAGTGACACCAATGGAGTGATCAGAGATAAAAATATGCACTGTCACTGTACTGACACTGGCTGGGAAGGGGCTAACACCAGGGGAGATCAAAGGGTTAACTGTGTCCCTAGGAGGTCCCTCCCCTGTCAACATTTTTTCTCTTGGTGTCAAGAAAAAGTACCAGAAGTGACTTAAAAAGAAGTTCCAGCCTGTAAAAAAATCTAAAGTCAGCAGCTACTGTAGGTGTTGACTGTTAATATAAGAACACTTACCTGTCCAGGGAGCAGTGATGTCGGCACCCGAAGCCGACCCCCGTCCATCGGCTCCGGGTGCAGGTACCAGCATCTTCACTAAGGGAAGTAGAAAGTGAAGCCTTGCGGCTTTACAGCTGGATTTCTATTGCACATGTGCGAGTTGCTCTGTGCTATCTGAATGGTCCCGCTGTATTTTGGGACCTGTGCGTCCCCCAGAAGGCAGCGCGGGGAGGGAGGAGCCGGAAGTTTAGTAGATTGCCGCACTATTGTGGCGATCTTACCCGGAAGTGGGAGCAGGTACCTGGTTTTGACAGCTATCCTCTCCCCCCCCCAAAAAAAATATGCCAAATATGGCAGCGGAGGGGTGGGGTGGAGGAAGAAAACAAGTGTAGCTGCCCCTTTTGGGTGGAGTTTTTCTTTAAGCATGTAGCAGAGGAAGGAAGCAGCAGACAGAAATGACAGTTAGTGCTCTGGAGTGAGACAAGTACACACTATAGAGGGATATACTTTGCTCATATTTCATGTCTGAGGTTTACAACCACTTTAAAGTGGAGTTCCATCCAAAAGGGGAAGTTATGCTTTAATGCCCCTCCCCCTCCTCTTCTCCAAATGGCACTTTTTTTTTAAAGGGGGGGGGCAGGTACCTGGTTTCGACAGGTAGGCGAGGGGTTAATTACCTTTTGTCTTATTTCCAGCTTCTGGAAATGTCCTTTATCTTAGAGCAACCAACACATCGTACAAAACAGGACTTTTAAGGTGCTAGAGAAATACCCACCAAGGCAATAAATACTGAAAAATATATATATTTTTTTATTAATCAAAAACTCTTAAAAAAAAACTGAATATAAAAATAGATACAATGAAGGTCAACGGACCATTCTGAAGGCCATTCGGCAACAATTCTCCCTCTGCCTATTCTCTCTCTTTACACTACTACATCCAATATACACACATGATGATATGCCAAAGTATTTGTAGTCCAAGCAGTGGAATAAGGGCCGCCTCCCCTACGCGTTTCACAGACTCGCCTCCCCTACGCGTTTCACAGACTCGCCTCCCCTACGCGTTTCACAGACTCGCAATCTGGTCCCTCAGGAGACGGAGAGAGGTTTATCTATATTTTCATATAAAAAAAACAATGATTAGACATATATAGAGAACTGGTCATATTGGAACACAGAAGACTGAACAATTCAGATTATTCTATACATGAGGATAACATAGTAAATACAATTAAAAAACAATTATCACTCGATGGGGAAATATTTCATATTTTCTTCTTCTCGGCTCACAATATCCAATAATGAATTCTAAACCTGGTTAAAGCGGAGCTCCGCCCAAAAGGGGAAGCGCCCCTTGTTTGCACCCTCCACTGCCACATTTGGCAATTTTTTTTGGGGGGGGGTACCTGGTTTTGACTTCTGAACCGGAAGTTCGTCCCCCTTCTCCTTCCCCCCCCAGTCTTCTGGGACAGGGTGGGGAAGACTGATCCAGAAGACACCGCCACCGTAACCCCCTAAATCCACCCTGTAACCCATCGTGACAGAAATGGCCGAAGATATGGGCAAAATTTACACTTTGGGGTGGTGAAAAGAGAAGGTTAAGCTGTGTTTTTACCCCCCCACCTTAAGCTGCACAAGCAGCCAAATAGGGATGTACAGATGCTACGCCCATGCCAAAAATGATACCCCATGCCACATTTAGCAGGCAGAACGTCATCCATTCAGGTGAATGGGGCCACATCACAACCTCCTGATTGTAGCGTGGTGGTGGGGCCTTTAGCCTTAAAGTTTTTACTTTAATGCATTCTCTGCGATAAAGCGGAGTTCCACCCAACAATGGAACTTCCGCTTTTCGGAATCCTCGCCCCTCCGGTGTCACATTTGGCACCTTTCAGGGGGGGGGGGGCAGATACCTGTCTCATCCAGGTATTTGCTCCCACTTCCGGGCATAGGTCGCCTCAGCAACCTTTGCCACGTCCGGTGCTTACTTTGTCCCCCCCGCTGTCTTCTGGGAGACACACAGGTCCCAGAAGACAGCAGGGACCAGTGGGATCACGTAGTGTGACTCGCGCATGCGCAGTAGGGAACCAAGAAGTTAAGCCGCAAGGATTTACTTCCCAAATCCCTTACCGAAGATGCCGCCAGCAATTGATCGGCTTCGGGTGAGAACATTGCGGGAGCCCAGGACAGGTAAGTGTCCTTATATTAAAAGTCAGCAGCTGCAGTATTTGTAGCTACTGGGCCAGATTCTCGTAGATCAGCGTATCTACGAGCGGGGCGTAGCGTATGCCATTTACACTACGCCGCCGCAACTTACTGGAGTAAGTGCCGTATTCTCAAAGCACTTGCTCCGTAATTTGCGGCGGCGTGGTGTAAATGGCCCGGCGTATCCCCGCGTAATTCAAAGGGGGCGGCTTGTATTTTAATTAAGCGCGCCCCCGTGCCGAACGAACTGCGCATGCGCCGGCCTTAAACGTAGCCCAGTGCGCATGCTCCGTAGTACGCCGCAAATACATTGGTTTCGACGTGAACGTAATTAACGCACAGACCTATTCGCGACGAGTTACGTAAACGACGGAAAAACCAGACGCTGTCCCGACAGCCATACTTAACATGGCATACGGCGGACCGACGTAAGGTTACCCCTCATATAGCAGGGGTAACCTTACGCTTACGGAAATGACGTAAAGTACAGCGAAGCGGCGCAAAAACGTTCGGGTATCAGCTCATTTGCATATGCGACGCTGAAATCGACGTAAAAGCCACCTAGCGGTCAGCGTTGTATTGCATTTAGGATCCGACGGTGTAAGTGACTTACACCAGTCGGATCCTAGCCTAATTCCGGCGTATCTTGTTTTGAGAATACAAAACAATGATACGCCGGCGGGATTTTCAAATTACGCCGGTGTATCTGTAGATACACCGGCGTAATTCTTTTGAGAATCTGGCCCTATGACTTTAAAAAATAAAAAAAATTCGGCGGAAATTTAAGGTAAAAAACTTTAGTTTCCAGTTCCCCCCCCCCCCGTTATACTTACCAGAGCTCCAACCAGCGTTGTGCACAAGAGCAGCGGCTCTCCATCCTCACTGGGCAGATTGATAGCAGCGGGGGCCATTGGCTCCCTATGAAAAGGGGGCGGGGTCAAGTCCCACTGTCTTTGTCTACAGATGCAGACAGCGGTGGCTTGGGAGCAGGCTCGCACGAGTGCCCCCATTGGAAGCGTCTTCCCATGGGGGCACTCACCAAAGAGAAGGAGGCCAGCTGTGGGTGGACCCCAGAAGAGGAGGATTGCACATAGCAGGGTAAGTAAAAGGAACCCCTGGCCTGGAACAAGGGCCCAGGCAGGAATTACACAGAACCGGGGGGGTGGTTTGCTGTCGCCGCGGGGGGGGGGGGGTTGTGTGTCACATCGCAAGTTGAGAAGCAGGGGGGAGCGCAGCGAATTGAGAATGGGGGGGGCACCGCAAATCAAGAAGCTGGGGGGGCTGCCGCCGCCAACTAAGGTCAGGGGGGCTTTGGGTGCTGGCAAAAAACAAAAGAAAGGGGGATGCCATCTGGGTCCCTGGAGACCACCGGGCCCCTTAGGGGTCGGGGGGCTTTGGGTGCTGAGAAACAAAAAAAGGGGATGCCATCCAGGGCCCTGGGGAGCACCGGGCCCCTTAGAGGTCGGGGGGCTTTGGGTGCTGAGAAACAAAAAAAGGGGGATGCCATCCGAGCCCCTTACAGGTGTACTGCCTGTACCCTCCTGATGGCGGCCCTGGGTCCAGGTCTTGTTCTGATTCTTGGCTTACACAATACTAATATTGGCAGAAGGAAATCAGCAATAGCGGCTCACCATACAAGTCGTTTTCTATACATAACCAACATTGCTGCATGAGAGGAGGCAGCACAAGGCAAACCTTTTACATGCTGCCAAGATGTGGCGTGTACCCAACAAAGACCACCAGAGCTAAAATCCATACTGAGGGTTCATATGTCCCGGGAAGGGGGGTCTCAGTTGGAAAATAAAGTTTCTTAAAAAAAAAAAGAATCCTTCGAGTTCATATTTAAAACACAAATCTGTATGTAGAAGAAATGATTTTGTATCCATAACATAGCAAATTAATAAATTACCTGGAAATCCCGAATTAGTGGGTGCGAAGGCGTTTGGCGTATACGGGTTCCAGAACGTAATACAGGAGGGACAGGAAGACGCTGGCCAGGAAGATGAGGCTCATGACAGACAGAAGGACGTAGCGGCCGATGAAGAACGTGTCCACAATCTGTATCAGGCAGAGAACAGAAACATTGTATGATGGAAGCGCACATCGGGGCCACTGCACACAGGCGTTCTACTCATAAAAAACTCAAAAATAGTACCGTATATACTCGAGTATAAGCCGAGGCGCCCAATTTTACCCCAAAAAACTGGGAAAACTTATTGACTCGAGTATTAGCAGAGGGTGAGAATGCAGCAGCTACTGTGAGGCCCCGTACACACGACCGGATCTGTTCGTTGGGATTTATCCGCGGATCAGTTCCAGCAGACAAATCCGGTCGTCTGTACGGCCTAGCGGACATTTTTCGGCGGAGATTTCTCCAGCCGACGGTTTTCAAGCGCATAAAAATGTCTTAGCATGCTAAGAAATCTATCCGCTGGAAACCTGTCCGTCGGACTGATCCGGTCGTCTGTACAGACTCACCGGATAAGTCCAAGCGATCCCCATCCCTCGCATGCGTCGAAATGATTTGACGCATGCGTGGAAGTATTTACCTTCCAGGGTCGCGCACGTCGCCGTGTCATCGTCGCGGCGACGGCGCGGCCACGTCACCGCGTATGTTTTCCGCTGGGATTTTGATCTCATGGTGTGTACAGCCATCAGATCAAAACCGGGAGCAGAAATGTCCACTGGAAACGGTCCGGCGGACCGTTTCCAACGGATATCCTCTCGTGTGTACAGGGCCTAAGTGGAAAAGAGGGTCAACAATGCCCATTTGCAGCCTCACTGTGCCCATTACAGCCTCACTGTGCCCAACCGCACTGTGCCCATTGCCACCTCACTGCACCCATTGCCACCACACTGTGCCCAATCTCACTGTGCCCATTGCCACCTCACTGTGCCCATTGCCACCTTACTGTGCCCATTGCCACCTCACTGTGCCCAACCTCGCTGTGCCCATTGCAACTTCACTGTGCCCATTGCCACCTCACTGTGCCCAACCTTGCTGTGCCCATTGCAACCTCACTGTGCCCATTGCAACCTCACTGTGCCCATTGCAACCTCACTGTGCCCATTGCTACCTCACTGCGCCCAACCTCAGTGCCCATTGCCACCTCACTGTGCCCAACCTCACTGTGCCCATTGCAGCCTCCCTGTGCCCGAGTCAGTGTACCTGGAATTTGTACAGGCTGCGGGCGTCAATTCATTGTTTAAAAGTCACCGTCTCCTCCTGGTCCCGTTCCGTGATAGGCGTTTCCCAGCAGCCTATCATGGACGTCTTCTCATCCTCGGACTCGGTTTCCCAGCAGACACTGTGTTCATTTTTCCGCCAATCATGGACGGTCTCTTGTCCGAGGATGAAAAGACATCCGTAATTGGTGGACCACTGAACACAGTGTCTGCTGGGAAACACCTATCACAGAAGGAGGAGAGATGAGATAGAGAGGACACCGGAGCCAGAGGAGAAGAGAGGAGATAGAGAGGACATTGGAGCCAGAGGAGATAGAGAGGACACCAGAGCCAGAGGAGATAGAGAGGACATTGGAGCCAGAGGAGATAGAGAGGACACCAGAGCCAGAGGAGGAGAGAGGAGATAGAGAGGACATCGGAGCCAGAGGAGGAGAGAGGGGAGAGAGAGGACACCGGAGCCAGAGGAGGAGAGAGGAGATAGAGAGGACACCAGAGGAGGAGAGAGGAGATAGAGAGGACACCAGAGGAGGAGAGAGGAGATAGAGAGGACACCGGAGCCAGAGAAGGAGAGAGGAGATAGAGAGGACATCGGAGCCAGAGGAGATAGAGAGGACACCAGAGCCAGAGGAGGAGAGAGGAGATAGAGAGGACATCGGAGCCAGAGGAGATAGAGAGGACACCAGAGCCAGAGGAGGAGAGAGGAGAGAGAGAGAGGACATCGGAGCCAGAGGAGGAGAGAGGAGGTAGAGAGGACACCGGAGCCAGAGGAGGAGAGAGGAGATAGAGAGGACACCGGAGCCAGAGGAGGAGAGAGAGAGAGGACACCGGAGCCAGAGGAGATAGAGAGGACACCGGAGTGAGGAGATAGAGAGGACACCAGAGCCAGAGGAGGAGAGAGAGAGAGGACACCGGAGTGAGGAGATAGAGAGGACACCAGAGCCAGAGGAGAGAGAGAGGACACCGGAGCCAGAGGGGGAGAGAGGAGAGAGAGAGGACACCAGAGCCAGAGGAGGAGAGAGGAGAGAGAGAGGACATCGGAGCCAGAGGAGGAGAGAGGAGATAGAGAGGACACCGGAGCCAGAGGAGGAGAGAGGAGATAGAGAGGACACCGGAGCCAGAGGAGTAGAGAGGAGATAGAGAGGACACCGGAGTGAGGAGATAGAGAGGACACCGGAGCCAGAGGAGGAGAGAGAGGACACCGGAGCCAGAGGAGGAGAGAGGAGATAGAGAGAACACCGGAGCCAGAGGAGGAGAGAGGAGATAGAGAGGACACCGGAGTGAGGAGATAGAGAGGACACCGGAGCCAGAGGAGTAGAGAGGAGATAGAGAGGACACCGGAGTGAGGAGATAGAGAGGACACCGGAGCCAGAGGAGTAGAGAGGAGATAGAGAGGACACCGGAGTGAGGAGATAGAGAGGACACCGGAGCCAAAGGAGGAGAGAGAGGACACCGGAGCCAGAGGAGGAGAGAGGAGATAGAGAGGACACCGGAGCCAGAGGAGGAGAGAGGAGATAGAGAGGATACCAGAGCCAGAGGAGGAGAGAGGAGATAGAGAGGACACCGGAGCCAGAGGAGGAAAGAGGAGATAGAGAGGACACCGGAGCCAGAGGAGGAAAGAGGAGATAGAGAGGACACCGGAGCCAGAGGAGGAGAGATGAGATAGAGAGGACACCGGAGCCAGAGGAGGAAAGAGGAGATAGAGAGGACACCGGAGCCAGAGGAGGAAAGAGGAGATAGAGAGGACATCGGAGCCAGAGGAGGAAAGAGGAGATAGAGAGGACATCGGAGCCAGAGGAGGAGAGGACACTGGAGCCAGAGGAGGAGAGAGGGGAGAGAGAGGACATCGGAGCCAGAGGAGGAGAGAGGGGAGAGAGAGAGGACACCGGAGCCAGAGGAGGAGAGGGGAGAGAGAGAGAGAGGACACCGGAGCCAGAGGAGGAGAGAGGAGAGAGAGAGAGGACACCGGAGTGAGGAGACCAGAGGCAGAGGAGGAGAGAGGAGGTAGAGATGGGGCAAGTGGGGACCGACCGGCAGACAGCCACTGATTGCAAGGGAAAGCAAAGATATACTTACCTAATCTGCCAATCCTCCCGGTGCAAAACCAGCCCCCCCTCCAGCAGTCTTGTGCAGTGGACTGTTTCTTTTTTTTTTTTTTTTTCTTTTTTTTTTCTTTTTTTTTTTTGCCACTTCAGACTTCCCCACAGCGAGAGACTTGCTCATGATTTTATTCATAATTCCGTCTCTACATCAGGTTTAGCATCATTTGTGGTGCATTTCTCTTGCAATTTTTTATACTTGTTATTTATATTTTATTTATTTGTTTATTTTTATATTTTCATCTCTTTTTTTTTTTTTTTTTTTTTTTTTTTTTTCACCGTTTAGAACTCACTCTTTTATAGTAAGTACGGAACTATTTAAAAGGTTTTATCTGCGTGACAAAGAAAAGCCCAGCACCCCATCTCCCCCCTCCCCAACTAAATACCCCCTCCCCCCCCCTACCCCTCCCCTCCCTTGACCATCCCACGACTCCACTGTAAGAATTCCTTCCCTTAATTGAAAAAAAATGCGTTCCTATTCCTCTCTCAGGTTTTCTGCGAACCTCCAGGATTTTTTAAATTCCATCCAGGGTACCCATATATCCTTTTCCCCTACTTTGTGTTGATAGCTCCCGTATTTTAATTTCTCTCTCCTATAAGTGTCCTCTACGGAGTCGATCCACTCCCACATTTGCGGACTTTTCGCGTCTCTCCATTTAAGGGGAATCAATCTTTTCGCTGCGTTCAATAAATGAGGGATCAGTGAATCCTTGTATTCCTTCTCTGGAGTCTCCCCCCCATGAAAGAGCACTACCCATGGGTTATCTTCCAATTCTTTTTTTGTTATTACCTTTATCAGGGCCAAGATTTTTTTCCAATAAGCTTTAATTTTCGGGCAGTCCCACCATAGATGTGCCATTGTTCCCCTTGACTCACAACCTCTCCAGCATTTCTCTGACTCTCCCCCTCTGAATTTTGCCATTTTATCTGGGGTGGCGTACCACCTCGTCAAACATTTGAAGTTCATCTCGGCAGTTCTTACATCTACTGCCGAGGTGTGCGTCATTTTCAGGATTCTTCCTATGGTCGTTTTCCCCCTTGGGACCCCTAAGTCCTTTTCCCAATTTTGGATGTATTTTAGCGTGTCTGACTCTTCCATTTTCTGCAAGTAATTATAGATTTTAGATATATTTCCTTTTGAGCTTTCGGTGCTACACAATTGTTCCAATAAGGTGTAATCCTCTTGTGACCTCAAAGGGTGTGGTAGGCGCTTGACGAATGACACTAACTGCAAGTATCTCCACTCGTCGAGCGCCCTAATTCCAATCCTATGTTTAATATCGTGAAGTGTCCTAATTTTACCATCTAGTGTTATATCTTTTAACTGTGTTCTATTTGTGATCCAATTTCCCCCTACTTCTTTTGTTCCTGGGATAAAATATTCGTTTTCTTTTATATCAATAAAGGGTGAGTTGAATTCTGTTTTTAATTGTTTGTGAAGTCTATCCCAGATCCTCCATGCATTATGAGTAATTGTGTGTGTTGAAGTGTGTAAGGATCTGTGTTGTGGTGGATTCCAAATTAATCTCCCTAACTGTGCCCTTGCTAATGTGCATTCAATATTTATCCATCTTTTGTCCTGGGATTCTTTAGCCCATTCTATAACCCTTGAGAGAACCGAAGCATTATAGTACAATCGGATGTCGGGTACAGCTAAGCCTCCCTTTTTCTTGGCCCGTTTTAGAATTTGAGCAGACACCCTATGTTTTTTATTATTCCAAATATAATTCATTATGAGGGAGTTAATTATTTTAATGAATGACGGTGGTAGGTATATTGGGACCATTTGAAACTTATATAGGATTTTTGGGATGAGAACCATTTTTACTACATTTATCCTCCCGAACCACGAAATAGGTCTATTGAATATGTTTTTAATTTCCCTTTTTATTTCGTTGAGCAGGGGGATAAAATTTATTCTATATATTTTCTTGATGGAATTTGCCAGTTTTATTCCCAAGTATTTTATTTCTTTTTGCCATTTAAAATTATATTTCTTCCGTAGGAATTGTTCTTCCTCTTTAAGAATATTAATATTTAAGATCTCCGTCTTTTCTGTATTCACTTTGAAGTTTGACACCTCACCATATTGTTTTAAAATAGTTATTAACTTCGGGAGAGTGACTCTTGGGCTACTTATATAAAATAAAATGTCGTCTGCGAAGGCGGATAATTTGTGCTCATCTACTCCAACCTCTATTCCATATATTTCTGGATTTTGTCGGACCATTGCCAGCAGGGGTTCCAATGATAAAACGAAAAGAAGAGGGGACAGGGGACAGCCCTGCCTGGTTCCATTTCTCATCTCGAAGGGTGCGGATAAAGATCCGTTGATCTTGATCCTAGCGCAAGGGTGGAAATAGAGCGTTTTGATCCATTTAATCATCCTTGGGCCAATTCCTATACATTCGAGTGTTTGTATCAGGAACCCCCAGTCTACCCTGTCAAACGCTTTCTCAGCGTCTACTGACAGGAATAGACCGGGGGTCCCTCTTTCTTTGATCTGCTCCATAAGAAGAAGTGCCCTGACCCCATTGTCCTTTCCCTCCCTCCCAGGTATGAAACCAACCTGGTCTGGGTGGACAATGGCAGTCATCGCCCCCCTCATTCGTTCGGCCAAAATTTTTGCATACAGTTTGGTATCTGCATTCAGGAGTGAGATAGGTCGGAACCCTGAACAATTCGTATTGTCCTTTCCCTCTTTTTTAATGACAGTGATCGTAGCTGTTAATGCCTCTCTGCTCATCTCATAGTCTCGCCCCAACCCATTGAAATATTGACATAGTCTAGGGACTAAGATAGTACTAAACCTTTGTATGTAGGCCGACGTGAAGCCGTCTGGACCCGGGCTTTTCCCTTTGGGAGTATTTTTTAAGACCTCACTTATCTCCTGTTCAGTAATACTTTCCTCCATTCTTTCTATCTCATACTCTTCTATCTTCGGTAGATTAGTTTGCTGTAAAATTTCCCTGATCTTATCCTTTTTTTCGACCGGGTCCCTGATCTTCTGTTGGACATTGTATAGTTTTTCGTAATAGCTTCTAAAAGATTCTGCTATTTTATTCGTAGCGTAAACTAAGTCTCCATCCCCATTCCTGATTTTTTCGATAAAGTTCCTGGTTTTCTTTTTTCTTACCATTCTGGCCAGGTTTTTACTAGGTTTATTTCCCCAGACATAACTTTCACTCTCTACCCTGTCTATGAAATTCTTGGTTTCTTGCCCGGCAAGGGCTTTATATTCATCCCTTGTTAAAGTTAACTTACGGAGTGTTTCCCTCTTTTGGCCCTGTAATTTATGTTCCTGTTCCAGCCTATATATCTCCTCTTTTAATGTTTTTAGTTTACTCATTCTTGCTTTATTTTTCTTTGCCCCTTCAGCAATAAAAATCCCTCTTATATACGCTTTATGAGCGTCCCACAGGGTTGCTCCTGTGATTCCCTCCTTGTCATTCTCCTGGAAATACCATTCCAATTCTTTCTGTACTCTCTCGACCACATCCTCGTCCCTCAGCAGACCTTCATCCAATCTCCACTCTGGAGGGATGCATTTTTGTATGGAAGTGCTTATTTTGATGGTTATAGGTGCGTGGTCTGATAGCGTTATGATCTCACATCTTGCTTCGACCACCCTCTCCAAAAGTCTGTGGTCTACGAGGATGTAGTCGATCCTCGAGTACGTCCCATGCACAGGGGAAAAAAACGTGTAATCTCTTGTCTTGGGGTTGAAAATTCGCCAAACATCCACCATTTGATTTTGTATCATTTGTTTTTTCAGTAGCTTAAGATGCTCACCGTTATTCCCCTGAACATGGGACGTACTATCGAGGCTCGGGCACATGCAAAGGTTAAAATCCCCCATCAACACCACATGTCCCTCTTCAAAATCTTTTAATTTTCTGAGTATTTTACTGATATATTTAGCCGAATTCACATTGGGTGCATATACGTTTGCCAGAGTGTAGTCCTGCTCCCCTAGTTTTATTTTTAAAAACAAAAACCTCCCCTCCGGATCATTCAATCTGTCCACCAGTGTGTATCTAACTCCTCTTGCAAATCCTATAGCAACCCCCCGAGATCTCGATGATACGGTGTCTCCATAATACCAGACGGGATAATCGGATGAATATATCTTTATATTAGACTCTAAGGTAATGTGGGTCTCTTGTAGGTAGACGATGTCTGCTTTATACTGCGTAAGTTCGGCAAGAATTTTATGTCTCTTAATATGAGAGTTTAATCCTTTTACATTATATGATAAGAACTTAATATCTGTCATTTATCTCTTTTTTTTTTTTTTTTTTTTTTGAGTTTGAGAAGAATTCCTGTGGAGTCGTTCAGATGGTCCCCCTCCCATTACCCTCCTTTCCCCCCCCACCCCCCCCCTCCCCCCCCCCCCCCCCCCCCCCCCCCCCCCCCCCTCGCCCCAGCCCCCCCTCCCTCCCTCCCCCACCCTGGCCCTCTCTTGGCCTGGGAGCCGCTGGTAGAAGACTCCTCGCCTTCATCCTTGGCTCCTCTTTCGTGGTGGTATTCGGGGCTCCCCCTTGGCCCCCCCCTCCCCACCCCCTCCCCCCACCTCACCATCCCGCTTCTTAAAGTTCCATGCTCGACCGAGCCAATCTAATCGACCCAATCAGGGAGTTCGGGAATTGTTATTTCCATTTTAAGGCAAAATACGTTCAGTTCCTCCGGGTACCTAAGTCGTGCTGTTTTACCCCCCTTTATACCTATGAGGCACGCCGGGAATCCCCATTGGTACCTAATATTTTGTGCCCGCATCAATTCCAAGAGGGGTTTCAAGCATCTCCTCCTTGCCAGTGTTTCTTTCGCCAGATCGGAGAATATTTGTAAATCTGTGTCTCTATATCTCAGGGGTGGTATTCCCCTAAGCCTACCCCATATTTCTGCCTTATCGACGTAATTCCTGAATCTCACGACCACATCCCTTGGACCGTATTTTTCCATCTGTTGGGGGTTCCCTACTCGATGCACTCTCTCAATCTTAAGGGGCTTAGATTCTACTGATCTCTCTAACAGAGGGTTAAAAATTGTATTCATAATGCTTCTAAGATCTTCATCCTTTTGTTCTATCAACCCCCTGATTCTGAGGTTCTGTCGCCTGTTGCGATTCTCCTGGTCCTCGATCCTATATGCCGCCAGTCTCTGATTTTCAGTCAAAGCCTTTACTTGCTCTTTCAAGGAGTTTATTTCCTGATCCTGCTCCTCTATTCTCTTTTCCGTCTCTACCACTCTTTCACGGAGTCCTCCAAGGTCAATTCTTACCTTGTTAATTTCTGTCCTTATGATATTTTCCATGACATTTTCCATCCTCAACAGCATTGCGTTCATCTCTGCCTTTGTAGGGGGCAGTGTATCTTGGGGTAGCTCCTCTGCATTATTTTGCCCTTGCTCGCTTTCTAGTGTCGTTTCGCCTATAGAGCTCTCCGCACTACCTGCTCCTACACCTTTTTTTGTATCGATCTTCTTCTTTTCTGTTTTTTTTGCGAGTCCTGGGCTTTTAAGGCTCCCTTCTTGAGTCATATATTGCTGTATGGAGCTATTCCCCGTTTTATTCTTCACTGGTTTTGTAGTGCCACCCCGCGTCGATCTATCCATTTTGTTGGAGGGTCTAATTCTCTTCCCCAGTTTGGAAATGTTTTTTTTTTTTTTTTTTTTTTTTTTTTTTTAATATATTTAGGCCCCTTATCGGCCCACAATCTCCTTCACCGGTGTATGCTCCCGCCTTCCCTTAACTACTACCCAAACCCTGAGCAAGTAGATATTTTAGTAAGGAGAAGGCCCAAGGAAAGCAGGGGTCCCGGACTGAAGGGAGAGGGCCAGGGGCAGAGCAACAGAAAAGAGGACGTTTACTGCTTCAAGCAGGATTACTGGGACTGCCGGATTCTCTTCTTATAAGGAGAATACCTACAGTGTCTTTACTAAGTTATCTCCTGTGTTACAGCCACCCAATATATCCTGATTGTTCCAGAAAGTGAGGGAGATGCTTTGTGTCAGGAAGGATCTTGATAATCTTTTCACTTTTCACTGTCCCCCATTCATCAAAACTGGGATTTTCCAGCTCTCATAATCACATGTGCGTCTTATCCCAGTAATGTCTAGGAAAATAAGATATTTGTGACCACCCTCCTCCAATATGAATTTTCCCTCAGGGCGCTAATTCTTCAAAGCCCAGGCCATCGGAGATGTCGGTAATTCAACTATATGAAGATCATTTAGGCCACTCACAAGAGGAGAGATCAGAAATTATATCACCCTTTAAATTGTCCTCTTATTTAGCTCCACAGACCAGCCTGAGCCAATCGAAGCGCTTCCATACAGTTCTATTCAGTAAGGACAGGGAGCCAGACTCTTAAGTAAATCATAAACAGCAAGCAGTGTAGAGATATTGCTACAGGTGGAGAACTAAATTAGTCCAGATGTCATACCCCTCAGATATTCCCTCTATTATTTCATCCTTATGCCAGTATGAGTTATAAGTTCAGTTACATTTTGTCTTCATATTCCCTTCAATTGCAGCTGTCACAAATAACAAACCCAGTAAAGGACTAGCATCTAGTCATTGTCCAATTTTTACATAAGAGGGCACCTTATGGGGTATAGGTGTACATACTTCTGAAGGGCAATGTCATGCCAAACGGGGGGGTCACGGGGGGGGGACCCGATCAAACTCGGCTCTACTGAGCGCCTCACCAGACCCTTTGGATATCCTCCTGGACCGCTGCCCGGCTGCTTGTCTCCGGTGGATTTATGGGCTTCTGAGAGCCCCGCACGGCATGCTCCGATTGCCAATCGGCTTCCTTTCATCCAGTGCTGAGTGCGCAGCAGCTTCGGTTTCTCCGGCGCAGTGTGTCCAGCAGAAACTCGTCTGCCGGCGCTCTTCATGTAAAGACCCCCGAGTATGTCTGGTCCCGGCGGGGATGGGATACCCGCTCGTTCCCCGCAGCGTCCAGCCTCTCACGCTATAGTCTGCGGGGCCACGAGCGGTGCTGACGGGGCCTCAGAGCGGCGTGTGTCTCCTGCCGCCATCGCGCCGTCCTACACCTCCCACCTCACTCGCGCTACGTCACGTCCTCATCACGTTTCCCAGTGGACTGTTTCTGACGTCATCACGCCCATGGACTGGCTCTGAATGTGAGGACAGCAGGAACAGTCCACCGCTGGACATGGGGGGGGGGGGGGGTCACCGTTTTCCGGAGGATCAGTAAGTATAGTTTTTTTTTGCACCCCTGGGCATAACAAGCAGTTAAAATAGAACTTTTTCCTGGAGTTCTGCCTTAAAAGTAAATCCATTCACCGGCCTCTTCTCCCTCCACTTCCTATATCTGGGGATTTGTATTATGTGGATGACTCACGCCCATCGGTAACACTTACCTAATAAAACAGGCACAGGAGACGATACCGCTATATAAATTAACAATGAATATTAATGATAATCATAATAAAAGGTGCCAAAAAATCTTTTTCTGAGTGTTGAACATCCGAGTGATGTCAGGAGATGTTATCATTTAAAGTTACAGAACCCCCTGCGGCCCATTATGTGATTCTCATGGGACCTGGAATGGTACAGAAGCCAGAACTTCATTCCCCTTAATGCTGGCCCCGCCCCTTACTACTGGCCACGCCTCCTTACTGCTGGTCCCACCCCTTACTACTGGCCATGCCTCCTTACTGCTGGTCCCACCCCTTACTACTGGCCATGCCTCCTTACTGCTGGCCACACCCCTTACTGCTGGCCCTGCCCCTTACTGCTGGCCCCGCCCCTTACTACTGGCCACACCTCATTACTGCTGGCCCCTTACTACTGGCCACGCCTCCTTACCGCTGGCCACACCCCCTTACTGCTGGCCCCGCCCCTTACTACTGGCCACACCTCATTACTGCTGGCCTCGCCCCTTACTACTGGCCATGCCTCCTTACTGCTGGTCCCGCCCCTTACTACTGGCCCCACCCCTTTATTGGCACCACCATCTTTGATGGTCCAGATATGCTAATGGCCTCCCACGTCAAATCACGAATGGCCTCCAACATGGAATCACTAATGGCCTCCCACGTCAAATCACTAATGGCCTCTCACATCGAATCACTAATGGCTTCTCACATCGAATCACTAATGGCTTCTCACATCGAATCACTAATGGCTTCTCACATCGAATCACTAATGGCCTCCCACATCGAATCACTAATGGCCTCCCACGTCAAATCACTAATGGCCTCTCACATCGAATCACTAATGGCCTCCCACGTCAAATCACTAATGGCCTCCAACATCGAATCACTAATGGCCTCTCACATCGAATCACTAATGGCCTCTCACATCGAATCACTAATGGCCTCTCACATCGAATCACTAATGGCCTCCCACGTCAAATCACTAATGGCCTCCCACGTCAAATCACTAATGGCCTCCCACGTCAAATCACTAATGGCCTCCCACATCAAATCACTAATGGCCTCCCACGTCGAATCACTTTAATGGCCTCCCACGTCGAATCACTTTAATGGCCTCCCACGTCGAATCACTATAATGGCCTCCCACGTCGAATCACTAATGGCCTCCCACGTCGAATCACTAATGGCCTCCCACGTCGAATCACTAATGGCCTCCCACGTCGAATCACTAATGGCCTCCCACGTCGAATCACTAATGGCCTCCCACGTCGAATCACTAATGGCCTCCCACGTCGAATCACTAATGGCCTCCCACGTCGAATCACTAATGGCCTCCCACGTCGAACCACTAATGGCCTCCCACGTCGAACCACTAATGGCCTCCCACGTCGAACCACTAATGGCCTCCCACGTCGAACCACTAATGGCCTCCCACGTCGAATCACTAATGGCCTCCCACGTCGAATCACTAATGGCCTCCCACGTCGAACCACTAATGGCCTCCCACGTCGAATCACTAATGGCCTCCCACGTCGAATCACTATAATGGCCTCCCACGTCAAATCACTAATGGCCTCCCACGTCAAATCACTAATGGCCTCCCACGTCAAATCACTAATGGCCTCCCACGTCAAATCACTAATGGCCTCCCACGTCAAATCACTAATGGCCTCCCACGTCAAATCACTAATGGCCTCCCACGTCAAATCACTAATGGCCTCCCACGTCAAATCACTAATGGCCTCCCACGTCAAATCACTAATGGCCTCCCACGTCAAATCACTAATGGCCTCCCACGTCAAATCACTAATGGCCTCCCACGTCAAATCACTAATGGCCTCCCACGTCAAATCACTAATGGCCTCCCACGTCAAATCACTAATGGCCTCCCACGTCGAATCACTAATGGCCTCCCACGTCAAATCACTAATGGCCTCCCACGTCAAATCACTAATGGCCCCATTCACAATAGGTGAGGGCTTCCTGGCCATCATCCTGACCCTTACCACAGAGAGGGTTATATGCAGTAAAGGGGGAGTTCAGACTTTTCCTTCTCACCAAGTTCCGGGTTCAGGCATGCTTGCCCCGGGTCATTGAGGTCAGAGTCATTCTGCACCAGACAGGACAGTTTCTATTTTTTTGCCCTCAGAGGCTTCCTCTAGCTGGCCTATAAGCAGAAGTAATAGGACCACGTGAGACATGGGTGTGTGGCCGTGGTGGGCAACTTTCTTGATACAGTGGTCCTCGAGTGTGGCCCCTGACATCACCAAAGGGCTACACATAAATGTCAACATTTAATGACAGAGACATGCAGACACCCAACAGGATATAGCCAACGACTATGGGCATGGTACAAGAGATTGTAAGAGACTGTGGACATACTACGGGAGATAGTCAGAGAGTGTGGACATAATAAAATTGAAGGTCAGAGAGTGTGGACATGATACAGGAGATGATGGAGACTGGGGACATGATACAGGAGATGGTCAGAGATTGAGGACATGATACAGGAGATGGTCAGAGACTGGGGACATGATACAGGAGATGGTCAGAGACTAAGGACATGATACAAGAGATGGTCAGAGACTGAGGACATGATACAGGAGATAGTCAGAGACGGCAGACATGATACAGGAGATGGTCAGAGACTGTGAACATGATACAGGAGATGGTCAGAGACTGGGGACATGATACAAGAGATGGTCAGAGACTGCAGACATGATACAGGAGATGGTCAGAGACTGTGAACATGATACAGGAGATGGTCAGAGACTGGGGACATGATACAAGAGATGGTCAGAGACTGCGGACATGATACAGGAGATGGTCAGAGACTGCGGACATGATACAGGAGATGATGGAGACTGAGGACATGATACAGGAGATGGTCAGAGACTGAGGACATGATACAGGAGATGGTCAGAGACTGCGGACATGATACAGGAGATGGTCAGAGACTGAGGACATGATACAGGAGATGGTCAGAGACCAAGCACATGATACAGGAGATGGTCAGAGACTGTGGACATGATACAGGAGATGGTCAGAGACTGAGGACATGATACAGGAGATGGTCAGAGATTGAGGACATGATACAAGAGATGGTCAGAGACATGATACAGGAGATGGTCAGAGACTGTGGACATGATACAGGAGATGGTCAGAGACTGCGGACATGATACAGGAGATGTTGGAGACTGCAGACATGATACAGGAGATGATGGAGACTGCAGACATGATACAGCAGATGATGGAGACTGCAGACATGATACAGGAGATGATGGAGACTGGGGGACATGATACAGAAGATGGTCAGAGACTGCAGACATGATACAGGAGATGTTGGAGACTGTGGACATGATACAGGAGATGGTCAGAGACTGCGGACATTATACAGGAGATGGTCAGAGACTGCGGACATGATACAGGAGATGATCAGAGACTGCAGACATGATACAGGAGATGGTCAGAGACTGCAGACATGATACAGGAGATGATGGAGACTGAGGACATGATACAGGAGATGGTCAGAGACTGTGGACATGATACAGGAGGTGGTCAGAGACTGGGGACATTATACAGGAGATGGTCAGAGACTGCGGACATGATACAGGAGGTGGTCAGAGACTGGGGACATTATACAGGAGATGGTCAGAGACTGCAGACATGATACAGGAGATGATGGAGACTGCGGACATGATACAGGAGATGGTCAGAGACTGCAGACATGATACAAGAGATGGTCATAGACTGAGGACATTATACAGAAGATGGTCAGAGAGTGCAGACATGATACAGGAACCTTTGTAGACAGGAGAGATATTACATGAGACTGCTAGGACTCGGTGTATCTACACATCACTGGACCCCTGTGGTAGATACAGACTCAGAAGTGACAGAAGCCCCCTCTGCCCCCCCCCCATACACACTGAACTACAACCAGATGGGGGAAAACCCCGGACAATTCTCCTTCAGGCTCATAATAATGAAAAATACATTTTCTGAACAGCGGCCAAATAAAAGTTCCTCTTTTCCCCCCTTCAGATATTGGACATGAAAGAAAAGTGTGAGAACATAAAAGGGGAAGAGCGATCCTCCGCCATGGCCGGCCCCCGGGGAGCTGCCAAACATGCTGCTACAACAAGAAAGGTCAGGACGCTGTGCCGGCATGAAAGGCTGACCTTGGATGAACGAGTCTCTGGTGGTCGGCGTGTTTGTCCGCACGAGGCGCTTCGCTTTCCTAATTAGCCAATTAGTGGGCCTTCGGCGGGCAAAGCCGGAGTCATGTATTATGGATGGACTATCGAGCGGCTCCGAGAGAGAGGAGGATGGAGAGGGAGACGCCAATCTTATAATTAGAGGAGAAATCTCATGGAGTACCAACGTCCACGTCTCTACTACTCCTCAATCACCTCTTATCTAATACATGGGGGAGGGGCGGGTATCAGGGATCCAAGGCTGTGTGCGCTCCCTGCGGGCAGTGTGGATATACGAGAGCCGCCACTACGAGAGTCCCCCCCCCCAGAATCACAGAACAAGCCCTACAAAGCTATCCATACCCTGATCCAACTCCAGCCGATCCCTGCCAGTGTGTGGGCTCCCCTGCTGGACAGAAGTCAATTAAACAAATGACATATTGGGAATTGCTCCATCAATCAACAGCCAATCAATCAATACAACCGGTCTATTGATACTATATAGATTATTTCAAATGCGGTGATGTCATCACTGGGTCTCTGTGCTTCTCCATGCACTGCAGGCAGATCATGGCTGGTGGGAGGGGTTGGCAGTAATCCCCTTAAGAGCCATCAGTCCTGATTAAAGAAGTGGGCTGGCTCTTGGGAGGAGCTATGCAAATATCAAAATGCCTTGGTGGTTGGATGTCAGTTTGGAGGAGTGAGGGTTCATTTACACTTTCCACTTCAACATACATTCAAGTGCCTATCACTTCAACATGTGTTTGTGATTTTCAGTAGTACCCCCAGCTCTGCTGATCCCCCGCTCAGTAGTACCCCCAGCTCTGCTGATCCCCCGCTCAGTAGTACCCCCACTTAGCAGATTTCCAGTTTATTGGTACCCTTGTTCAGCAGATATCCCACTCAGTAGTAACCTAAAGCTCGGCTGATCGCCACTCAGTAGTAACCTCCGGCTCTGCTGATCCCCCACTCAGTAGTAACCTCCAGCTCTGATGATCCCCCACTCAGTAGTAACCTCCAGCTCTGATGATCCCCCACTCAGTAGTAGCCCAAGCTCTGATGATCCCCCACTCAGTAGTAACCTCCAGCTCTGCTGATCCCCCACTCAGTAGTAACCTCCAGCTCTGCTGATCCCCCACTCAGTAGTAACCTCCAGCTCTGCTGATCCCCCACTCAGTAGTAACCTCCAGGTCTGATGATCCCCCACTCTGTAGTAACCTCCAGCTCTGCTGATCCCCCACTCTGTAGTAACCTCCAGCTCTGATGATCCCCCACTCTGTAGTAACCTCCAGCTCTGATGATCCCCCACTCTGTAGTAACCTCCAGCTCTGATGATCCCCCACTCTGTAGTAACCTCCAGCTCTGATGATCCCCCACTCAGTAGTAACCTCATGCCGCTCCTTGCCCCTACACTCTCTGTCTCCACCTTCAGGAGTGTTGGGTGGGAGGTGCAAGAGAGGTCTCCACAACGTTCCAGTCTTCACCAAGTATGTGATAAAGGCTTTGTAAGCTGAAATGTGTGAACTCATGAGTAATGCCGCGTACACACCATCACTTTATGTGATGAAAAAAAATGACGTTTTTAAAAACGTCACTTTAATTGACTGTGTGTGGGGGAAAACGTCGTTTTATGTCTTGTAAAAAACGACCAAAAAAAATTGAAGCATGCTTCAATTTTATGTGTCGTTTTTCAAAAGTGGACTTTTTACTTCACAGAAATTGACCGTGTGTAGCAAAAAACGTCGTTTTCTAAGACGTTTTTTCACCCGCGCATGCCCAGAAGCTACTTATGAAGCGAGCTTCAATGGAAAAACGTGGTGAACGTAACCTCACTTTGCTAGAACATTGTGAGAAAACGATGGTGTGTAGGCAACTTCGTCTTTGAAAATTGAAGTTTCAAAAACGTCGTTTTTTACTTCACAGAAAGTGTCGTTTTTTTTTCATCACATAAAGTGATGGTGTGTACGCGGCATAAGGCTTTGTGAGACAAAACAATTTGGCTTATAGCAATGAGTAAGGCTTTGTGAGACGAAACGCGTTAGCCTCGGCTCTATGTTGGGCCACTTGATTTTTAGTCAGTAAATTCAGATTATGTATTGACTCCAGCGTTGACTTATTTTTGAGGACCGTGTGGATGGGGCCTACAGAAGCCCAGTTGGGAGAGCAACACCTGCTACACAAGAATAGCCAGGGGGGTGGAGCTAAGTTCATTAGGCGAGTTTGCCTGTGAAGAGTCAGCTCCTCGGACAAGCTTGATTGGGTTTCTATTAGTGATGTAGAGGTTTCCTTTCGGTATTGACAATAACCGTTTAGCCACAATATCATCAAATGTCGGCCCCCCCACCCAACAAATTACCTGAACCTCTTTCTGTGTGGTGGAAGTCTCACTCGCTCGGGGGAAGAAGATCAGAACCAGAGTGATGATCAGCGCCAGGAGGAAGAACGCAACACTCAGCAATCTGTAAGGGAAAAGTACAGAACTCTTCACATGGAAGCACATAGATCACCATTGTACCACATTCACCCATAGGAGAGCATCACCATTGTACCCCATCCACCCATAGGAGATCATCACCTTTGTACCCCATTCACCCATAGGAGAGCATCGCCATTGTACCACATTCACCCATAGGAGATCATCACCATTGTACCACATTCACCCATAGGAGAGCATCACCATTGTACCACATTCACCAATAGGAGAGCATCACCATTGTACCACATTCACCCATAGGAGATCATCACCATTGTACCACATTCACCCATAGGAGAGCATCACCATTGTACCACATTCACCCATAGGAGAGCATCACCATTGTACCCCATTCATCCATAGGAGAGCATCACCATTGTACCACATTCACCCATAGGAGAGCATCACCATTGTACCACATTCACCCATAGGAGAGCATCACCATTGTACCACATTCACCCATAGGAGAGCATCACCATTGTACCCCATTCACCCATAGGAGAGCATCACCATTGTACCCCATTCACCCATAGGAGAGCATCACCATTGTACCCCATTCACCCATAGGAGAGCATCACCATTGTACCCCATTCATCCATAGGAGAGCTCCGGGAGGTCTACTGAATGATCTCACTTTATATGTCTCTCTACACCTTGTGGCTGATCTGCAACCCTCAGGGAAAGAGTGTGCGGCCCTCCGAGATGAAGTGTGCAGCCCACTGGGAAGGAGCGTGCAACCCTATGAGGTGGAGCATGCAGCCCTCTGAGATTATGTGTGCAGCCCTATGGGAATGAGAGTGCAGGTCAGTCATGGAGTCCTTGACATCTACTCTAGCATGTGTGCAGTCTCTGACCATCTACTCTAGCATGTGTGCAGTCTCTGACCATCTACTCTAGCATGTGTGCAGTCTCTGACCATCTACTCCAGCATGATTGCAGTCTCTGACCATCTACTCCAGCATGATTGCAGTCTCTGACCATCTACTCTAGCATGTCTGCAGTCTCTGATCATCTACTCTAGCATGTTTGCAGTCATTGACAGTCTACTCTAGCATGTTTGCAGTGATTGACAGTCTACTCTATTACATTCACAGTCTCTGACCATCTACTCTAGCATGTTTGCAGTCTCTGACCATCTACTCTAGCATGTCTGCAGTCTCTGACCATCTACTCTAGCATGTCTGCAGTCTCTGACCATCTACTCTAGCATGTTTGCAGTGATTGACAGTCTACTCTATTACATCCACAGTCTCTGACCATCTACTCTTGAAGAGACCAGTGATGTGAGAAGTACACTGATGGCCACACTGCACCTTAAAGCAGAAGGCGACTGAGAGCCGATGTCCAGCCGATTATACAGCAGCCCGGCCCCCCGCCTTACATCTATCACTACGTTGAATAAAGCCGGCGATATCACGGCGTGCTCTTACCGGGCCGCCCCAGACGTGCGGGAGAACAGAACACACAGCAGCAGGGTGACAACCCAGAGCGCCGCGATCACAAACACCCCCGTGCCCACGCCAAGGACCGTACTCGCCATTCTGCAGGAAGGAAAGGAATAGAAATTAGAAACATATTTCATGTGGGAGGGTGTCGTGACGCACATTTCAGGGCTAGAAGACGCACAGCAAACTCTTATATAAGTACAAAGTGAAAATTTGAGCATCTCTGATTTTCTCCGCACCATGCGCACAGATACAGCGCCCTCTATCCGGCTGCACTCTGCATCACGCCACCACTAGATGGCGCACTGAAGGAGGCCGAGACTCATTTATGTGCCAGTATTATTCTGTGATTGCATAGCAAGGTCCATAAAGACATGGGTGAGCGAGTTTAGGGTGGAGGAACTTGACTGGCCTGCACAGAGTCCTGAACTTAACCCGATAGAATCACCTTTGGGATAAATTAGAGCGGAGACTGTGATCCAGGCCTTCTCGTCCAACATCAGTGCCTGACCTCACAAATGCTCTTCTGGAAGAATGGTCAAACATCCCCATAGACACACTCCTAAACCTTGTGGACGACCTTCCCAGAAGAGTTGTAGCTGTTATAGCTGCAAAGGGCGGAGCCAACTCAATATTGAACCCTACAGACTAAGACTTGGGTACCGTTAAAGTTCACGTGCGTTTAATGGCAGGCGTCCCAATACTTTTGGTAATAGAGTATATCTCTGAAAATGAATCAAAAACACCAGGACAGTGAAAATCCCCCAAATGACTCCTTTTGGGAAAGTAGACAGTCCAAGGTATTTAGTAAGAGGCATAGCGAGTTTTTCTAAAGTTGTAATTTTTTTTGTTACAATTTAAAAAAAAAAAAAAAGGTTTTCCTGATGCCAACCAACATGGCAGCATACGTATGATATAGCTCCGCCCCTATATCATTTGCTGCCATGGATTGGCAGTGTCATCATATAACTGGTGTGGCGGTGATCAGGGACACCGACAGTGGCGGCTGGTGCTCAAATTTTTTTTGGGGGGGGGGCGCAAACAAACTGAAAAAAATAAACGAAATCAATTGCAGCCTCACTGTGCCCATCAAACACAGCTACTGTGCCTATCAATTGTCGCCACTGTGCCCATCAAATGCAGCCAGTTTCCCCCTCAAATGCAGCCAGTTTCCCCTCAAATGCAGCCAGTTTCCCCCTCAAATGCAGCCAGTTTCCCCTCAAATGCAGCCAGTTTCCCCTCAAATGCAGCCAGCTTCCCCCTCAAATGCAGCCAGTTTCCCCCCAAATGCAGCCAGCTTCCCCCTCAAATGCAGCCAGCTTCCCCCCAAATGCAGCCAGCTTCCCCCTCAAATGCAGCCAGTTTCCCCCCAAATGCAGCCAGCTTCCCCCTCAAATGCAGCCAGTTTCCCCCCAAATGCAGCCAGCTTCCCCCCAAATGCAGCCAGCTTCCCCCCAAATGCAGCCAGCTTCCCCCTCAAATGTAGCCAGTTTCCATTCAAATGCAGCCAGTTTCCCCCTCAAATGCAGCCAGTTTCCCCACAAATGCAGCCAGTATCCCCACAAATGCAGCCAGTTTTCCATCAAATGCAGCCAGTTTCCCCTCAAATGCAGCCAGTATCCCCACAAATGCAACCAGTTTCCCCAAAAATGCAGCCAGTTTCCCCACAAATGCAGCCAGTTTTCCATCAAATGCAGCCAGTTTCCCCTCAAATGCAGCCAGTATCCCCACAAATGCAACCAGTTTCCCCAAAAATGCAGCCAGTTTCCCCTCAAATGCAGCCAGTATCCCCACAAATGCAGCCAGTTTCCCCTCAAATGCAGCCAGTATCCCCACAAATGCAACCAGTTTCCCCCTCAAATCAGGCACTAATCAGGCACTTCCAAAACACACCCACCACTGTTATTCAGATGGCCGGCGCTCAACAGGGGGCCGGACACCTGAATAGGGGGCAGTAGCGGCGACAATGCATGAATCTATGTATTGTTGATTGATGGGTGCAGGAGAGAGGGGGGTGGCGCTCCTGCGCCCACTATGGACGCACCGCCACTGCACACTGACTGGTGATAGTATGTAAAAAAAAAATAAGAAACGAACATTTTTATTTTATTTTTTATGTCCATGCGTTTTGTCAGCTGTGAACACATGTGCCATATGTTATGGGGGTCCTATTAATTCTTAAGCCCTCCCCTCCTGGCACTCCGGTCATGTGACCTCTGTGATTGGCTGCCACATGATTGGAAAGCTCCCGATTGCAAGTATGCGCCAGGAGCTTTCCGGTACCTGCAGGGAGCGGTAATTTGTTTACACGGAGCCGCATATATGCGCATTTTACATGTGTAGGGCTGCTTATTGAAATAAATCGGCTGCCCGAAATGCGCAAAAAAAAAAAGCATGCATTTTATGGTGTGAACAATCCCTGAAGGTACCCAAATACATTATATATATATATATATACACACACACATAATATACATTACATAATGTGAGTTCTCCACCCCCAATCACATGACATCATCACCATCAAGCAGAAAAAATATATATAAATATAAACATATACAGATGGCAATAAACTTCTGTAAGACGTTACTCGTAGCAACCACGAACCACCACGCAAATACACACATCAAGGGGAATTTACGAAGACTCGAGCAGCTAGAATCTGAAGCAGTTGTCCATGGCAACCAATCAGCTTCTATCTTTTGTTTTCAAACCTTACCTGAACAAGCTGAAGCTAGAAGCTGATTGGTTGCTGCTGACAGCCGCTCCAGTTTTGATCTATTTCTCCTCATTGATCATAAGTGGCCATTCACACAGATACAAAGCAAACCCACCGATCACTTACTGATCAATCCGATGAGAGAGTGCTGAACTATAACAGATGGGAGTAGAATGGAGAGAATCCTGTCTTTCCACTTCCGGGTCAGAGGGCGTCATCCATCCCAGTGTACAGATCACAACACAGCGTTGCCTGGCAACCAAGGACGCCAGCCGAGCATGCTTTACTACACCAAACAAAGCAGAGAGGTGCAGCATAGCATGCTAGGACACCATGACCTCCTACATCAGGGGGTCACCATGCTAGGACACCATGACTTCCTACATCAGGGGGTCACCATGCTAGGACACCATGACCTCCTACATCAGGGGGTCACCATGCTAGGACACCATGACCTCCTACATTAGGGGGTCACCATGCTAGGACACCATGACCTCCTACATCAGGGGGTCACCATGCTAGGACACCATGACCTCCTACATCAGGGGGTCACCATGCTAGGACACCATGACTTCCTACATCAGGGGGTCACCATGCTAGGACACCGTGACTTCCTACATCAGGGGGTCACCATGCTAGGACACCATGACCTCCTAAATCAGGGGGTCACCATGCTAGGACACCATGACTTCCTACATCAGGGGGTCACCATGCTAGGACACCATGACCTCCTACATCAGGGGGTCACCATGCTAGGACACCATGACCTCCTACATCAGGGGGATTCAAATTCAAGGAGGTCCATCAGTGGAATCATGACTCCGATCCTAGTACATGTGTCTTTATTTATGTCTATACAAAAATGTAATGTAATGTGCAATTCCCATGGCATAGCCCCCTTAGATCAGGTGTCCATCAGAGACCCCCTTACATCAGATGTCCCATTAGAGACCCCCCTTGCATCGGATGTCCCATTAGAGACCCCCCTTGCATCGGATGTCCCATTAGAGACCCCCCTTACATCGGATGTCCCATTAGAGACCCCCTTACATCGGGTGTTCCAACAGAGCCCCCTTACATCGGGTGTTCCATCGGAGCCCCCCTTACATCGGATGTCCCATCAGAGCCCCCCCTTACAACGGGTGTTCCATCAGAGCCCCCCTTACATCGGATGTCCCATCAGAGACCCCTTACATCGGGTGTCCCATCAGAGCCCCCCTTACATCGGGGGTCCCATCAGAGACCCCCTTACATCGAATGTCCCATCAGAGACCCCCTTACATCGGATGTCCCATCAGAGACCCCCTTACATCGAATGTCCCATCAGAGAACCCCTTACATCGAATGTCTCATTAGAGCCCCCCTTACATCGGATTTCCCATTAGAGCCCCCCTTACATTGAATGTTCCATCAGAGACCCCCTTACATCGGATGTCCCATTAGAGCCCCCCTTACATCGGATGTCCCATTAGAGCCCCCTTACATTGGGTGTCCCATCAGAGACCCTCCGTACATCGAATGTTCCATCAGAGACCCCCCTTACATCGAATGTCCCATCAGAGACCCCCTTACATCGGATGTCCCATTAGAGCCCCCCTTACATCGGATCTCCCATTAGAGCCTCCCTTACATCGGATGTCCCATTAGAGCCCCCCTTACATTGGGTGTCCCATCAGAGACCCCCTTACATCGGATGTCCCATCAGAACCCCCCTTACATCGGATGTCCCATCAAAACCCCCCTTACATCGGATGTCCCATCAGAGACCCCCGTACATCGGATGTCCCATCAGAGACCCCCTTACATCAGATGTCCCATCAGAACCCCCCCTTACATCAGATGTCCCATCAGAGCCCTCCTTACATCGTGTGTTCCATCAGAGCCCCCCTTACATCGGATGTCCCATTAGAGCCCCCCTTACATCAGATGTCCCATCAGAGACCCCCGTACATAGGATGTCCCATCAGAGCCCTTCTTACATCGGGTGTTCCATCAGAGCCCCCCTTACATCGGATGTCCCATTAGAGCCCCCCTTACATCAGATGTCCCATCAGAGACCCCCGTACATCGGATGTCCCATTAGAGCCCCCCTTACATCAGATGTCCCATCAGAGACCCCCGTACATCGGATGTCCCATTAGAGCCCCCCTTACATCAGATGTCCCATCAGAGACCCCCTTACATCAGATGTCCCATCAGAGCCCCCTTACATCGGGTGTCCCATCAGAGCCCCCCTTACATCGGGTGTTCCATCAGAGCCCCCTTACATCGGATGTCCCATTAGAGCCCCCCTTACATCGGATGTCCCATCAGAGCCCCCCTTACATCGGATGTCCCATCAGAGCCCCCCCTTACATCGGGTGTTCCATCAGAGACCCCCTTACATCGGATGTCCCATCAGAGCCCCCCTTACATCGGATGTTCCATCAGAGCCCCCCCTTACATCGGATGTCCCATCAGAGCCCCCCCTTACATCGGGTGTTCCATCAGAGCCCCCCCTTACATCGGATGTCCCATCAGAGCCCCCCTTACATCGGATGTCCCATTAGAGCCCCCCTTACATCGGATGTCCCATCAGAGACCCCCCGTACATCGGATGTCCCATCAGAGACCCCTGTACATCGGATGTCCCATCAGAGACCCCCCGTACATCGGATGTCCCATCAGAGACCCCTTACATCGAATGTCCCATCAGAGATCCCCTTACATCGGATGTCCCATCAGAGCCTCCCTTACATCGGATGTCCCATCAGAGACCCCCCTTACATCGGGTGTCCCATCAGAGACCCCCCTTACATCGGGTGTACCATCAGAACCCCCCTTACATCGGATGTCCCATCAGAACCCCCCGTACATCGGATGTCCCATCAGAGACCCCCTTACATCGGATGTCCCATCAGAGACCCCCTTACATCAGATGTCCCATCAGAACCCCCCCTTACATCAGATGTCCCATCAGAGCCCTCCTTACATCGGATGTCCCATCAGAGCCCTTCTTACATCGGGTGTTCCATCAGAGCCCCCCTTACATCGGATGTCCCATTAGAGCCCCCCTTACATCAGATGTCCCATCAGAGACCCCCGTACATCGGATGTCCCATTAGAGCCCCCCTTACATCAGATGTCCCATCAGAGACCCCCGTACATCGGATGTCCCATTAGAGCCCCCCTTACATCAGATGTCCCATCAGAGACCCCCTTACATCAGATGTCCCATCAGAGCCCCCTTACATCGGGTGTCCCATCAGAGCCCCCCTTACATCGGGTGTTCCATCAGAGCCCCCTTACATCGGATGTCCCATTAGAGCCCCCCTTACATCGGATGTCCCATCAGAGCCCCCCTTACATCGGATGTCCCATCAGAGCCCCCCCTTACATCGGGTGTTCCATCAGAGACCCCTTACATCAAATGTCCCATCAGAGACCCCCTTACATCGAATTTCCCATTAGAGCCCCCCTTACATCGAATGTCCCATCAGAGACCCCCTTATATCGAATGTCCCATCAGAGACCCCCTTACATCGGATGTCCCATTAGAGCCCCCCTTACATCGGATGTCCCATTAGAGCCCCCCTTACATCAGATGTCCCCATCAGAGACCCCCCCTTACATCGAATGTCCCATCAGAGACCCCCCATACATCGGATGTCCCATCAGAACCCCCTTTACATCGGATGTCCCATAAGAACCCCCCGTACATCGGATGTCCCATCAGAACCCCCCTTACAACAGAGTCACATTCAGATTGCTCCTTTACGTCGGGCATCCCCATCAGTGCGCCCCCTCTTCAGAGTGCTTCTTTACATCAAGTGTCTTCATCAGAATGCCCCTTACATCAGGTGCCCCCTCAGAGTGCCCCTACCAGGTGTCCCCTCAGAATGCCCCTTATATCAGGTGTCTTCATCAGAGAGCCCCTTACATCAGGTGTCCCCTCAGAATGCCCCTTACATCAGGTGTCCCCTCAGAATGCCCCTTATATCAGGTGTCCCCTCAGAATGCCCCTTACATCAGGTGTCCCCTCAGAATGCCCCTTACATCAGGTGTCCCCTCAGAATGCCCCTTACATCAGGTGTCTCCTCAGAATGCCCCTTATATCAGGTGTCTTCATCAGAGAGCCCCTTACATCAGGTGTCCCCTCAGAATGCCCCTTACATCAGGTGTCCCCTCAGAATGCCCCTTACATCAGGTGTCCCCTCAGAATGCCCCTACCAGGTGTCCCCTCAGAATGCCCCTTATATCAGGTGTCTTCATCAGAGAGCCCCTTATATCAGCCGGCGGCCCGGTTTCCGATAATGGTGGTCTCTGCGACGGATTCGTCACAAGATCACTTTTAACGGCTGCAGGAAAGGGGCGGGGCGATCGGGTCCTTCTGGTGGCTGGGTATGATGATGAGTTAAGGGAAGAATGGCCCCCACCCGCCTCCATACCATAGCAGGGCGGAAGTGACATCAAAACATCACTTGCTCTTAAAGGGACATTTTTTTCTTCAAATTACCACATTTTTTTTGTTATTGTATTTTAGTATAAATATGAGATGTGAGGTCTTTTTGACCCCCAGATCTCATATTTAAGAGGACCTGTCATGCTTTTTTCTATTACAAGGGATGTTTACATTCCTTGCAATAGGAATAAAAGTGACCCAATTTAAAGTTTTTTAAAAAAAACTGTGTAAAAATAAATAAAATAAAGTAAAATAAATTAAATAAGAATTATTATTATTTTTTTTAAAGCGCCCCGTCCCGATGCAGAAGCATACGCATACGTGAGCAGCGCCCGCATATGAAAACGGTGTTCAAACCACACATGTGAGGTATCGCCGCGATTGGTAGAGCGAGAGCAATAATTCTAGCCCTAGACCTCCTCTGTAACTCAAAACATGCAACCTTTAGAATTTTTTTAAACGTCGCCTATGGAGATTTTTAAGGGTAAAAGTTTGTCGCCATTCCACGACCGGGTGCAATTTTGAAGTGTGACGTGTTGGGTATCAATTTACTCGGCGTAACATTATCTTTCACAATATAAAAAAAAAATTGGGCTAACTTTACTGTTGTTTTATTTATTTTTTTAAAAAAGTGTATTTTTTTTTTAAAAAAAGTGCGTTTGTAAGACCGCTGCGCAAATATGGTGTGACATTTTATTCTGTAGGGTGTTAGGAAAAAAATGTATAATGTTTGGGGGTTTCAAGTAATTTTCTAGCAAAAAAAACAAACTGTTTTTAACCTGTAAACAACAAATCTCAGAAAGAGGCTCGCCTCTTTCTGAGATTTGTTGTTTACATGTTAAAAACTGTTTTTTTTTGCTCGAAAATTACTTAGAACCCTCAAACCTTAAAGCGGTGGTTCACCCTAAATAACAAGATTCTACCATTAAATCCAGCATAGTAGCGTGAGCTACAGTATGCCTTTATTTATTTTTCTGGCGCCGTACTCACAGTTTAATGACATAGTGAAGTTTCAGACTCCCCGCGGGGAATGGGCGTTCCTATGGAGAGGGAAGATGATTGATGGCCGGCTCTGGCGCGTCACGCTTCCCGAAAATTAGCCGGAGTAGGTCTCGGCTCTTCACGGCTATACGGCGCCTGCGCACAGACTAGGCGCAGGCGCCGTGAAGAGCCAAGTCCTATTTCGGCTATTTCCGGGAAGCGTGACGCGCCATAGCCGGCCGTCAATCATCTTCCCTCTCCATAGGAACGCCCATTCCCCGCGGGGAGTCTGAAACTTCACTACGGGATTAAACTGTGAGTACGGCGCCAAAAAATAAAAAGGCATACTGTAGCTCGCGCTAGTATGCTTGATGGCATGCTAGAATTTTTTTTTTTTTTTTTTAGGGTGAACCCCCGCTTTAAGTGGTTAAAGAATAAATGTGCCCCTCTTGGTGTGAAGGGGTTAATTGGTAAATCTTGCGTTTATTCTGCAGCATTAATACACATCACCACTAGAGGGACCTGAAGGACCAGAAGAGAAGTTCAGAGCTGCTTCAACATCAAGACAGAATTTTGCAAGTTTGCTTCTTCCCCCGAGTGTGTGTGTATCTATGCCATTGTCAGTAGGTCAGTGTGTGTTAGGTCATGCAGCAGGTCACTGGTCAGTGTATGTAGGTCAGATAGGTCAGTGCAGGTAGGTCAATGTAGGTAGGTCAGTGCAGGTAGGTCAATGTAGGTAGGTCAGTGCAGGTAGGTCAGTGGTCAGCATTGATGGGCACTGGTAAGTCACACAACCCCACCGCCCAGCCCCAAAAAAACGCTACTCCACATACAACACCTCTAATTCCGCCACCCCGAAAATCGGCACCCCCCACGGTGCCGGCTTTGGACTTCGGGCTGAAGCCCCTGGTCTTTTTGCCACCTAGCAACGCCCCTGTCTCCAAAGCTTTCCAAGGTATCCAAAGGTGTTCAAGATCTATAAAGGTGTCCAAGGTATCTATAGGTGTTCAAGGTCTCCAAAGCTATCCAAGGTATCAAGAGGTGTCTAAGCTGTCCAAGGTCTCCAAAGGTATCCATAGGTGTCGAAGGTCTCCAAAGCTTTCCAAGGTATCCAAAGGTGTTCAATGTCTATAAAGGTGTCGAAGGTCTCCAAAGATTTCCAAGGTATCCAAAGGTGTTCAAGGTCTATAAAGGTGTCCAAGGTCTCCATAGGTGTTCAAGGTCTCCAAAGCTGTCCATGGTATGCAAAGGTGTTCAATGTCTCTAAAGGTGTCGAAGGTCTCCAAAGCTTTCCAAGGTATCCAAAGGTGTCCAAGGTCTCCAAAGCTATCCAAGGTATCAAGAGGTGTCTAAGCTGTCCAAGGTCTCCAAAGGTATCCATAGGTGTCGAAGGTCTCCAAAGATTTCCAAGGTATCCAAAGGTGTTCAATGTCTATAAAGGTGTCGAAGGTCTCCAAAGCTTTCCAAGGTATCAAGAGGTGTCTAAGCTGTCCAAGGTCTCCAAAGGTATCTAAAGGTGTCCAATGTGTCCAAAGGTGTCCCAAGGAGAAAGCTAAGAGGTATATCGTTTTGTGCTGTGCGATCAGAGGAATGTGATTGGTTGTTGCTCTGAACATCATACACAGTTCTTTTTTCCAAACACTTTTAAACATAAGGCCTAATAGGGGCATCTTATAAAGCCCCCCACAGGGGAATTGTTAGTAAAATATGCAGAATTTGTAAATTTATGTACATATTTTGCATAAAAAAAAAAACACCTAGAAACTATTATAAACGATGTGCACCCGACATGTAACAATACCTACAAATAGGGCTTCCATGCTATCTAAATATGCCCTCAAGCAAGTTTTAAAAGTCAGCAGGCGTCCATGAAAGAACAATAACAAATGCAGTTGTGACTGTAAATCAAGTACAAACATAAAGCCAATCGGCACAAATTATAAAAAGAAAAAAAAAAATTCCAAAAAGTATCCCAAGATGGAGCGAAATACACCGGGGCTGATTTACTAAAGGTGTAAAGACTTTGCTTAAAGGGTAACTCCACTTAAAATAATATTGTGTCATATTGTAATTAAATATTATTAAAAATTACCTTTCCTTTCGATCTGCAGCTCTGTAATTTTCTGTAAAATGCAATTTGGCTCTCTAGAGGGGTTCTGCATACTGATGGTGTACAGCAGGGCTCGACAAATCCAGGTCGCCAGGTCGCCATGGCGACTAGAAATAGTGTCCTGGCGACTTGGCTTTTTGTGAGCTGGCGCCATCTGGTGGTGGCCGTTGGTATTACAAGTTAAGCATTACAAGTTAAACAGCAATTCTAATGTCATTTTTCACTATTTTCACTGCCATCTTCTTCCCTCTAATTAGAACCCCCAAACATTATATATGTATTTTATCCTAACACCCTAGAGAATAAAATGGCGATCGTTGCAATACTTTCTGTCACGCCGTATTTGCGCATCGGTCTTACAAGCGCACTTTTTTGTGAAAAAATTACACTTTTTTTAATTAAAAAATAAGACAACAGTAAAGTTATCCCCATTTTTTTTAATAATATGAAAGATAATGTTACGCCGAGTAAATTGATACCCAACATGTCACGCTTCAAAATTGCGTCCGCTCGTGGAATGCCGACAAACTTTTACCTTTTAGAGTCCCCATAGGCGACATTTTAAAAAAATTCTACAGGTTGCATGTTTTGAGTTACAGAGGAGTTCTAGTGCTAGAATTGTAAAACAGGGAGTGTAATGGCGCTTGCCAAAGGGAAACTAAAATAAGATAAAATATATTACACACACAACAACGTATATAAAAACGTATAGGTAATGATCCGTGGTGTTCAATCAAACTGTGTTCCACTCCTAATTTCCTTGAAGACCCTTCATAACATCCATAATTCAGGTGTAAAGGGTAGGAGTAGTGGATATAATAGATAAAATAGATTTACAATGATACTATGGAGATCATTGATTGAAGTGAATGTACCAATATAATGTAAACAAAGGTTTCCAGTGTTACCACCACAATAAAGTGCTTAAGTGTTAACGTGAATACAAAAACCCCAAATTAGGACGTAGTTTGTATATCAATAGTTGTAGCAAATAAACCAGTGTGCACAAAGATAAAAAGTGCAAAGTGAATAAATATTGGTATAAATAGATTCCATAAAAAATATATAAATAAAATTATATATATGAAAAAATATATGAAAAAATATATATATAACAAATCCAGTTGATATAGTGTTCAAGTTGACTTCCAAAATTTCATACAAAAAATGTTCAAACGTTGTGTTCCAAACGTGCAGATAAAAGAAAAAAATTAAATAAAGTGAAAAAGAATCAAGATATTCAAAGTGCATATATTTCAAAAGTTTTCCCAGCAGTGAAAAAGTTATTCAAACCAATGCTCCAATTCACCACACAATCCTCCAGGGTGACTGTGCAGATAGGACAGATAGTGCTAGCCTCTCACCTCAATTGCGATCATACAAGCCTGTTGGATAGGGGATGACACCCAGCAGTACACACTCTGCATATAGGAAGGTTCAGATGACTCCGGTCCTCCACCTCCAAATTCCTCCAGACACTCTCAAGGGAAGCAAAAAGCGGGCTCCATAGTGCAGTAAATCATTGGTAGTTTTAATAAAAATATAATAACACTCACAATTATAACGGCTGTGAACAGCATGCAGGTAACTCCACAGTATTATTTACAGATGGTCAGCAGATCTCCGCTCTCGGCCGCGAGCGGAGATGACGTCACCAACGACACTCCTCCTTCACCTGACGCGTTGCGTAGCAGAACAACGCTACTTAATCATAGGTATGGAAGTGCCGTGGGTGAGCGGTGACTTTTATACAGCTGCGGAGGCGCGCTTCTCGGCGCCTTCAATAAAACACACAATACATCAGCATAATGGCCTGAGCATAATCCGAAGTGTTGTAACATCCATTTAGAAAAATATTATTGTTGAAATAACAATTATAAATAAAAAATCTATGTAATCTCCCTCTAGTGGATAAAAAACATAAATTGTTCATCCTCAAAGGATATTCAAATGAACTATCCGATGCTTAGGGCTCCCTCAAGTGGTTAGTGGGAAAAGAGCAAGGAAAAAAATATACATGAGGGTAAGACACTTCATTCATTATTGACAAGTGTCAATACTTCCTCTAGTTCCAATTATAAAAAGCTCCTTGCACATGTGGCCCTTATCCATGATGGATTAATCTAAGCAAAATGGTAAATAATGAACAGGGGACATGACAATAATAGCAACGACCGAAAAAACATTCTTAATAATGGGAGAATTGAAATATAATTAATAATGACGCACAGCTCCAATAATAATTAAAAGCACGAATAAAATCTTGATATCTAAAAATTAGAAATAAAACAGTTAAGATCAAATTCTATGTTGTGGCCATTGGGGGATAAAGTGCATAATTCATGAATCCAGCGGGATTCAGCCTGGCTAATTTTCTGCACCCTATTGTCCCCCCTCCAATGGGGTTTGTATTTTTCAATACCCCATATTTTCAACGAAGAGGGATCTTTATTGTGATAACGCTCATAGTGGCGGGATAAACTATGCTTTGGGAATCCGTTTAATATATTTTGTGTATGTTCCCGTAGTCTTTTCCAAAGGGGTCTTTTTGTTCTTCCCACATATTGGATTTGGCATGGGCACTCTAGAAGGTACACCACTCCTTCAGTTCTACAGGAAATAAAGTCTTTAATCTTGTATTCTTTCCCTGTGAAACTTGATTTGAATTTTTCTTTTTTCTTTTTACTTTCTTTAGTGCGTTTACAAGTGAAGCAGGTTTTGCAAGGATAAAAACCTTTTTCATTGAAAAATGAAAAACTTTTCTTTTCAGGGGGGTCCAAAACATTCTTTGCAATCAGATCTCTTAAGGTTGGGGCCCTCCTATAGGTGAATAGAGGTCTCTCAGGGAGTATACTTGTTAGATGGCGATCCCCCTTCACAATGTGCCAATACTTCCTGCAAATGGTCTCTACCTGCTTATGTTGGACACTATAATTCATTATTAGGGGTACCCCTCCGGCAAAGGTATTGGTTCTGGTAGAGTCCTGGATGAGAGAATTCCGATCCAACGCCATCACATCTTGTATTTTTTTGTTAATAAAGTCCTGTTGGTAACCTTTCTCTACAAACCTTTTCCCAATAAAATCAGCCTGTTTTAGAAAAGTATCATCTTTGGTGCAGTTTCTCCTCAATCTTAAAAGCTGCCCTTTTGGTATGTTTTCCAACCAGGGCGAATGGTGGCAGCTATCTAGAGGTAGATAGCTGTTTCGATCAACGGTTTTAAAATGGGTCTGCGTTATTAATTTTGTTCCTTCTTTCATGATTTCTAAATCTAGGAAATTAATCTTTTCTTCACTGATTTCCCAGGAGAGTACAATATTTTTGTCATTAGTATTAAGATAAAAGCCAAAATCTACCAACTTTTCCCTGTCTCCAGACCAAATGATTAAAATATCGTCAATAAAACGTTTGTATAGGAGTAGTTCTTTGGGTTTTCTATTGTATAGGACCTCTTCCTCCCACTCTGCCATATACAAATTTGCCACACTGGGTGCGTACTTGGCACCCATGGCAATACCACATATTTGTTTAAAATAATCATTTTGGTACCAAAAATAATTGTGGTCTAAGCTATATTCCAAGCAGTGTGTAATGAACCTCTTTTGTGTATCTTTGAGGTCACTCAGACCATTTAGTCCCCAACTAGTTGCCCGTGAGGCTTCCTTATGGTCTATGATGGTGTATAGGGATGAGACGTCGGCAGTGGCCATATAAACCGAGTCACCTTCCAATACAAGAGTATCCAACAGTTGTATCAAATGTTTTGTATCGCGTAAATATGACTCGGTCTTCTTCACTAGGGGTTGGAGGAACCAGTCAATGTATTCTCCAATTCTAGCTCCTACGGAATTAATTCCGTTGACGATCGGTCTTCCTGGAGGATTTTCCCTAGATTTGTGAACTTTTGGTAGGGTGTATATGACTGGAATCCTACACCCCACTGGTTGTAAATATTTGCCTTCTTTTTTGGTTAATAATCCTTTACTAATTCCTCTTTTTACCAAGCTGGCCAAATCATCTTTATACCGGACTATGGGGTTACCCGGGAGTTTGAGGTAGGTGGTGCCATCGCTTAACTGTCGTTCAATTTCTTTTTGATACGCTACTTTAGATTGGATAACGATGGCCCCCCCCTTATCAGCTTGTCTTACCACCACATCCTTTCTTTCTTCTAATTTCCGGATTCCATTCTTTATATCTCCTGAATCATACATCTTCTTTATCTTTAAATCATGTAGATCTTTTAGGACCAATCTCCTAAAGGCTTCAATGTGACCTTCGTTACTCACTGGCGGATTGAAGACCGATTTATTTCTCAAGTTGCTGTGTAGTACATCATTTGTTGTAGTGATATTTCTCGTACAAACTTCCCCTGGTTTATTCAACATGTACTTTTTTATGTGTAGGCTTCTGGCAAACTTGTTGATGTCTACATAAGCATCAAATTTATTGAAATTTTTCTTTGGTGCAAATTTTAGTCCTTTATCCAATACCTTAAGTTCCTGCTTAGTAAGTTCTACTCCACTGATATTGATGACCCCTTCTCCTACTATTCTCATTTTCTTCTGTTTCTTGCTTCCCGCCCTGCACCCTCTCCTCGGTCTTCGTTTCTTCCAGACCGATTGTCTTGGAACCGTCCTGGTGATCTTGTTCTCCTCCTGTCCTTGTCCCGATTCCATTGTGGATCCTGATACTTCGGGCCATGATTCTTCATTTCCAATGGTCTGTATTCTGGGCTTAGATGCCTCGGCCTCTGTACCCCATATTCTTGATAACGCCTCGGGGATTCTTGACGTCTCTGTTCTAAAAAATGTCTCGGTGAGCCATTTCTAAAATCTCTTCCATGTGGGCCGTACTGGTTAAAAGTCCTAGTGGTATCCTGATGTCTCGGGGTTCTCCCTCCCCTGCCATCATCACCTCTCAAATGATTATAATGGTTATATACTGGGACATTGTACACATTGTCATAGTCTCTCCTGACTTCTGGCTGACCATAATAATCGTCCCGCCTTTTGATTTTCATAATTACTATTTACATTTTGATACGTCTGATTTCTCCACGGTGGAGTCCGGGATCTTCCCCTATTTTGGAAAAAAGGTGGGGGAGGGGCATTTTGGGGGTTTTGATTAGGCCGGTTGTTTTTCCAAAATGGTTTCCATCCATTTTTTCTTGGTTTTTGGTTAGGGGTATTTCTCCCTTGTTGGGCCACACCAATATCCCCATTTTGCGTTGTTACTCCCATATTAATAGTAGTTTGTTCCAATTCAGGTGTACTTCTATTTGAATTAGTCCCAGTTTCTTCTATTTTGTTTTGCCATTTATACACTAAATCATCCTCATAGTCCTTCATGTCACGCTGATATTTTCTCTTTTTTCTGGCAACAGTCTCCTTGTCTTTTTGTTCCATATCACGCTGCAATTGTTTGGATAAAGCTACGAACTCTGGTAGTTCCTTACTACCTTCCAAATTATTTTTTAATTCTAATATTGTCCGATCCATTGCTCTAATTTTCCGTTGTTTTCTCTTAATCAAAAATTTCAATAATTCCAGGCCCTTATCATTAAAAAACTGAAACCACTCATCTGTGGATTCTTTATCCATTAGGCCATCATTTATGGGTACATCCCATCGTAATCTCCTTGGTATTAATCTATCTTTGATATATTTCTCATGGGTGGCTATATCCCACCATGCATTAATCTTCTTCTCCATTAGGTGTCCCATTTTCCTAAAAGTACTTTCCACACTTCCTGTTGTGGTTTCTTCCGATTTTTCAAAAATATTTTCTAAATTCAATTCCCTATTCTCTAAAAATGAGAAGACCTCCATGGTATGCTGCACAAGTAAAATAGATCTAAGCAGAATATGTAAAAGGGGGGAACTAATGCGCAAAACCAATCTACCCAGGGCAACTAAGTAAAATACAATAAAATGTTAATAAGTCTATAAAGGCAGCAGCCACTACTAAAACAGTGATCACGCACCAACAAGCATATGTAAAACAGGGAGTGTAATGGCGCTTGCCAAAGGGAAACTAAAATAAGATAAAATATATTACACACACAACAACGTATATAAAAACGTATAGGTAATGATCCGTGGTGTTCAATCAAACTGTGTTCCACTCCTAATTTCCTTGAAGACCCTTCATAACATCCATAATTCAGGTGTAAAGGGTAGGAGTAGTGGATATAATAGATAAAATAGATTTACAATGATACTATGGAGATCATTGATTGAAGTGAATGTACCAATATAATGTAAACAAAGGTTTCCAGTGTTACCACCACAATAAAGTGCTTAAGTGTTAACGTGAATACAAAAACCCCAAATTAGGACGTAGTTTGTATATCAATAGTTGTAGCAAATAAACCAGTGTGCACAAAGATAAAAAGTGCAAAGTGAATAAATATTGGTATAAATAGATTCCATAAAAAATATATAAATAAAATTATATATATGAAAAAATATATGAAAAAATATATATATAACAAATCCAGTTGATATAGTGTTCAAGTTGACTTCCAAAATTTCATACAAAAAATGTTCAAACGTTGTGTTCCAAACGTGCAGATAAAAGAAAAAAATTAAATAAAGTGAAAAAGAATCAAGATATTCAAAGTGCATATATTTCAAAAGTTTTCCCAGCAGTGAAAAAGTTATTCAAACCAATGCTCCAATTCACCACACAATCCTCCAGGGTGACTGTGCAGATAGGACAGATAGTGCTAGCCTCTCACCTCAATTGCGATCATACAAGCCTGTTGGATAGGGGATGACACCCAGCAGTACACACTCTGCATATAGGACCCCATTGGAGGGGGGACAATAGGGTGCAGAAAATTAGCCAGGCTGAATCCCGCTGGATTCATGAATTATGCACTTTATCCCCCAATGGCCACAACATAGAATTTGATCTTAACTGTTTTATTTCTAATTTTTAGATATCAAGATTTTATTCGTGCTTTTAATTATTATTGGAGCTGTGCGTCATTATTAATTATATTTCAATTCTCCCATTATTAAGAATGTTTTTTCGGTCGTTGCTATTATTGTCATGTCCCCTGTTCATTATTTACCATTTTGCTTAGATTAATCCATCATGGATAAGGGCCACATGTGCAAGGAGCTTTTTATAATTGGAACTAGAGGAAGTATTGACACTTGTCAATAATGAATGAAGTGTCTTACCCTCATGTATATTTTTTTCCTTGCTCTTTTCCCACTAACCACTTGAGGGAGCCCTAAGCATCGGATAGTTCATTTGAATATCCTTTGAGGATGAACAATTTATGTTTTTTATCCACTAGAGGGAGATTACATAGATTTTTTATTTATAATTGTTATTTCAACAATAATATTTTTCTAAATGGATGTTACAACACTTCGGATTATGCTCAGGCCATTATGCTGATGTATTGTGTGTTTTATTGAAGGCGCCGAGAAGCGCGCCTCCGCAGCTGTATAAAAGTCACCGCTCACCCACGGCACTTCCATACCTATGATTAAGTAGCGTTGTTCTGCTACGCAACGCGTCAGGTGAAGGAGGAGTGTCGTTGGTGACGTCATCTCCGCTCGCGGCCGAGAGCGGAGATCTGCTGACCATCTGTAAATAATACTGTGGAGTTACCTGCATGCTGTTCACAGCCGTTATAATTGTGAGTGTTATTATATTTTTATTAAAACTACCAATGATTTACTGCACTATGGAGCCCGCTTTTTGCTTCCCTTGAGAGTGTCTGGAGGAATTTGGAGGTGGAGGACCGGAGTCATCTGAACCTTCCTATATGCAGAGTGTGTACTGCTGGGTGTCATCCCCTATCCAACAGGCTTGTATGATCGCAATTGAGGTGAGAGGCTAGCACTATCTGTCCTATCTGCACAGTCACCCTGGAGGATTGTGTGGTGAATTGGAGCATTGGTTTGAATAACTTTTTCACTGCTGGGAAAACTTTTGAAATATATGCACTTTGAATATCTTGATTCTTTTTCACTTTATTTAATTTTTTTCTTTTATCTGCACGTTTGGAACACAACGTTTGAACATTTTTTGTATGAAATTTTGGAAGTCAACTTGAACACTATATCAACTGGATTTGTTATATATATATTTTTTCATATATTTTTTCATATATATAATTTTATTTATATATTTTTTATGGAATCTATTTATACCAATATTTATTCACTTTGCACTTTTTATCTTTGTGCACACTGGTTTATTTGCTACAACTATTGATATACAAACTACGTCCTAATTTGGGGTTTTTGTATTCACGTTAACACTTAAGCACTTTATTGTGGTGGTAACACTGGAAACCTTTGTTTACATTATATTGGTACATTCACTTCAATCAATGATCTCCATAGTATCATTGTAAATCTATTTTATCTATTATATCCACTACTCCTACCCTTTACACCTGAATTATGGATGTTATGAAGGGTCTTCAAGGAAATTAGGAGTGGAACACAGTTTGATTGAACACCACGGATCATTACCTATACGTTTTTATATACGTTGTTGTGTGTGTAATATATTTTATCTTATTTTAGTTTCCCTTTGGCAAGCGCCATTACACTCCCTGTTTTACATATGCTTGTTGGTGCGTGATCACTGTTTTAGTAGTGGCTGCTGCCTTTATAGACTTATTAACATTTTATTGTATTTTACTTAGTTGCCCTGGGTAGATTGGTTTTGCGCATTAGTTCCCCCCTTTTACATATTCTGCTTAGATCTATTTTACTTGTGCAGCATACCATGGAGGTCTTCTCATTTTTAGAGAATAGGGAATTGAATTTAGAAAATATTTTTGAAAAATCGGAAGAAACCACAACAGGAAGTGTGGAAAGTACTTTTAGGAAAATGGGACACCTAATGGAGAAGAAGATTAATGCATGGTGGGATATAGCCACCCATGAGAAATATATCAAAGATAGATTAATACCAAGGAGATTACGATGGGATGTACCCATAAATGATGGCCTAATGGATAAAGAATCCACAGATGAGTGGTTTCAGTTTTTTAATGATAAGGGCCTGGAATTATTGAAATTTTTGATTAAGAGAAAACAACGGAAAATTAGAGCAATGGATCGGACAATATTAGAATTAAAAAATAATTTGGAAGGTAGTAAGGAACTACCAGAGTTCGTAGCTTTATCCAAACAATTGCAGCGTGATATGGAACAAAAAGACAAGGAGACTGTTGCCAGAAAAAAGAGAAAATATCAGCGTGACATGAAGGACTATGAGGATGATTTAGTGTATAAATGGCAAAACAAAATAGAAGAAACTGGGACTAATTCAAATAGAAGTACACCTGAATTGGAACAAACTACTATTAATATGGGAGTAACAACGCAAAATGGGGATATTGGTGTGGCCCAACAAGGGAGAAATACCCCTAACCAAAAACCAAGAAAAAATGGATGGAAACCATTTTGGAAAAACAACCGGCCTAATCAAAACCCCCAAAATGCCCCTCCCCCACCTTTTTTCCAAAATAGGGGAAGATCCCGGACTCCACCGTGGAGAAATCAGACGTATCAAAATGTAAATAGTAATTATGAAAATCAAAGGCGGGACGATTATTATGGTCAGCCAGAAGTCAGGAGAGACTATGACAATGTGTACAATGTCCCAGTATATAACCATTATAATCATTTGAGAGGTGATGATGGCAGGGGAGGGAGAACCCCGAGACATCAGGATACCACTAGGACTTTTAACCAGTACGGCCCACATGGAAGAGATTTTAGAAATGGCTCACCGAGACATTTTTTAGAACAGAGACGTCAAGAATCCCCGAGGCGTTATCAAGAATATGGGGTACAGAGGCCGAGGCATCTAAGCCCAGAATACAGACCATTGGAAATGAAGAATCATGGCCCGAAGTATCAGGATCCACAATGGAATCGGGACAAGGACAGGAGGAGAACAAGATCACCAGGACGGTTCCAAGACAATCGGTCTGGAAGAAACGAAGACCGAGGAGAGGGTGCAGGGCGGGAAGCAAGAAACAGAAGAAAATGAGAATAGTAGGAGAAGGGGTCATCAATATCAGTGGAGTAGAACTTACTAAGCAGGAACTTAAGGTATTGGATAAAGGACTAAAATTTGCACCAAAGAAAAATTTCAATAAATTTGATGCTTATGTAGACATCAACAAGTTTGCCAGAAGCCTACACATAAAAAAGTACATGTTGAATAAACCAGGGGAAGTTTGTACGAGAAATATCACTACAACAAATGATGTACTACACAGCAACTTGAGAAATAAATCGGTCTTCAATCCGCCAGTGAGTAACGAAGGTCACATTGAAGCCTTTAGGAGATTGGTCCTAAAAGATCTACATGATTTAAAGATAAAGAAGATGTATGATTCAGGAGATATAAAGAATGGAATCCGGAAATTAGAAGAAAGAAAGGATGTGGTGGTAAGACAAGCTGATAAGGGGGGGGCCATCGTTATCCAATCTAAAGTAGCGTATCAAAAAGAAATTGAACGACAGTTAAGCGATGGCACCACCTACCTCAAACTCCCGGGTAACCCCATAGTCCGGTATAAAGATGATTTGGCCAGCTTGGTAAAAAGAGGAATTAGTAAAGGATTATTAACCAAAAAAGAAGGCAAATATTTACAACCAGTGGGGTGTAGGATTCCAGTCATATACACCCTACCAAAAGTTCACAAATCTAGGGAAAATCCTCCAGGAAGACCGATCGTCAACGGAATTAATTCCGTAGGAGCTAGAATTGGAGAATACATTGACTGGTTCCTCCAACCCCTAGTGAAGAAGACCGAGTCATATTTACGCGATACAAAACATTTGATACAACTGTTGGATACTCTTGTATTGGAAGGTGACTCGGTTTATATGGCCACTGCCGACGTCTCATCCCTATACACCATCATAGACCATAAGGAAGCCTCACGGGCAACTAGTTGGGGACTAAATGGTCTGAGTGACCTCAAAGATACACAAAAGAGGTTCATTACACACTGCTTGGAATATAGCTTAGACCACAATTATTTTTGGTACCAAAATGATTATTTTAAACAAATATGTGGTATTGCCATGGGTGCCAAGTACGCACCCAGTGTGGCAAATTTGTATATGGCAGAGTGGGAGGAAGAGGTCCTATACAATAGAAAACCCAAAGAACTACTCCTATACAAACGTTTTATTGACGATATTTTAATCATTTGGTCTGGAGACAGGGAAAAGTTGGTAGATTTTGGCTTTTATCTTAATACTAATGACAAAAATATTGTACTCTCCTGGGAAATCAGTGAAGAAAAGATTAATTTCCTAGATTTAGAAATCATGAAAGAAGGAACAAAATTAATAACGCAGACCCATTTTAAAACCGTTGATCGAAACAGCTATCTACCTCTAGATAGCTGCCACCATTCGCCCTGGTTGGAAAACATACCAAAAGGGCAGCTTTTAAGATTGAGGAGAAACTGCACCAAAGATGATACTTTTCTAAAACAGGCTGATTTTATTGGGAAAAGGTTTGTAGAGAAAGGTTACCAACAGGACTTTATTAACAAAAAAATACAAGATGTGATGGCGTTGGATCGGAATTCTCTCATCCAGGACTCTACCAGAACCAATACCTTTGCCGGAGGGGTACCCCTAATAATGAATTATAGTGTCCAACATAAGCAGGTAGAGACCATTTGCAGGAAGTATTGGCACATTGTGAAGGGGGATCGCCATCTAACAAGTATACTCCCTGAGAGACCTCTATTCACCTATAGGAGGGCCCCAACCTTAAGAGATCTGATTGCAAAGAATGTTTTGGACCCCCCTGAAAAGAAAAGTTTTTCATTTTTCAATGAAAAAGGTTTTTATCCTTGCAAAACCTGCTTCACTTGTAAACGCACTAAAGAAAGTAAAAAGAAAAAAGAAAAATTCAAATCAAGTTTCACAGGGAAAGAATACAAGATTAAAGACTTTATTTCCTGTAGAACTGAAGGAGTGGTGTACCTTCTAGAGTGCCCATGCCAAATCCAATATGTGGGAAGAACAAAAAGACCCCTTTGGAAAAGACTACGGGAACATACACAAAATATATTAAACGGATTCCCAAAGCATAGTTTATCCCGCCACTATGAGCGTTATCACAATAAAGATCCCTCTTCGTTGAAAATATGGGGTATTGAAAAATACAAACCCCATTGGAGGGGGGACAATAGGGTGCAGAAAATTAGCCAGGCTGAATCCCGCTGGATTCATGAATTATGCACTTTATCCCCCAATGGCCACAACATAGAATTTGATCTTAACTGTTTTATTTCTAATTTTTAGATATCAAGATTTTATTCGTGCTTTTAATTATTATTGGAGCTGTGCGTCATTATTAATTATATTTCAATTCTCCCATTATTAAGAATGTTTTTTCGGTCGTTGCTATTATTGTCATGTCCCCTGTTCATTATTTACCATTTTGCTTAGATTAATCCATCATGGATAAGGGCCACATGTGCAAGGAGCTTTTTATAATTGGAACTAGAGGAAGTATTGACACTTGTCAATAATGAATGAAGTGTCTTACCCTCATGTATATTTTTTTCCTTGCTCTTTTCCCACTAACCACTTGAGGGAGCCCTAAGCATCGGATAGTTCATTTGAATATCCTTTGAGGATGAACAATTTATGTTTTTTATCCACTAGAGGGAGATTACATAGATTTTTTATTTATAATTGTTATTTCAACAATAATATTTTTCTAAATGGATGTTACAACACTTCGGATTATGCTCAGGCCATTATGCTGATGTATTGTGTGTTTTATTGAAGGCGCCGAGAAGCGCGCCTCCGCAGCTGTATAAAAGTCACCGCTCACCCACGGCACTTCCATACCTATGATTAAGTAGCGTTGTTCTGCTACGCAACGCGTCAGGTGAAGGAGGAGTGTCGTTGGTGACGTCATCTCCGCTCGCGGCCGAGAGCGGAGATCTGCTGACCATCTGTAAATAATACTGTGGAGTTACCTGCATGCTGTTCACAGCCGTTATAATTGTGAGTGTTATTATATTTTTATTAAAACTACCAATGATTTACTGCACTATGGAGCCCGCTTTTTGCTTCCCTTGAGAGTGTCTGGAGGAATTTGGAGGTGGAGGACCGGAGTCATCTGAACCTTCCTATATGCAGAGTGTGTACTGCTGGGTGTCATCCCCTATCCAACAGGCTTGTATGATCGCAATTGAGGTGAGAGGCTAGCACTATCTGTCCTATCTGCACAGTCACCCTGGAGGATTGTGTGGTGAATTGGAGCATTGGTTTGAATAACTTTTTCACTGCTGGGAAAACTTTTGAAATATATGCACTTTGAATATCTTGATTCTTTTTCACTTTATTTAATTTTTTTCTTTTATCTGCACGTTTGGAACACAACGTTTGAACATTTTTTGTATGAAATTTTGGAAGTCAACTTGAACACTATATCAACTGGATTTGTTATATATATATTTTTTCATATATTTTTTCATATATATAATTTTATTTATATATTTTTTATGGAATCTATTTATACCAATATTTATTCACTTTGCACTTTTTATCTTTGTGCACACTGGTTTATTTGCTACAACTATTGATATACAAACTACGTCCTAATTTGGGGTTTTTGTATTCACGTTAACACTTAAGCACTTTATTGTGGTGGTAACACTGGAAACCTTTGTTTACATTATATTGGTACATTCACTTCAATCAATGATCTCCATAGTATCATTGTAAATCTATTTTATCTATTATATCCACTACTCCTACCCTTTACACCTGAATTATGGATGTTATGAAGGGTCTTCAAGGAAATTAGGAGTGGAACACAGTTTGATTGAACACCACGGATCATTACCTATACGTTTTTATATACGTTGTTGTGTGTGTAATATATTTTATCTTATTTTAGTTTCCCTTTGGCAAGCGCCATTACACTCCCTGTTTTACATATGCTTGTTGGTGCGTGATCACTGTTTTAGTAGTGGCTGCTGCCTTTATAGACTTATTAACATTTTATTGTATTTTACTTAGTTGCCCTGGGTAGATTGGTTTTGCGCATTAGTTCCCCCCTTTTACATATAGTGCTAGAATTATTGCTCTCGCTCTACCAATCGCGGCGATACCTCACATGTGTGGTTTGAACACCGTTTACATATGCGGGCGCTGCTCACGTATGTGTTCGCTTCTGCGCGCAAGCTCGTCCGGATGGGGCGCGTTTTCTGGCTCCTAACTTTTTTAGCTGGCTCCTAGATTCCAAGCAAATTTGTCAAACCCTGGTGTACAGAACACCCCCCCCCCAGATATGTAATCTCCTGTTTTTCCAGAAGTCTGCACTAAGATACAAGTCAGATTTTGGGCATCCCCTGCAACAAAAAAATGTTTGGGTCTGATATTCCCAAGGGAAATCATGTCTAAAGGGATGCAGACCCCGCAGCTTTCCTTTAGAGCCCTGCAGGTGCAACAGCTAAGTGATAATTATAAAACCACTCCCAGAGATCCACATGTGCACATGGACACAGACAAACAAACAACTATTCCTTCAGAATAACAAAAGATAGGAATCTGCAACACCCCTGCAATGTACATAGATCACCCAGACGAGATGTTTTTTCCCAAACAAAGTGGAGTTACTCTTTAAAGTGAATGTTCACTTAGGGGTGTATTAATAAAAAAAAATAATAGCTGTTCATCCATGGAAACTGCATGCAAATAAGTTCTGTGTGAATGGGGTAAAATCTCAGTGAATCAAATGTTACTCATTAAAAAAAATAAAATAAAAAATGTGTGAATGGAGAAAATACTGCATTATAGCCACTAGATGGTGCTGAGTATCACAGTAAAAAATGATGCTCCTCAGCTCCTTCTAGTGGCCATAATGTAGTACTTCATTCACACAGGATTTTTTTTTAATTATTATTATTTTCTTATTTTTTTTCCCCTTTGTATATGATTGAGTCCAAAACAAATACAGCTATATATATATTTAAGCAGAGGCCCTATAGAATAAAACGATGGGTGTTGCAATTTTTTATGTCACACGGTATTTGCGCAGAGCTTTTTCAAAGCAATTTTTTTGTGAAAAAATACACTTTAACTCTTTAACGCCGACCGTGCGCAAATCTGCGTTCCCGGCTTGAAGGGGTTATACCGGGGTGATGCATACAGCTGCACGCATCACCCCAGTACTGTTTGTTAGAGCCGGCGGTTGGCTTTTTAGTGTTATCCTAAGGAGGGGGAGGGAACGTGATCTTCAGTCGGAGGTCAGCAAGCAGGGAACAACTTCCCACCCTGCCGCCTGGCATTTGGTTGGTATTTTTCAGGTTGGCTAATTGGCTGTTGTGCGGAGCCGGGTATGGCGACTGGCTGGGTGCAAGGTACTTTTTGGGTCATATGTTATTGAGCTTTTTTTTTATTATTATTTATATTTTGGTTAACCCCTTCCGGACCAGCTCACGCCGATATACGTTGGCACGTTGAGGAGGGATATTGTCAAAACGACACTTCCGCCCAATGCTCTTAAAGGGAATTTTTTTTTAAACGACAACTGTTTTTGTATTTTAGTGTAAATATGAGATGTGAGGTCTTTTTGACCCCCAGATCTCATATTTAAGAGGACCCGTCATGCTTTTTTTCTATTACAAAGGATGTTATAAAAAAAAAAAAAAAACAGTGTAAACATGTAAAATAAAAGGTAAAACAAATAAGAAAAAAAAAATTTAAACACGCCCCGTCCCGCCAAGCTTGCGTACAGAAGCAAACGCACACGCGAGTAGCGCCCGCATATGAAAACAGTATTCAAACCACACATGTGAGGTATCGCAGCGATCGTTAGATCGAGCGCAATAATTCTAGCCCTAGACCTCCTCTGTAACTCAAAACATGCAACCTATAGAATTTTTTAAACGTTGCCTATGGAGACCTTTAAGGGTAAGAGTTTGTCGCCATTCCACGAGCGGGCGCAGGTTTGAAGCGTGACATGTTGGGTATCAATTTACACGGTGTAACATTATCTTTCCCAATATAAAACAAATTGGGAAACTTTACTGTTGTCTTATTTTTTTAATGCAAAAAAAGTGTATTTTTTTCAAAACAAAGTGCGCTTGTAAGACCGCTGCGCAAATACGTTGTGACATAAAGTATTGCAACGACCGCTATTTTATTCTCTAGGGTGTTAGAAAAAATATATATATAAAGTTTGGGGATTCTAAAGCCCTGTACACACGATCGGTTTGTCTGATGAAAACAGACCGTTAGACCGTTTTCATGGGACAAACCGATCGTGTGTGGGCCCCATCGGTTTGTTTTCCATCGGTGAAAAAAAAATAGAACCTGTTTTTAAATTTTCCTATGGATAAAAAAACGATAGAAAAAAACGATCGTCTGTTTGGTCAAAAATCCACGCATGCTCAGAATCAAGTCGACGCATGCTCGGACGCATTGAACTTCATTTTTCTCAGCACGTCGTTGTGTTTTACGTCACCGCGTTTGGACACGATCGGATTTTTGACCCATGGTGTGTAGGCAAGACTGATGAAAGCCAGCTTCATTGGATATCCGACGAAAAAATCCATCGGATTAGATTCCATCAGATATTCGATCGTGTGTACAGGGCTTAAGTAATTTTATAGCAAAAAAAAATATTATTTTAACTTGTAAACACTCTGGGCCAGATTCACAGAAAAAGTACGCCGGAGTATCTGCTGATACTCCGGCGTACTTTCAAATTTGCAGCTTCGTATCTTTATTTGTAATTCACAAACAAAGATACGACGGCTTTTGGCTAAGATCCGACAGGCTTACGGATTCATACGCCTTCGGATCGTAGGTGTAATTCTCCGGCGGCCGATGGGTGGAGTTTGCGTCGTTTTCCAACGTCGGGTATGCAAATTTGCTGTTTACGGCGATCCACGAAGGTACGCGCGTTCGTCCCATTCTCTTACGTCGTCGCTAGTCGGTTTTTCCCGTCGCAATCTTAAGCCCGCTATTTCATGGCTTAGATTTAGACCAGCCATGTTAAAGTATGGCCGTCGTTCCCGCGTCGAATTTCAAATTTTTCTTTTTTTGCGTAAGACGTCCGGGAATACGAAAGTACGTTACGCACGTCGCCGTTAAAAAAACACGTCAGGGCGACGTAATTTCGCGCAAAGCACGGCGGGAAATTTCCTAACGGAGCATGCGCAGAACGTTCGGCGCGGGAACGCGCCTAATTTAATTGGTACACGCCCCATTTGAATTAGGCGGGCTTGCGCCAGACGGCTTTACGCTACGCCGCCGCAAGTTTACAGGCAAGTGCTTTGTGAATGAAGCACTTACGCCGAAAACTTGCGGCGGCGTAACTGAAAGGGGATACGTTACGCCGCCATAATTATTCATGAATCTGGCCCCAAATCTCAGAAAGAGGCTCGGTCCTTAAGTGGTTAATAAAAGGCTACTATGGCCAATCAGTTGTGGTGTGGTTATTATACCGGAAGGGTGGGGTTTTTGGTATAGCGGTTCAGCACAAGCCATATTTAATACCTTAGTCATGACAATTCTTCCGTTCTTCTCATAGTCTAGGAAGTAATAGGAAGAGTCTCATTAAAGTATGTTGGTGTGAGAGGCACTCATCATCATCATCATCCGTAGAATGTCCTGACCTTCATATTCTGTGTTATGACACAAAGTTAGGGGATAAGAACTGCTGACCGTCCTCATGCCGGAGCCATTAGACTTTTGTCTATTTAGCAAGTAGCGTTTAAGCTCATGAATTTGGCTTAGTGGCCCCTCTGTGACACTTGCGTTCCACACCTGTGGCCCTTGATTGGCTCCCGATTGCTTAGAGCAGGACAAAAAAAGCAGCTGACACGCAGCCAGAAAGAGCTGACAATCAGCCGAGTGTGTACGCGGAGAGAAACATTTCCCAACGCAATCCTCAGATCTGCCATTACCCGGGTACATTGTTTACTGCTAAATGAGAATCTCTGCCAGTGCAGGCAGTCAGCACTTCAACGAGGGAAGATAAAGTTTAAATAACTGTAGCAGCAAGTTTTAAGACCCGCCACAAATAAAGTATTCTATCTTTTGTAGTCCCTCAAGACCTCGGTTTTCCGTTAAAAGCATGGAGGCTCTTGCATCTTAAAGTGAAGCTGTGCCAGAATCTCGACCCGTTCCTCCCAACTGCCTTCCCTCCACAGCACAGTGGAGAACAATAAGCACTGAAATGTCTTTGCTGCTGGAACTTTGGGTTCCCTACAATGTCAGATGTCCCATAAAGGAAAAAAATAAAAATAAATGATGTGATCGTTGGTCTCTGGACTGTAGAGGGTCAAGATGAGAGGTCAGTCAAAGCCACCAATTGGCCAACTTTACCGGAAAGTCAGTTTCCAAAGCCCCTTCTGCAGATCTCACCAGAATGTCGATTTCCTAAGCCTTTTCCCTAGACTTCACCGGAATGTCGGTTTCCTTAGCCTCTTCCGTAAACTTCACCGGAATGTCGGTTCCCTAAGCCACTTCTGTAAACTTCACCAGAATGTCGGTTCCCTAAACCTCTTCTGTAAACTTCACCAGAATGTCGGTTTCCTAAGCCTCTTCCCTAGACTTCACCGGAATGTCGCTTCCCTAAGCCCCTTCTGCAGACCTCACCAGAATGTCGATTTCCTAAGCCTTTTCCCTAGACTTCACCGGAGTGTCGGTTTCCTTAGCCTCTTCCGTAAACTTCACCGGTATGTCGGTTCCCTAAGCCACTTATGCAGACCTTACCAGAATGTCGGTTTCCTAAGCCTCTTCTGTAAACTTCACCGAAATATCGGTTCCCTGGGCCTCCTCCATAGACTTCACCGGAATGTCGGTTTCCTTAGCCTCTTCCGTAAACTTCACCGGAATGTCGGTTCCCTAAGTCACTTATGCAGACCTCACCAGAATGTCGGTTTCCTAAGCCTCTTCCGTGAACTTCACCGGAATGTCGGTTCCCTAAGCCACTTATGCAGACCTCACCAGAATGTCGGTTTCCTAAGCCTCTTCTGTAAACTTCACCGAAATGTCGGTTCCCTGGGCCTCCTCCATAGACTTCACCGGAATGTCAGTTTCCTTAGCCTCTTCCGTAAACTTCACAGGAATGTCGGTTCCCTAAGTCACTTATGCAGACCTCACCAGAATGTCGGTTCCCGAAACCTCTTCTGTAAACTTCACCGGAATGTCGGTTCCCTAAACCTCTTCCGTAAACTTCACCGGAATGTCGGTTTCCTAAGCCTCTTCCGTAAACTTCACCGGAATGTCGGTTCCCTAAGTCTCTTCCGGAGACTTCATTGGAATGTCGGTTTCCTAAGCCTCTTCTGTAAACTTCACCGAAATGTCGGTTCCCTGGGCCTCTTCCATAGACTTCACCGGAATGTCGGTTTCCTAAGCCTCTTCCGTAAACTTTACCGGAATGTCGGTTCCCTAATGCCCTGTACACACGATCGGTTCATCCGATGAAAATGGTCTGATGGATTTTTTCATCAGATATCCGATGAAGCTGACTTTCATCAGTCGTGCCTACACACCATCAGTTAAAAAAACGATCGTGACAGAACGCGGTGACGTAAAATACAACTACGTGCTAAGAAAAATGAAGTTCAATGCTTCCAAGCATGCGTCGACTTGATTCTGAGTATGCATGGATTTTTAACCGATGGACGTGCCCACAGACGATCGTTTTTTTCTATCGGTTTTTTAACCATCAGATAATTATAAAACAAGTTCCTAGTTTTTTCACCGATGGATAAAAAACCGATGGGGCTCACACACGATTGGTTCGTCTGATGAAAACGGTCCACCAGAACGTTTTCATCAGACGAACCGATCATGTGTACGCGGCATAAGCCACTTCACCAGAATGTCAGTTTCCTAAGTCTCTTCCGTAAACTTCGCCGGAATGTCAGTTCCCTAAAACTCTTCCGTAAACTTCACCGGAATGTGGGTTCCCTAAGTCTATCTCCGTAGACTTCACCAGAACGTCAGTTTCCTAAGCCTCTTCCACAAACTTTACCAGAATGTCGGTTTCCTAAGCCTCTTCTGTAAACTTCACCAGAATGTTGGTTACCTAAACCTCTTCCGTAGCCTTCACTAAAATGACAATTCCCTAAGCCACTTCTGTAAACTTCACCGGAATGTCGTGCCCTAAGCCTCTTCCGTAAACTTTACCAGGATGTCGTGCCCTAAGCCTCTTCAGTAAACTTCACCGGGACATCGGTTCCCTAAGCCTTTTCCATAGACTTCACCGGATATTCAGTTTCCTAAGCTCTTGCCGCAAAGATGTGACCAGTGCTTTAGGATAGAGTCATATGATCGGTATTGGAGGGAGCCTTGAGCACCAATTTCTCCAATGAAAGAGGTGCTGTTAGAAATAATGCTGTCCCATACAGCCTACCTGACAGCCCCCCCCCCCTCCGGAAAATATCAAATGATGTTGAATGAGGGAATTGGGGGGCTGCAGTAACCAAAACTGCAGTGTTTATCCTCATGACACATCATAGGAAGCACCTCCATGGTTAACAGTGGACAGAATTAAAATTACACTTGGAAAACGTAACATTAATAAATCACCGGGACCAGATGGCTTGCACCGGAGGGTAATTAGGGAACTCAGTCAAGTAATTGCCAGACCATTGTTCCTAATTCTTACTGAGAGTCTACTGACTGCAATGGTCCAAGCTGATTGGAGAAAAGCCAATGTAGCACCAACATTTAAAAAGGGTCCAAAATACATCCCTGGGAATTACAGACCAGTTAGCCTAACATCAATAGTATGTAAGCTCTTGGAGGGGATACTAAGGGACTATATACAAGATTTTAGTAATGAGAACGGTATAATTAGCAGTAATCAGCATGGATTCATGAAGAATCGTTCTTGCCAAACCAATCTATTTACCTTCTATGAGGAGGTGAGCTGCCATCTAGATAAAGGAAGGCCTGTAAACGTGGTGTATCTGGATTTTTCAAAAGCATTTGACACAGTTCCCCATAAGCGTTTACTGTACAAAGTAAGGTCCATTGGCATGGACCATAGGGTGAGTACATGGATTGAAAACTGGCTACAAGGGCGAGTTCAGAGGGTGATGATAAATGGGGAATACTCGGAATGGTCAGGGGTGGGTAGTGGGGTCCCCTCGGGTTCTCTGCTGGGATCAATCCTGTTAAATTTGTTCATAAACGACCTGGAGGATGGGGGTAAGCAGTGCAATCTCTGTATTTGTGGACGATACTAAGCTAAGAGCAGGGCAATAACTTCTCCGCAGGATGTGGAAACCTTTCAAAAAGATCTGAACAAATTAATGGGGTGGGCAACTACTTGGCAAATGAGGTTCATTGTGGAAAAATGTAAAATAATGCATTTGGGTGACAAAAGAATGAACGCAATCTATATACTACACTAGTAGATGATAGGCTCTGCAATGGCATGCAATGCCAAGCTGCTGCTAACCAGTGGCATTGTTAGAGGGGAGCAGGGGTGCACATGGGTGACACCCGCCAGAGGGGTGACACCCGTCAATGGCGCTGGATCGAGAGAGGCGCCGCGGCTCCCTCCTCTTCCTCCTTTCCCTGCGCACTCCGGTATCTCCTCCCTCCCCGCGATGTTCGGGGAGGGAGGAGGAGTAAGAATTGTTTTGTGAGGCAGACAGCTCTGAAATACCATAGTGCACGGTGCCCGCATGTCCTCCGGGAACCGGTACTGCAATCGCCAGTTCCTACTGCCTATCACAACAATTACACCCCTCAGACCGACGGAGCCTAGGCTCCTCCCCCACACTGATCAGAAAACTGATTAGAATGGACCGAGGTTCAGTTTCATCGGACCAAACCGACCGTGTGTATAGCCCATCGGTCTGTTTTCCTTCGGTCCAAAATTTTAAAACATGCTTCAAAATCGAACCGATGGACCGCTGCCCGATTGGTCCAAACCGATGGTTAGTACAGAAAAGCATCGGTTCAAAACCCGCGCATGCTCAGAATCAAGTCGAAGCATGCTTGGAAGCATTGAACTTCGTCTTATTCAGCACGTTGTGTGTTTGACATCACCGCGTTCTGACCCGATCGGTTTTTGGAACGATGGTGTGTACGCACATCAGACCATCAGGCCACTTCAGCGGTGAACCGATGGAAATGGCCCGTCGGACCATTCTCATCAGTTTGGAACGACCGTGTGTACGCGGCCTCAGGAGGAAGGCGAGCTGCGGGCTGTCAGAGGTTTCCCCCCGCTAGCCCCCCCTCTCCTGTCAGGGAGAAGAGACGGTGGCTCTTACCAGGCTCCCCGCCCAGCTTCCTGCACGCTTCATTCGTTCCCCATTGGCCATAACTGGGGGCCAATCAAAAGAGACTAGGAGAGAAGAGCATCATGGGACATGTAGTCCCGAAGATTGGCGCCCCCATTTTCCACAGGAAGGAGGCTACAACTTGATCAAGAGAGAGATCGAGAAACTGCAGCCTGGAAAAAAGCTCAGGGAGTGAGTGCTACAGGACAAAGAAAGACCCGTGTGCTGGGTGAAAGCCAGAGAGAGAGCCACGCTGCCCAGCGCAACCAGAGAGAGCCATGCTGCCCAGCGCCACCAGAGAGAGAGCCACGCTGCCCAGCGCCACCAGAGAGAGAGACACGCTGCCCAGTGCCACCAGAGAGAGAGATACATTTCCCAGCACCACCAGAGAGAGAGAGCCACGCTGCCCAGCGCCACTAGAGAGAGAGCCACGCTGCCAGCGCCACCAGAGAAAGAAAGATTGAGATGCTGCCAGCAGGGTACAGACATGCTCAGGGGTGGACTGACAACCCATGGGGCCCCCGGGCAATAGAAGATTATTTGGCCCCTGGGCTTACAGATGGCCACCACGCCAGGAGGCAGTGCAGAGGCAGGGCAGCTAAAATCTCAGGATTTTCACATCAAAAGCATGTCGGTTTAAGAAAAAAAAACACAGATTTTTACATACTGTCCCTGGTTTTATTGAGCCTGGCAACCCTGATGGGGCCCCCTAGTGGCATGGGGCCCTCGGGCAGTGCCCGAAAGTCCCAATGGTCAGTCCTACCCTGAACATGCTACATAACTGACCAGTCGCCCCCGGGGAACCCAGAGTGAGCGATCGTCCAACCGGAGGGATCACTGCTGTAGTTTCGCTGGGTCTGGTAATAGGGCCTGTCGGCAATTATCCATTACTTATCCTAGGGACTGTACTACGTCTGCAGTCTCTGATTATGATAATGTGATAATGACATTGTCGAAAAGGGGTGGCGCATGGGTGACCCTAAAATGATGCCCTGAAAAAAGTTCTGCGGACGCCCATGGGTACGGCTCATAAAAATGAATACAGAGCTGCATTACTTCAAATCTTTTACATCTGTCTGGAGTTTAGATTTTTTTTTATGGCACCTCTTCCTCTATGGCAGTGGTTCTCAACCTTCCTAGTGTCGTGACCCTTTGATAAAATTTCCCAAGTTGGGGGGACCCCTAACAATAACATTTTATAGCTTGGGTTGTCAGCACCCAAGGTAAGACAAGTGAATTGCGCCCCTAACCCACGGACATATAGCGTTCGCCAAGTCTCTTCCACCCGTACAGTATTAAAACCCCTTGTGGTACATTTTAGGATGTACCGCTCTTTATCTTTGTTCTCCTTTCTTTCCCTTTTATATCTTGCTATCCTAATTTCTTGTTTTTTTCCCCTTCATCCCTCTCTAGCCTCCTTTCTTGTTCTTTCTCTTATTCTTTCTCTCCCCTTTTCTTTGTTCCTCCCCCTGTATTCCTCTCTCTTCCATATATTCTCTATTTTTATTCCTTCTTTTACTCCCTATTGGGGGGTGGTGGTAGTTGGGATGAGTGGCAGTGCTGGCGGGGAGTTGGGATGAGTGGCAGTGCTGGAGGGGAGTTGGAATGAGTCTCAGTGCTGGAGGGGAGTTGGGATGAGTGTCAGTGCTGGTGGGGGGTGTTCTGATCAGCCAACTTAGGTGCTCTTGATCAAAGTCATCTGCTGATCTGAGAACTGTAGTGGGGACTTTTATTGGCAACTATAATCACAGGCAGTGTTACTCACTGTGTCTTTGGCTTCACTGTGTCTCTGACTTTGTGGTGTCTCGCATGCCCTGAACTGAATGGGCGGCTGCGAAGAGGCTGAGTGGGTGGCCACAGGCTCCAGGAACAGCCCTGCTTGGCAGCAGCGAGAAGCCTGGGAGAGTGGTGCTTCAGAAACAGCCAAGGTTTCAGGGACCCCTGGCAAATCACCATTCGACCCCCAAGGGGGTCCCGACCCCCAGGTTGAGAACCACTGCTCTATGGCTTCTCTGATGGTCTGAGAAGGTATCATACATGATCATACTTCTCTGTCAACGGAGACGGCTTTGTGACACTGGCGCAGAACTGAACAAACTAATTGAACTTCCGAAGTGAAAGCAAAAAAAAAAAAAGAAACCCAACAAAGTCTGCTGAGAGTTTTCGCTTTCCAGCAATTTGGGAAATGGCTTTGGAAAGGTCCCAAGCTGGATGGCATTCCAAGCGGAGCCCGGCAGTCACTGCTAGCGCAGCTTAATGTCTAGAACCGAACAGCTGTGGATGATGAGGGCACTCGATGTTTTCCAACCCATCGCTGCCACTCCTACTGTGTGACCATACAGACGGCTCTTATTTCTGGGGCGCCCCCAGACTTTATTTCCCCGTTCCCTCTGACTTATCCTCTTAATGTTCCCCTTTCTCCCTTCCCTGAGATGGGGAATAAAGTAATTGCTACAGCATGTTCATTGATTGTATGGGTCCCATCTCATGCACAGCAGATGGTTAGGGTCAGCTGGGAAAAATTAACTCAGCCCCGTGTTTTCCACCAAAGCAGAAAGCCTTCATATTTCCATTTGCATGGACTAAGATAATGGGGTGCGTTTCAACCTTAAGTTCTTTTTTTTCCCCCACCGACTGATGACTATAAATTATTCATCTTCCTTCTCTTCCAAATGTACTAAAATTTCATCATGTGGTGCCAAACTCTGGTGCGGATAAGATACTGCACACGGCTTATTTGCTTATACGCTTTACTATAATAAAATGTGAACAGAAATACGGAGATTCACAGTCTACTGTGCAAAGGAAGATACTTCCGAGACCTTCTTTCCACCCAAAAATCACCGAAGGTGCACCATTAACAATCATATAGAAACATTGGGGTGGATTCAGGTAGGGGCGCGCAATGAAACGGCTGCGCAGCGTATCGTATTTACGCTACGCCGCCGTAACATACAGGAGAAAGTGCTGTATTCACGAAGCACTTGCTCCGTAAGTTGCGGCGGCGTAGCGTAAATGGGGCCGGCGTAAGCGCGCGGAATTCAAATGTGGAAGGGGGGGCGTGTCTTATGCAAATGTTTGATGACCTGACGTGATTGACGTTTTTTACGGATGGCGCATGTGCCGTCCGTGTACATATGCCAGTGTGCATTGCTTACAAGTACGGCGCAACGACGTCCAGCCCCATTCACGAACGACTTACGCAAACAACGTAAAAAATAAACATTTTGAAGCGGGAACAACGTCCATACTTAACTTTGGCTGCGCCTCCTAATAGCAGGAACAACCTTACGCCGAAAAAACTAACGTAAACGACGTAAATACATTGCGACGGGCATACGTACGTTTGTGAATCGGCGTATCTAGGAAATTAGCATATTCTACGCCGACAACAACGGAAGCGCCCCTAGCGGCCAAAGTGATATTGCACACAATTCTACGCCGCCGCAATCAAGTTACGTCGGTGGAGGAAGCCTATTTTTACAGCGTAACTGCCTTTGTGAATCTGCGTAACGAAACACCGACGCAGATTTGAAATTACGGCGGCGTATCTGGAGATACGCCGCCGTAACAGGTACCTGAATCTACCCCATTGCTTTATGTATATGGAAACCTAAAGGCAAGGGCCACTGACACCATTATGCCTATTATACCAAAAAGCTATGAGCCATTGGCACCACTGTTCCTATAATACCAAAAGGCATGAGCTACTTATGCTTTTGCGCCTATATTACCAAAAGGTATTGGCCACTAATGCCATTGCTCCTATAATACCAAAAGGCATGAGCCCCCCATTGCCATTGCCTCTATAATACCAAAAGGCATTGGCCACTGATGCCACCGCTCCCATATGACCAAAAGCCATGGGCTATTAATGCCATTGCCTGTACAGTGTAACCTTGGATTACGAGCACAGTCAGTTCCAGGAGAATGCTTGTAATCCAAAGCACTCACATGTCAAAGCGAGTTTCCCCATAGAAGTCAATGGAAACTAAAATAATTCATTCCACATTGACTTGCAATACGGCATGTGGCCAGAGGTGTGGGGGGGGGGGAGGTGCCGGAGAGCCTCGGAAAGCTTCGGGAACGGAGTATTTCCAAGTATTTCTGAGTGTCAAAATTGCTCGGAACAGCTCCGAAACATTCCGAGTGTCACCGGTGCCCCGCACCAAAACTTCTGCAGCGGCAATACGCATTTAACCCTTTCTTCAAACGCTAGCAGGGGTTAAAAGCACCGTGCTATCGGCCAAATAGCGCAGCTAAAATGATGGTAAAGTGACGCTTTACCGATAACGCAGCCAGCTGGCAGTGTGAAATAGCTCTTGAGATAATTCAACTTCACTCCATGTCCATATAAATATAGCCTAGAGAATGTAAAGACCCCCCTTCAGCACAGATGGACCCCCCTTCAGCACAGACCCCCCCCTTCAGCACAGACCCCTCCATTCAGCACAGACCCCCCATTCTGCACAGACCCCTCCATTCAGCACAGATGGACCCCCCCTTCAGCACAGCCCCCCCATAAAGCACAGATTGACCCCCATTCAGCACAAACCCCCCCTTCAGCACAGACGGACCCCCCCATCCCATTCAGTACCTCAGATCAGCCATCAGCACGGCATGGGCACAGCAGGTTCCCTGTGTACACATAAACACTGGAGGGGGAGGTGGCTTCACTCTGCTTGCTGCTCAGACAGCCCACAGCCGCGAGAATCTTCAACACCTGCACAGTGGCAACAATGGGCACAGTGGCTACAATTAAAGGGCAAAGTGGTGACAATTGGCACAGTGGCGACAATTGAGGGGCACAGTGGTGACAATTGATGGCACAGTGGCTGTATTTGATGGCATGGCACAGTGACTGCATTTGGCATGGCACAGTGACTGCGTTTGATGGCATGGCACAGTGGTGATAATTGATGGCACAGTGGCTGCGTTTGATGGCATGGCACAGTGGTGACAATTGATGGCACAGTGGCTGCATTTGATGGGCACAGTGAGGCTGCAATTTTTCGTTTGCGCCCCCCCAAAAATTTTGAGCACCAGCCACCACTGGGCCTGCTTGTGTTACGAGAAAGGGGGCTGATATAGGTGAAAAAGACAGAGCCAGCTATAATGCCTGACCACCACTGAGAGTGGTATACACAGCGTTTGCTTGTTTCACAACCCACGACGTTCATTCATGTAAGATCTGACCTTGAATCTTGTTTTTTGTGACATTATAAAACCCAATAGAATCAAATCGAAAATGAAAAGTTGACGCCAATCATTGCCATTGGTCATCTAATATTTGGTCAATAGATGTTTTGTAGATAAGTGATTGAAAAGCTTTCTTCAGATCCCCGTCTTATGCCTGTGGGCAACCTTGCTCTGATGGGAATAAATATCGTAATTTTCAATAATTATTGCAGCACCATTACGCTGATACATAGTTGATACACTGTCTGGGTAGATAATGTATGTTTTATTCAGATGTCACTCCTCACTGCCCACAACACATAGACACTGGCTTGAAAAATAAACAAATAAAAGACAGAAAAAAAACAGCAGCAGCTAGGAGAAAGTTTCCTGAGTGCATACGAGTAAACTTCAGAATTAAAATAAACCGCCACTGGTGCGCGGAATAAATAGTCTGCCGCTAATTTAAGTGAGGTCTAAGTAAATAGTTTTATTAGCAGCACATTTGAGGCAAGAAGTAATTTCATGGGCTGCAGAGACGGAGGATTGTTGGGGGAATGGCGTTAAATTGCTCTCTCTCTCAAACAGCAGGACGAATTGTAGGAGACCACTAGATGACGGCGTGGAAAGATGCCAAAAGCGATAATAATCCATAGCTGGCTCTGATACAGAATATCAATATAGTGATCGCTGGGCACAGTGAAGGGTCACTGGAAGGTTCCAGAAACAAAAATGGAGAATGTGGGTCTCTTCCTTTCATGGGACCAGTGCTGCAACTAACTACCTCCCGTATAGAGATTTGACTAGACATGTGCAATTTTTTTTCGTTACGAATACGTTTTCCGTAAATTTTCGTTATTTTAGTTGATTCGTTAACATACGAATGAACGAACGGTTTAGCGCAATTAATAACGAATAACGATATTTTCAAAATAACGAATATGGAAAACATCGAAGATACGAAAGAAGAAAGAAACAAAAACATAGAAACAACGAAAATACCGAACCCAATAAAAAATAATTATTACGAAAAACAAAATGAACGAAAATGCAAACTTATTAATATTCGAAGACCGAAAAGAAAACAACCGAAATGCCGAACAAAGAATAAAAAACGAAAATCAAAACTAATGAAAAATAAATGACGAAACTTCGGAAAACGCAATAAAATATTCAAAAGTACGTTTTTACAATCAAAGGAAATAAGACACGAAAATACGAATAATCATAAAGCAACGAAGATATATTTCTTACGAAAATACGAACGCGGCATGATGGAAAATATAATGTAAATACGAATAGCAAAACAACGAAAATTAAACCAACGTAAAAACGAAGGAACGAATAAAATCATTTTAAAAATACGAACGCGGCTGAATACAAAATATAACGAAAATACGAATCTCGATTCAACGAAAAATAAACTAACAGAAAAAAAGTGTTACGAAAATACTAAAGAGTACGAATACGATAACTAACGTCTTACGAAATTACGACTCGTTACGAATCACGATAAACGAAACAGAAATAAACGAACATTTTTGCTGTGCACATGTCTAGATTTGACATATCGTTCCCAAAGATCAATAACGTTTTGAAGATCAGCTGATTTGCATATATGAAGTACTCTAGACTTCAAAGGAAAAATTACCGCAGTTATCGGCTATAGCTAGAATTCTAAGGCCCGGATTCAGACAGCTTTGCCTATCTTTAGGCGGGCGTAGCGTATCTCAGATACACTACACCGCCGTAAGTTTGAGCAGCAAGTTGTGTATTCACATACAACTTGCGCTTAAACTTACGGCGGCGCAGTGTAACTGGAACCGGCGTAAGCCCGCCTAATTCAAAATAGGCTGGTTGGGGGCGTGTACTATGTAAAATAGTACTGCCCCCGCGTTTTTGACGTTTTCAGCGAACGGCGCATGCGCCGTCCTTGAACATATCCCAGTCCGCATGCTCCAAATGACGTCGGCAAATCGTCATGCTTTAAGTGAACGTAAATTGCGTCCATCCGTAAAAATGTCAAATTTCGTTGCGGGAACGACGGCCATACTTAACATTAGCTACGCCTCATATAGCAGGGGTAACTATACGCCGAAAAAAGCCGAACGCAAACGACGTAAAAAAAAAAGCGCCGGGCGGTCGTTCGTTTCTAAATCGGCGTAAATACTAATTTGCATATTCCTCGCATAAACTAACGGAAGCGCCACCTAGCGGCCAGCGTGAGATTGCAGCCTAAGATCCGATGGTGTAAGTCACTTACACCTGTCGGATCTTAGGGATATCTATGCAGAACCTGATTCTATGAATCAGGCGCATAGATACGACGGCCGGACTCAGAGATACGACGGCGTATCTTCTTTCTGAATCCGGCCCACTGATAATAAGTGCAAAAACAATCAGTGCCAGTGAAATTGATACAAACAAAAACACAAAGGACAAAACCAATATCACAGTAATGATTTGAGATAGGAAGCATGACTAAGTCACGTGTCGAGTGACGCAACGTGTGGGGGAGGAGCATAAGTGACGGGATCGACGGATTCATATCCATATGAGGAGATCATCACACTGAGCGGCAGCAGAAGCTTTATTTGTCAGTGGATTTGTGAGTGAATACACAGATGGTGTAGTCCCTGTCCCCCCTCCTTATCATACATTATTGCACCATGAGTTTTTTCTTTTTTCCCTTTTTTCTCCTTATGAGCCGTGTTACTTTGGAGTCTTTCGAGTGTCGGCCTTAGACAGTGAGAGGAAGCGCTGTGGATCACTCAGTTTAATATAGGACTTTCTATCTCAAATCAATACTGTGATATTGGTTTTGTCCTTTGTGTTTTTGTTTTTATCAATTTCACTGGTACTGATTGTTTTGGCACTTATTATCACTGGCCCGGATTCAGGTAGATTTGCCCCTTATTTACGGAGGCACAGGGCAGCGTTTTTGCCCTGCGCACCCGCAAATTTACTGCGCTACCCGCGATTCACGGAGCAGTAGCTCCGTAAATTGCTCCGTAAATTGCGTGTGCGCTGTGTAAACTTGCCCTGCGTAAGGGCGCCTAATGTAAATGATCCCGTAGGGGGCGGGAATCATTTAAATTAGACGCGCTCCCGCGCCGAGCGTAGGGCGCATGCTCCGTCGGGAAACTTTCCCGATGTGCATTGCGGCAAATGACGTCGCAAGGACGTCATTTGCTTCAAAGTGAACGTGAATGGCGTCCAGCGCCATTCACTTACGCAAATTACGTAAAATTTGAACGTCGCGACGCGGGAACGACGGGTATACTTTAGCATTGGCTGCCCCTGCTATTAGAAGGGGCAGCCTTACGCTAAACACACCGTACGGAAACTACGTAAATTGCGTACGCAAGGCTCGCGCAACATTGTGAATCGGTGGTAGTATGCAATTTGCATACTATACGCTGACCACAATGGGAACGCCCCCTAGCGGTCATCGCAAGAATGCAGCCTAGATATGCGTGGCTGCAGTCGGCGTTACGATGTTCCTGAATCAGGAGCATTCGTAACGCCGGGGCAAGTAAGCAATTGCGCTGTGTAACCTATGGTTACACAGGCGCAATTGCTACTTGAATCCGGGCCAGTGTGTATATCTGGTATTGGCCATTTATGCACACGCTGTACATTGTTTACAACATTAGTTGATATTAGCGCATTATTTTTATATTACACACTGTATTGATTTAGTTCACCGTTTATATATGGTTTATATATGCAGCAATATTATTTAGGTATTTTTGTTGTTTTATTCCTTATATTATATGTAGTAGCGCTGTAGTACACTTCTTACTTTGTTGTCACATTGCCACCCTAGTCCTGAAGTCCACTTTGGAGCCAACTGGTGATCAAGGAAATTCCCAAAGGCTTATATTAGGTTTTGGTTAGGATTGTCCTGATACTACTTTTTTAGGACCGAGTACAAGTACCGAAACTGTTTTTTAAGTACTCACTGATACCGATTACCGAGACTTTTTTTTAATGTCACGTGACAGTGTTTTTTTTTTTGTTTTAATTTTTTTTTTAGGGGGGGGGACAGTGTTTTTTTATTTTAATTTAAAATACATTACCACAATTTTTTTCGATTATTTATTGCAATACTTTTTTTTTAATCAGCCCTGTTGGGGGGCTTCGGTGAGATATCAGGGGTCTTAACAGACCTCTGATATCTCCCCCTTGAGACAAAGAAAGAGACTGAGGGACTGAGGATAGGGATTCCCCAGTCCCTTTCTCTGCAGCCTCAGCTGCACTGAAAATAAATGGAGAGGAGACAGCGGCTCCTCTCCATTCATAAACTGAGACATCGTAATCACAGGAGGTTACAATGTTTCAGTTATGTGAATGGACAGAGTCAGTGATCGCTGACTCTGTTCATACAGAAAAGGAAGGAGGAGGACATAGAGAGGAACAGCAGAACGGAGGGGGACACGGAGGAATAACGGAGGGGGACACAGCAGAACAGAGGGGGACAGCAGCGGAACGGAGGGGGACAGCAGCAGAACGGAGGGGGACAGCAACAGAACGGTGGGGGACAGCAGCAGAACGGAGGGGGACACAGCAGAACGGAGGGGGACAGCAGCAGAACGGAGGGGGACAGCAGTAGAACAGAGGGGGACAGCAGTAGAATGGAGGGGGACAGCAGTAGAATCGAGGGGGACAGCAGTAGAATGGAGGGGGGCAGCAGCAGAATGGAGGGGGACAGCAGCAGAATGGAGGGGGGCAGCAGCAGAATGGAAGGGGGCAGCAGTAGAATGGAGGGGGACAGCAGTAGAACGGAGGGGGACAGCAGCAGAACGGAAGGGGACAGCAGCAGAACGGAAGGGGACAGCAGCAGAATGGAGGGGGACAGCAGCAGAACAGAGGGGGACAGCAGCAGAACGGAGGGGGACAGCAGAAGAACGGAGGGGGACAGCAGCAGAACGGAAGGGGACAGCAGCAGAATGGAGGGGGACAGCAGCAGAACAGAGGGGGACAGCAGCAGAACGGAGGGGGACAGCAGCAGAACGGAGGGGGACAGCAGCAGAACGAAGGGGGACAGCAGCAGAACGGAGGGGGACAGCAGCAGAATGGAGGGGGACAGCAGCAGAATGGAGGGGGACAGCAGCAGAACGGAGGGGGACAGCAGCAGAATGGAGAGGGACAGCAGCAGAATGGAGGGGGACAGCAGCAGAACGGAGGGGGACAGCAGCAGAATGGAGAGGGACAGCAGCAGAATGGAGGGGGACAGCAGCAGAACGGAGGGGGACATCAGCAGAATGGAGAGGGACAGCAGCAGAACGGAGGGGGACAGCAGCAGAATGGAGGGGGACAGCAGCAGAACGGAGGGGGACAGCAGCAGAACGGAGGGGGACAGCAGCAGAACGAAGGGGGACAGCAGCAGAACGGAGGGGGACAGCAGCAGAATGGAGGGGGACAGCAGCAGAATGGAGGGGGACAGCAGCAGAACGGAGGGGGACAGCAGCAGAATGGAGAGGGACAGCAGCAGAATGGAGGGGGACAGCAGCAGAACGGAGGGGGACAGCAGCAGAATGGAGAGGGACAGCAGCAGAATGGAGAGGGACAGCAGCAGAATGGAGGGGGACACGGAGGAAGAACAGAGGGGGAGAGCAGAACAGAGGGATACACGGAGGGGGACTGGAGGAGGATGCGGGGACAGTCAGCAGTGACCGTGTGTGGGGGAGTTACAAGCACTGATCACTGCTGTATAGATTTCACTAAAGCAGCTGAAAGCCACGGGGGGAGAAGCTTGTAACTCCCCCACACACTGATCACCGCTGACTGTATTGGGTGAAACATCGGGAGCATTTGCCCGAGTACAAGTACTTGTCGGGCAAATGCTCATTATCGGTGCCGATCCTGTTACTAGTATCGGTATCGGGACAACCCTAGTTGTGGTCAAGGATATCTTCAAAAGCTATCATTATTAAAGCGGGGGTTCACCCTAAAAAAAATTCTAACATTGCATGGAGCCGACCTATGGGACCGACACTATGCTGTTGTTTTTTTTTTTTCTTCCGTACATACCATTTTAGGGCTATTTTCACCCCCGGCTTCGCCGCGGGTTGCCGAAAGAAGCCGAACGTCGGTGCGCAGGCGCCGTATAGAGCCGCACCGACGTTCGGCTTCTTTCGGCAACTCGTGACGCGCAGTATGCGCCGGTCGGAAGCACGTCAATCACAGCCTGTGATTAGGAACGCCCACTCCAGCGAGGAAGCCGGGGGTGAAAATAGCCCTAAAATGGTATGTACGGCAAAAAAAAAACAGCATACTGTCGGTCTCATAGGTCGGCTCCATGCAATGTTAGAATTTTTTTTTTTAGAGTGAACCCCCGCTTTAAGTGGTGGTCAAGGGAATCCTCAAAGGTTTTCATCAGCTGGTGGTCAAAGAAATGTTTAAAGGTTTTCATCAGCTGGTGGTCAAAGGAATTTTTAAGGGCTTTCATTAGGTGGTGGCGAAGGAGATCCTCAAAAGCTTTTTATAAGGTGGTGGTCAAGAAAATCCTCAAAGGCTTTCAAAAAGTCCATAATGTAGTACAGTAAAGCTTACTTAAAACAGATGGTAGTCAAATATCAATTTATTTAAATCTGCAAAAAATAAGAGGATAATTCCTCATGTCAGGATAATGTGCAAAGCCAAATCATTTCCTTCGGCTCTTCGGCTAATCACCGAAAATCAGAAACATGCAGAACCACCAAAACTATCCAGATCCACTCGTGTATATTACAGATTTTTCCCCCTTTACTCGAGTTTGACAAATCTCAATAATTCAACTAAGTTTGTTTAGTAGGTTGTAGTATTTCGTATTACGGATACAACCTTTTTATTTCAAACTGTATACAGCTGTTTCAGGCTTATTGGCCATCATCGGCGCAATGCACTGAAACAATGGCTTCTAAAGGGTTCTAACAAGGTGGATGAAAGCTTCCAAAACTAGAGGGCTAGATTCAGATAGGTTACGCGGATCTAAAGATCTGATTTACGTTACGCCGCCGCTATTTTTTGAGGCAAGTGCTTTATTCAGAAAGCACTTGCCTCTAAAGTTGCGGCGGCGTATCGTAAATCCCCCGGCGGAATTCAAATTCCGTGGCTAGGGGGCGTGTACTATTTAAATCAGGTGCGTCCCCGCGCCGATCGAACAGCGCATGCGCTGTCCGCAAATTTTCCCAGCGCGCATTGCTCCAAATGACGTCGCAAGGACGTCATTGGTTTCGACGTTAACGTAAATTACGTCCGGCCGTATTCGCGAACGACTTACGCAAACGACGTAAAAAATGCAAAACTCAGCGCGGGAACGACGGCCATACTTAACATAGAATACGCCGCACTTACCCCTGCTATAGCAGGGGTAACTTTCCGCCAGAAAAAGCCGAACGCAAACGACGTAAAAAAAAAGCGCCGGGCGGTCGTTCGTTTCTGAATCGGCGTAAATGCTCATTTGCATATTCGACGCGTAACAGACACGGAAGCGCCACCTAGCGGCCGGTCTGGAATTGCAGCCTAAGATCCGACGGTGTAAGTCACTTACACCTGTCGGATCTTAGGCATATCTATGCGTAACCTGATTCTATAAATCAGGCGCATAGATACGACGGCCGGACTCAGAGATACGACGGCTTATCAGGAGATACGCCGTCGTATCTTCTTTCTGAATCCGGCCCCGGGTCTTTGGCATCAAAAACATATAGTTCTACCTGAAAAAAAAGCACATGTACTTTATTGCACAATGCTCAGGTATGAACAGGTACCATTGAATGTAGTAATGGGAATCTTCACGTTGAGCTTCCGAAAGCACAACAAATTTCTCAGCTGTGAATGGGGCTTGGATGCCTACCAGAGTCTCTGTTGTGATCCTTGAGGATGAATTACTCCACAGTACATACAGAGGTTAGTGATAATAATCGCTTGTGAGAATATGTAAATACTTTACTTTCCATAGTTTGGGCAAAGGTGCCCTTTCAAGATAAAAAAAAAATCGAGTCCAGTTAGTAAAAGCTGCCTGCTGATGCTGAGACTTAGTTGCTTGCTGCAGAGAGAAGAGAGTAGGAACACCGGTGGCCAGGTGCCCTAGCCAGCAGTACGCCCTAGGTGGCTGCCTAGTTTGCCTAGTGGTAGCGCCGGCCCTGGTAACTGTAAATGTTGGATGCACTCTACACAGCATTATGCCACCTGCTTACAATTAAATACAGGGCATTACAGGTGCCTAAGGCCCCTTTCACATGGGTGTTTTGGCAGTCCATTTTCGACTTAAAATTACGTGGGTCAAAGATGGACTGCAATTTATCCCTATGGGTGGCCAGATGAAAGCAGACTTGGGTTAGGGTTAGGGTTAGGGCCTAGGTTTAGGGTTAGAGTTAGAGCCTAGGGTTAGGGTTAGGGCCTAGGGTTATGGCCTAGGTTTAGAGTTAGGGTTAGAGTTAGAGCCTAGGGTTAGGGCCTAGGGTTAGGGCTTAGGGTTAGGGTAGGGGTTAGGGTTTCCCATTGAAGAATTTGCCTAGGACTCAGGAATTGGAACAGGGTCCTCCCCCAGAGGTCAAAGGTCAGAAGGCAGGTTCCCAAAGGTCACAGGGCGTGGCTCACCCACCTCCAGCAAAGTGTACCGCCTACCCCAACTAAGTCGGGGGAATGAACAAGTCGGGGAAAGCGTAAGTATCTGTTGAGCGGTGGGTGTTGGGGATTCTGTTGGGGACACAGGAAGGGGGGGAAGTGGAGACCAGGAACATTAACTGTTGGGGGGAAGGAGAAGTGTATGCACATCAGCTGTGGGCTTGACAAAATCTTGTAGTGGGCCGTATGTGGCCCAGGTGCTGTAGTTCGGAGACCCATGCTTTATATCAATCCAAGTACTTTCATTGCAAGCCGCTGCCGTCTCCAGGCCATCCGCAGAGTGACAGATCCGAGCGCTGTAAATCCTTGCGGGGAAAAATTGAGGATAATTGCGCTTGAATACTTTCCAACAGATGCATTCAGGCACAGAAAATATATTGATGAGCCTTTAAAAATATGACCATCCATGAATAATTCTACCTGACATTTATTGTGATCTGATTAAAACCCTTGTCCTTCTCCGAGTTTTAATGTGCATATAATGTTTTAATCCATATTAATTTAGTTGTACCTCGGCATGAGCCGGCATGGGCTTGCACTGACGTCCTCTCAGCGTGAGCCTTTAATCCCATCTGTCATTAGAGGAGGAAGCCCGGCACTTGCGCGTTCAGTTTGACGGGGAATTATCAATATCGTCTCCGACGCTGCAAAATAGAACATATGGCTGAACAGAGCTGTGACCGGCAAAAGATATTCCATCAACACTCTGCACACTGTACTGACAAATGGGGTATGGTCCGGGAAACAATCAGCGTAGCAAAAAAAATGTATTACGCTCTTTGTTTATGAATGTATTTGACACATTATATAGCGCTGATGTGTTTCACAGAGAACACTCAGCCATTCAGAGGGGCAGTGCCGGCCCAAGACATTGTGCTGCCTGGGACCAAGAATGAAATGCTGCCCCCCCCCCCAAATAAATCACGCCCACCAAAAGGCCCCCACATTCATTATTTTGTATCATGATAGCTAAAGGGGACACGTCATGGCTCTATACATGTATATAGGAGTATAAAGAGGACCTGTCATGGCTCTATACATGTATATAGGAGTATAAAGAGGACCTGTCATGGCTCTATACATGTATCCAGGAGTATAAAGGGACCTGTGCATTGCCGGCGGCCACAATGTCTTTTGCGCAAACTAACCATGTATGCTAATTGTGTTTTTTTTTGGTACCAAAAATATGTAGAAGAATACATATTGGCCTAAACTGATGAAGAAATTTGTTTTTTTATTATAGCAAAAAGTAAAACATATATATATATATTTTTTTTAAATTGTCGTTTTTGTTGTTGTTTATAGCTCAAAAAATAAGTAGGGCAGTGTCAGTAGAGTAGTGGACGGTGTCAGTAGAGCAGAGGACAGTTTGCATGCTGTTTGGGGGTAGCTGACAGAGGAAGGGGTAGGCGACAGAGGGGAGGGGCGGGTTGACAGAGAGGGGCGGGTTGACAGAGGGGGGGGGGTGACAGAGAGGGGGGCTGCTGACAGAGAGCAGGGCTGACAGGGGGGTTGCTGACAAAGAGGCAGAGAGGGGGCCGACAGAGAGGAGGGTTGCTGACAGAGGGGAGTGGCTTACAGAGAAGGGTGGGCTGACAGAGAGGGGCGGGCTGACAGGGGTGGGTTGCTGACAGAGAAGGGGGCGGACGGAGGGGCGTTGCTGACAGAGAGGGGGCTGACAGGGGGGTTGCCGACAGAGAGGGGGGCTGAGGGGGGGTTGCTGACAGAGAGGGGGCTGACGGGGGTTGCTGACAGAGAGGGGGCTGACAGATGGGGTTGCTGACAGAGAGGGAGACTGATAGAGAGGGGGTTTCTGACAGAGGGGGGTGGCTTACAGAGAAGGGTGGGCTGACAGGGGGGTGGCGGGCTGACAGAGTGGAATGGCTTACAGAGGGGGCAGGCTGACAGAAGGGGGGCACTGACAAGGGGGGTTGATGACAGGGAGGGGGCTGACAGGGGGGGTTGCTGAAAGAGAGGGGGGCTGACAGGGGGTTTGCTGACAGAGAGGGGGGCTGACAGGGGGGTTGCTGACAGGGGGGGCTGACAGGGAGGGGGGCTAACAGGGGGGTTGCTGACAAAGAGGCAGAGAGGGGGGCTGACAGAGAGGGGTGTTGCTGACAGAGGGGAGTGGCTTACAGGGAAGGGCGGGCTTACAGAGGGGTGGCTTATAGAGAAGGGTGGGCTGACAGGGGTGGGTTGCTGACAGAGAAAGGGGCTGATGGAGGGGGGGTTGCTGACAGAGAGGGGGCTGACAGGGGGGTTGCTGACAGAGAGGGGGGCTGATGGGGGTTGCTGACAGAGAGGGGGGCTGACGGGGGTTGCTGACAGAGAGGGGGCTGACAGACGGGGTTGCTGACAGAGGGGGGTGGCTTACAGAGAAGGGTGGGATGACAGGGGGGCGGCTTATAGAGAGGGGCGGGCTGACAGAGTGGAATGGCTTACAGAGAGGGGCAGGCATACAGAAGGGGGGGCACTGACAAGGGGGGTGGATGACAGGGAGGGGGCTGACAGAGAGGGGGTTGACAGGGAGGGGGGCTGATGGGGGGTTGCTGACAGAGAGGGGGGCTTGCTGACAGAGGGGGGGGGCTTGCTGAAATAGAGGGGGCTGATAGGGGGGTTGCTGACAGGGGGGGTTGCTGACATGGGGGTGTTGCTGACGGGGGTTGCTGAGCCTGACAGCCAGGGGAAGGCTTACAGACGGGCGGGTGGAAGAGCGGATGATGACAGTCACAGACCTCATCCCAGGCAGTCAGAAGGAACAGCGCGCCAGGCAGGGGGGCGGGACTCCGGGTGGCCGCGAATCGCGATCACCCACAGTCACTCACGCACATGTCACGTGTTTAATCCGGACAGGCCGTACGGGCGGCCCGCCCGCTCCTCTGTCTTGTCATGTCTCCACTACAGCAGCGGCGCCGGCAATGTCACAATTGCCCTGAATGCAGCCTCACAATTGCCATGAATGCAGCCCCACCATTGCCATGAATGCAGCCCCACCATTGCCATGAATGCAGCCTTACCATTGCCATCAGTGCAGCCTGATCGATGCCCATCTGCAGCCTCGGAGTGGACCGGGAGGGGGGGGGGCAGGATGAGCGCCAACAGATTACATACAGGAGAATCTCCTGTTTACTCGGCTGCCTCTTTAATACGAAGTCCCGCCTCCTATTATAGACAGAACAGTGGTTCAATGGCAGCCCAGGAGATGGGACTTCCTATTAGAGATGCAGCCGAGTAAACAGGAGATTCTCCTGTATGTAATCTGAAGGCACTCGTCCCGCCCCCTTCCCTGTCCCCTCCAAGGAGATATATATATCTCCAAATCACCAGGGGGGCCGTACTAAACTGGAACGCGGGCCACATTTGGTCCACGGGCCGGACTTTGGACATGCCTGCCCTAAAGGGTTTAGTGCTGGGAAACACCTTTTGAAAGATAAAAAGTGCATTTTATATACAACTAGGGTTGTCCCGATACCACTTTTTTAGGACTGAGTACAAGTACCGATACTTTTTTTCAAGTAGTCGCCGATACCGAATACCGATACTTTTTTTAAATGTGTCCCCAAATGCAGCCATGTCCCCCCCATATGCAGCCATGCCCCCCCCATATGCAGCCATGTCCCTCACATATGCAGCCATGTCCCTCACATATGCAGCCATGTCCCTCTAGCCATGTCCCTCACATATGCAGCCATGTCCCTCACATATGCAGCCATGTCCCTCTAGCCATGTCCCTCACATATGCAGCCATGTCCCTCACATATGCAGCCATGTCCCTCTAGCCATGTCCCTCACATATGCAGCAATGTCCCTCTAGCCATGTCCCTCACATATGCAGCAATGTCCCTCTAGCCATGTCCCTCACATATGCAGCCATGTCCCTCTAGCCATGTCCCTCACATATGCAGCCATGTCCCTCACATATGCAGCAATGTCCCTCTAGCCATGTCCCTCACATATGCAGCAATGTCCCTCTAGCCATGTCCCTCGATGCGGCGGCGCGATGCGGCGGCAGCGGCGGGGGGGGGGGAAAGGGGGGGAAGTATTCTATTTAGGTATCGGGGGTATTTGCGCGAGTACGAGTACTCCCGCAAATACTCGGTATCGGTCCCGGACAACCCTATATACAACTATATAGCTGAGACCAAAATAAGGGACAAATTAGGGGGAAAGAGGGACAGAGGGACATTGCTCCAAATCAGGGACAGTCCCCTGAAATCAGGGACAGTTGGCAGCCATGCCCTAACCTGGTGCTTGTGGGGACTGCAGAAGGGGGCTTATTGGAATTTCTGATTAGTCCCATTCAGGGCTTTCTTTCAGCGGGAACGCGGGGAAACGCAGTTCCTGTACTGAATGTATGTAATGGAAAGTGGTTCTGGGGTGTGCTAGAGAGTCTATTGATGATGGCTGCTGGGGGATCTATTGTTGCTGGAGGGGATCTATTTTGCAAAGGAAGGGGGTCTGTTGTTGCTGGGGAGTTCTTTTGTTGCTCGTGGGGGAATCTATTGTTGCTGGGGGGGGGCAGTCATTGCTAGGAGGGATGTACTGTTAAGGGAGGGGTCTTTGTTGCTGGCTGCTGGAGGATCTATTGATGATGACTACTTGGGAATCTATTGTTGCTGGAGGGGATCTATTTTTACAGGGGGGGGGGTCTATTGTTGCTGGGGAGTTCTTTTGTTGCTCGTAGGGAATCTATTGTTGCTGGGGAGTTCTTTTGTTGCTCGTGGGGGAATCTATTGTTGCTGGGGGGGGGGGGGCAGTCATTGCTACGAGGGATGTACTGTTAAGGGAGGGGTCTTTGTTGCTGGCTGCTGGAGGATCTATTGATGATGACTACTGGGCAATCTATTGTTGCTGGAGGGGATCTATTTTTACAGGCTGGGTCTATTGTTGCTGGGGAGTTCTTTTGTTGCTCGTAGGGAATCTATTGTTGCTGGGGAGTTCTTTTGTTGCTCGTGGGGAATCTATTGTTGCTGGGGGGGGGGTCAGTCATTGCTAGGAGGGATGTACTGTTAAGGGAGGGGTCTTTGTTGCTGGCTGCTGGAGGATCTATTGATGATGACTAGTGGGGAATCTATTGTTGCTGGAGGGGATCTATTTTTACAGGGGGGGTCTATTGTTGGTGGGGGTGGCTCCTATGTTGCGGGGTGGGGTCAATCTTTGCTGGGAGGGATCTGCTGGCTGCTGGAGGGTCTATTGATGCTGGCTGTTGGGAGTCCATTGTTGCTGGGGTGGATCTAGTGTCCCTGGAGGAAGTCTGCTATAGGACGAAACGGCGTAGGGAGGAGCGGCGTGCTGACGCCATTACAGTGTGTACCTCATTGCCATCCGGAAGGAGCGAGCGGTACAAGAGAGCCGGCCGGCTTATTATATACTAAACGCCTACTATTTTTCTACTGAATGTAAGTGAGACTGATTTTTTTATTAAACACTTATGCTAGCAATACTGCCCTATGTCGATTCTTCTTTCCTTGGGAATTAATGTCTTCATGGTGATTCGTTGAGAGCGGTATTGTGGAGGTAGAGGAAAGCAATATTGTGTCCTGAGACCAGAAGATTTTTCTGCTTGCTGGAGTGACCGATTACCATCTGGGCTGAGGAGCCATATGTGTATTTGATCTCTGTATAGGGATCCAGTCTTTCTGGTAAGCAGGATATAGATAAGAGGTGGTGGCTTTCATCTTTTCCTGCTACTTGGACACGATTTCCCTGAGGACACTTTCAGCACTTTCTTTTTCTGGCATTTGAAGTTTGCACGAATTTGGATATTTCTGAATTTTTTCTTGGGACTATATTCATGCGGATTGCACTTTGAATCAATTATTGCATGCACATGTCACTTTTTATAAGTTGATTTTGATCATTAATCACTTATGTTAGCCTTTGATGTGATTAGTATCATAATAGGTATTGATTATTTTTTTGGCTTCATCACTTATGCAGCGCAGCTTTTTTCTATATATTGCCTTTAATGTAGATCTAGTGTCGCTGGGGTGTCCATTGTTGCTAGATCTATTTTACTGCCTTTCTTGTTATCATTAACAGATTCCATACAAAATGATACTTGTTTCTGTATTCTCTAAAAGGGGTGGTACTGGGAGGTGGATAAGGGGTGGTACTGGGAGGTGGATAAGGGGTGGTACTGGGAGGTGGATAAGGGGTGGTACTGGGAGGTGGATAAGGGGTGGTACTGGGAGGTGGATAAGGGATGGTACTGGGAGGTGGATAAGGGGTGGTACTGGGAGGTGGATAAGGGGTGGTGCTGGGAGGTGGATAAGGGGTGGTGCTGGGAGGTGGATAAGGGGTGGTACTGGGAGGTGGATAAGGGGTGGTACTGGGAGGTGGATAAGGGGTGGTACTGGGAGGTGGATAAGGGGTGGTACTGGGAGGTGGATAAGGGGTGGTGCTGGGAGGTGGATAAGGGGTGGTGCTGGGAGGTGGATAAGGGGTGGTGCTGGGAGGTGGATAAGGGGTGGTACTGGGAGGTGGATAAGGGGTGGTACTGGGAGGTGGATAAGGGGTGGTGCTGGGAGGTGGATAAGGGGTGATACTGGGAGGTGGATAAGGGGTGGTACTGGGAGGTGGATAAGGGGTGGTACTGGGAGGTGGATAAGGGGTGGTACTGGGAGGTGGATAAGGGGTGGTACTGGGAGGTGGATAAGGGGTGGTGCTGGGAGGTGGATAAGGGGTGATACTGGGAGGTGGATAAGGGGTGGTACTGGGAGGTGGATAAGGGATGGTACTGGGAGGTGGATAAGGGGTGGTACTGGGAGGTGGATAAGGGGTGGTACTGGGAGGTGGATAAGGGGTGGTACTGGGAGGTGGATAAGGGGTGGTACTGGGAGGTGGATAAGGGGTGGTACTGGGAGGTGGATAAGGGGCGGAACCAAGGAACGGTGCTCGAAGGTGGGTAGGGGGTGGAGTCAAGGGTGACTTGGAAGGGAGGAGTTCCCGCACCTATTCTCTGAGAAAAAAAGCCCTGGTCCCATTTAACAATAAGGGAGCCTCCAATACCGCCTACTTACCCTTCGTGTGAATGAGTAAGGGGTACATAGTGCTCACAAACTTGACCATGGAGTTCATACTTTAACCACTTGCTTACTGGGCACATAAACCCCCTTCGTGCCCAGGCGAAATTTCAGCTTCCCGGCACTGCGTCGCTTTAACTAAAAATTGTGCGGTCGTGCGACGTGGCTCCCAAACAAAATTGGCGTCCTTTTTTCCCCACAAATAGAGCTTTATTTTGGTGGTATTTGATCACCTCTACGGTTTTTATTTTTTGCGCTATAAACAAAAAAAGAGCGACAATTTAAAAAAATATATATATTTTTTTTACTTGTTGCTATAATAAATATCCCAATTAAAAAAAAAAAAAAAAAAATTTTTCTCAGTTAAGGCCGATACGTATTTTTCGATGTATTTTTGTAAAAAAAAAAATATCGCAATAAGCGACTGGTTTGCGCAAAAGTTATAGCGCCTACAAAATAGGGGACAGAATTATGATTTTTTTTTATTATTTTTTTTTTACTAGTAATGGCGGCGATCTGAGATTTTTATTGGGACTGCGACGTTATGGCGGACGTATCGGACACTTTTGACACAAATTTGGGACCATTCACATTTATACAGCGATCAGTGCTATAAAAATGCACTAATTACTGTATAAATGTGACTGGCAGGGAAGGGGTTAACACTAGGGGGTGAGGAAGGGGTTAAATGTATTCCCTGGGTGTGTTCTAACTGTGTGGGGGGAGGGGGGTGACTGGGGGAGGTGACCGATGCTGTGTCCCTATGTACAAGAGACACAGATCGTTCTCCTCTCCTCTGACAGCATGTGGAGCTCTGTGTTTACACCCCATCATTACACACAGAGCTCCACGTCCCTGCTGTGTCACCGACGATCGTGTGTACCCGGCGGACATCGCGGCCGCCAGGTACACGCATCGGCTTCCCAGCGATGCGCCGTTACAGTGTTTACCCCGCTGCGCGCCCCCCACGCGGGTAATGCACTTTAAATGACGTCCAAAGACGTCCAGTTGGCACCTGAGAGCCGCGCTGTTGATGTCTTTTGTCAATAGCGTGGGTCTCAAGTGGTTAACAAGTAGCCAAAGTCAAGACTAGGGTTGCCACCTGTCCAGGATTCACCAGGACAGTTTGGGTTTTTGAATCATGTGTCCGGGTTTCAGTCCTCCCTGAAACCCGGACACATTATACAGACAGGAATGTAACTCAGAACAGTGCCTGATTGGAGGGTGAGGGGGCACTATGCATGTCGCATTACTATTCTCTTTGGAGTGCCCAATGGTGTTTCAGGTCTTTTACAATCCTATATGTTTGCAAAAAAATGTAATTCTTGCTGTGCGCCGATAAAGTGTTCGCGTTTGGCTTGAAGAAAAAGTGACAACCCTAGTCAAGACCCGTGGCGCCTCTTTAACCACTTAAGGACCGCCTCCTGCACATATACGTCGGCAGAATGGCACGGGTACGTCCTCTTTAATTGCCCAGCCGTGGGTTGCGGGCGCGCACCCGCCACCCGGTCCGAAGCTCCGTGACCGCGGCCGTGGGACCCGATCGCCGCTGGAGTCCCGCGATCGGTCCCCGGAGCTGAAGAACGGGGAGAGCTGTGTGTAAACACAGCTTCCCCGTTCTTCACTGTGGCGCCGTCATCGATCGTGTGTTCCCTAATCCCTAATATAGGGAACCACAATCAATGATGTCACACCTACAGCCACACCCCCCTACAGTTAGAAACACAAATGAGGTCACACTTAACTCCTTCAGCGCCCCCTTGTGGTTAACTCCTAAACTGCAATTGTCATTTTCACAGTAAACAATGGGGTAGATTCAGTAAGCAATTGCGTCTGCGTAACCATAGTTACGCAGCGCAATTGCTTAGTTGCGCCGGCGTATCGACTGCTCCTGATTCAGGAGGCTCGATACGCCGACTGCAGCCTAAGATATGACTGGCATAAGGCTCTTATGCCGTCATATCTTAGGCTGCATTCTTACGATGGCCGCTAGGTGGCGTTCCCGTATTGGTCAGCGTAGAGTATGCAAATTGCATACTAACGCCGATTCACAACCGTACGCGCGCCCTGCGTACGCATTTTACGTTGTTTGCGTTCGTCGGGTTCCGCGTAAGGCTGCTCCTGCTATTAGCAGGGGCAGCCAATGCTAAGTATACCCGCCGTTCCCGCGCCGCGATTTAAAAAAATTACGTCGTTTGCGTAAGTGAATCGTGAATGGCGCTGGACGCCATTTACGTTCACGTTAAAGCAAATGACGTCCTTGCGACGTCATTTGCCGCAATGCACGTCGGGAAAGTTTCCCGACGGAGCATGCGCACTACGTTCGGCGCGGGAACGCGCCTAATTTAAATGATCCACGCCCCCTACGGGATCATTTAAATTACGCGCAAATTACGTAGCTACTGCTTCATGAATGAAGCGTAGCGCAGTTAATTTACAGAGGCGCAGTGTTAAAACGGTACGCTGCGCCTCCGTAAGAGGGCGCATTTGTACCTGAATCTACCCTAATGCTTTTTTATAGCATTTTTTGCTGTGAAAATGACAATTGTCCCAAAAATGTGTCAAAATTGTCCGAAGTGTCCGCCATAATGTCGCAGTCACGAAAAAAATCGCTGATCGCCGCCATTAGTAGTAAAAAATTTTTTTTTTATAAAAATGCATTAAAACTATCCCCTATTTTGTATAACCAATCGATAAACGCTTATTGCGATTTTTTTTTTGCCAAAAATATGTAGAAGAATACGTATCGGCCTAAACTGAGAAAAACATTTTTTTTTTATATATTTTTGGGGGATATTTATTATAGCAAAAGGTAAAAAATATTGCATTTTTTTGAAAATTGTCGCTCTATTTTTGTTTATAGCGCAAAAAATAAAAACCGCAGAGGTGATCAAATAGCACCAAAAGAAAGCTCTATTTGTGGGGAAAAAAGGACGCCGATTTTGTTTGGGAGCCACGTCGCACGACCGCGCTATTGTCAGTTAAAGCGACGCGGTGCCGAATCGCAAAAACTGGCCGGGTCCTTTACCTGCCTAAAGGTCCGGGTCTTAAGTGGTTAACTGGCAGAAAGGTGCTTTGCATTGTGCAATGCCGGGCTGTGCAGGGAAATGCGCGCTTTGGCTACAAGTCAGAATGGGCATATGATATATCACGGACCATTCAGCGCTCCCCGAGGCACAGCGGCACTTTTACAAAGTCATATTTATTTACCTGACAGACAATGGAGACGGATGTGATTTTTGCATTATAAAAGGCCTAACAATAGCCAAACCCCCAAATAGAAGTTGAATTAAAATAGACGCATTATGAAGATGGATTTCCGGGATATCAATATACACACACACACACATATATATATATACACGTCCGGCCTTGAGAATTTATTTAGGATGGGGGGATCCTTTGTTGTTGCTCCAACAATTACTTCAAATTTCCTGTTTTAGAAGATTTAACCTTTGAACTTCCTTAGTTAATGTCATTTCTGGCACAATGTATCCACAGACTCCGAAGATTGGACAGGTTATTAACCACTTAAGCCCCGGACCAATATGCTGCTAAATGACCCAAGGGGTTTTTACAATTCGGCACTGCGTCGCTTTAACAGACGATTGCGCGGTCGTGCGACGTGGCTCCCAAACAAAATTGGCGTCCTTTTATTCCCCACAAATAGAGCTTTCCTTTGGTGGTATTTGATCACCTCTGCGGTTTTTATTTTTTGCGCTATAAACAAAAATAGAGCGACAATTTTGAAAAAAATTAAATATTTTTTACTTTTTGCTATAATAAATATCCCCCAAAAACATATATAAAATGTTTTTTTTTCCTCAGTTTAGGCCGATACGTATTCTTCTACCTATTTTTGGTAAAAAAAATCGCAATAAGCGTTTATCAGTTGGTTTGCGCAAAATTTATAGCGTTTACAAAATAGGGGATAGTTTTATTTTTTCTTTTTACTACTAATGGCGGCGATCAGCAATTTTTTTCGTGACTGCGGCATTATGGCGGACACTTCGGACAATTTTGACACATTTTTGGGACCATTGTCATTTTCACAGCAAAAAATGCATTTAAATTGCATTCTTTATTGTGAAAATGACAGTTGCAGTTTGGGAGTTAACCACAGGGTGCGCTGAAGGAGTTAGTGTTCACCTAGTGTGTGTTTACAACTGTAGGGGGGTGTGGCTGTAGGTCTGACGTCATCGATCGAGTCTCCCTATAAAAGGGATCCTACGATCGATGCAGCCGCCACAGTGAAGCACGGGGAAGCCGTGTTTACATACGGCTCTCCCCGTGCTTCAGCTCCGGGGAGCGATCGCGACGGAGCGGCTATAAACGAATAGCTGCGCCCTCGTCCCGGATCACTCCCCGCGGGTTTCCGACCGCCGCATGTAGCGAGGGGGGTCCCGATCGCACCCCCTACCCACGTCTAGGCAGGGACGTACAGGTACGCCAATGTGCCTGTACGTGCCATTCCGCCAACGTACATATACATGCGGCGGTCCGGAAGTGGTTAAATGGAATGCAGCAGTGAATAAGGATAAACATCAGACCTGGGAAGTGTAATATAGAAGATACCAACATACCTCCAAATAATAAAACTATCCTATAAAATATCCTAATTGCAGGATATGTCAGTAGGGCATATATAGTACAAATATCCCCATAGACACACTCCTAAACCTTGTGGACCTTGCTTTGTGCTCTGGTGAGCAGTCATGTTGGAACAGGAAGGGGCCGTCCCCAAACTCTTCCCACAAAGTCGGGAGCATGAAATTGTCCAAAATATCTTGGTATGCCGACGCCTTAAGAGTTCCCTTCACTGGAACTAAGGGGCCAAGCCCAACCCCTCAAAAACAACCCCCACACCATAATCCCCCCTCCCCCACACCATAATCCCCCCTCCACCAAATGATTTGGACCAGTGCACAAAGCAAATGCTCCTCTGGAAGAATAGTCCACATTCCCATAGACACACTCCTAAACCAGTGGCGGTGCATCTATATAGGGGGAGCCGGAGCGCCGCCCCCCTCTGGCTCTCGCACCGCCACTGATTACAATAACATAGATTCATGCATGACCGCCCTCTACAAGGTCGAAACGCGTCGGGTTTATCATATGTATCATGTTAATTATGTGTACCATTGTTATAACATTATGCCATGCTTTTGCAGGTTTGCCCTTACGGCCTAATCAATATACTGTTTATCTTGTATGTACATGTTTTTATTGCCATTACTTGACTGTGTTTTGGTTAAAACATATATCAGATACGTTTCCTTGTGAGACATATAAAACTACATTAAAACTTTTGTATTTACTAAATAATATCGATTTATCTATTTTTTGCTGCAATACAAAGCCCCCCGGGGTAAATTTTCTTTCTCTTCTGCCCAATTATATCAGGGCCCCCATCAGAGTCTTCAATTCTATCAGGGTTCCTATTAGAGTCCCCCCTTATATTAGGGTCCCCATCAGAGTTCCCTTTACATCAGGGTCCTTTTCAGAGTCACCCTTGCATCAGGGTCCCCATAAGAGTCCCTCGTTACTTCAGGGTCCCTATCAAAGGCCCCCCATTATATCAGGGTCCCCATCAGAGTTGTCCACCCTTTATATCAGGGTCAGCATCAGATTCCCCCCCTCTTACATCAGGGTTCCAATTAGAATTCCCCTATATTATAGTCCCTCCTTACATCAAAGGCAGAATCCATAGCAACCCTTTGCTGACCTTAAAGGGGAAGTAAACCCATCTATTTACCAGTTTAATTTCCCGCACATGCCGGACATGTAACACTCCCATTGGTTGTGCTCTCAACCAAACTGTCAAACTATCCAATGGCTGGTGTCATAACTGATCACATGTACAGCATCCTGGCAGTTGTAGATTTAACCGAAGCCAAGATGGCAGCTTCCTCGGCTGAAAACGATAGAAGAGTTTACTCCACTGACCCCAGCTGCAGGTCAGATAAAATCTTCTAGCCATATTTTGTAGACCTCTGATTTAAGTAGACACATGCAGAACGAAAAAAATTGTTTTGTTTCGTTATTTACATAAATTTGATTAGTTACCGTATTTATCGGCGTATACCGTGCACTTTTTTGCCCTTTTTCAGGGCAAAATCGTGGGTGCGCGATATACGCCGATACCCGCTTCCCGCTTCCCGCGCCGAGTTTAAACCACTGCGCCGGCATATACCGAGCGCAGTACACTCGGGTATAGTCGGGCAGGCTCCTCTCGCGGTCACGTCCTGGACGTACAGGACGCACAGGACGTGACTGCGAGAGGAGCCGAGCCTGCACGTACTGCGCTCGGTATATGCCGGCGCAGTGGTTCAAACTCAGTGCGGGAAGCGGGGATTGAGCGGGAAAGACACCGTAGAAGGACGCTGGACCCGACGAGGAGGACACCACCGAAGCCGCAGACGGACGCCAGACCCGACGAGGCCGCCGATGGACGCCGCGCAAGACACCAAAACTGTAAGTACTAAAATGTTTTTTTTTACAGGAATGCGGGTCCACTTTAGGGGTGCGCGCTATACGCCGGAGCGCGCAATACCCCGATAAATACGGTAAATTCGTTTATTTTGTTTTTCAAATTCGTTTTGTTTATTTAAATTCAAATCAAATTTGAGTTTTTCTAATTCCATTAGAATTGCAATCAAATTTATTCTATTCGGAATTAGAATTTTGGATGAAGGTTATATGCCTTCTATTCCATTCTATTGTTTTTTCTATAACATTTATGTATCTTCTATTCTGTTCTTTTATTTTCTATTGTATTCTATTATTTTCTATTCTATTCAAATGTATTCTGTTCGAAACCCTGTTCTGTTAACCCTTGCATTGGGCCCCACCAAATTTCATGACCGTGCCCACGGGGCTTTAATGATGACTTATGATGCCGCGTTCACACGACCGTTTTTCGGGTTGTAAAAAATGACCGTGTGAGGGCTCCAGAGCATTTTTCACGATGTAAAAAACTGACCATTAAAGATTTCGAACATGCTCTAATTTTTCACGTCGTTTTTAACGTTGTCGTTTTTATGTCATAAAAAATTGACGTCTGTGGGCTTTAACCACTTAACGACCGCCGCATGTACATATACGTCCACAGAATGGCATGTACAGGCAGAGGGGCGTACATTTACGTCCCTGCCTTTCCGCGGGTCGGGGGTTTCTGATCGGGACCCCCCCCTCGGTACATGCGGCGGTCGGAAATCGTCTGGGAGCGATCCGGGATGAGGGGGCGGCTTTTCGTTTCTAGCCGCCCCCTCGTGATCGCTCCCCGGAGCTGAAGAATGGGGAGAGCCGTGTGTAAACATGGCTTCCCCGTGCTTCACTATGGCGCTGCATCGATCGAGTGATCCCTTTTATAGGGAGACTCGATCGATGACGTCAGTCCTACAGCCACACCCCCCTACAGTTGTAAACACACACTAGGTGAAACATAACTCCTACAGCGCCCCCTGTGGTTAACTCCCAAACTGCAACTGTCATTTTCACAATAAACAATGCAATTTAAATGCATTTTTTGCTGTGAAAATGACAATGGTCCCAAAAATGTGTCGAAATTGTCCGAAGTGTTCGCCATAATGTTGCAGTCACGAAAAAAATCGCTGATCGCCGCCATTAGTAGTAAAAAAAAATAAAAAAAAATAAAACTATCCCCTATTTTGTAAACGCTATAAATTTTGCGCAAAGCAATCGATAAACGCTTATTGCGATTTTTTTTTAATCAAAAATAGGTAGAAGAATACGTATCGGCCTAAGCTGAGGAAAAAAAAAATTTATATATGTTTTTGGGGGATATTTATTATAGCAAAAAGTAAAAAATATTGCATTTTTTTCAAAACTGTCGCTCTATGTTTGTTTATAGCGCAAAAAGTAAAAACCGCAGAGGTGATCAAATACCACCAAAAGAAAGCTCTATTTGTGGGGAGCCACGTCGCACAACTGCGCAATTGTCTGTTAAACCGACGCAGTGCCGAATTGCAAAACCTGGCCTGGGCCTTTAGCTGCATTTTGGTCCGTGGCTTAAGTGGTTAACGACGTGAAAAACCCGCGCATGCTCAGAAGCAAGTTATGAGACGGGAGCGCTCGTTCTGGTAAAACTAGCGTTCGTAATGGAGTAAGCACATTCATCACGCTGTAACAGACTGAAAAGCGCGAATCATCTTTTACCAACACGGAATCAGCTAAAGCAGCCCAAAGGGTGGCGCCATCCGCACGGAACTTCCCCTTTATAGTGCCGTCGTATGTGTTGTACGTCACCGCGCTTTGCTAGAGCATTTTTATTTTCACGATCGTGTGTAGGCAAGGCCGTTTTAATATTCGGGTTGAAAAAAAACTTCGTTTTTTTCTAGACCCTTAAAAACGTAATTTTTTACAACCCGAAAAACAGTCGCGTGTACGCGGCATCAGGGTAAGTTATTTTAAAGCAACTAACTGTATGTAGACAATATCAGAATCAGTTACTAAAATATGCCCAATACATAGTATATCATCGTAATAAGAACTATAGGTAACCCCCCGTCCCCCGTCGCAGGATGGGGTCCTTTGTGACCACACAGGTCGCACATAGCGGAGTCCAGCAGCACTCACATATCAACACCTTCTGCTATTACAATAAATGAGACAGAGAGTCTTCCCACAAATCTGATGCATGTCCGTGAAATAACCGCCATCCCGAACGCTATGAGAGTTTCATTATCCCACCTGGGGTGACCATCTGTAGGACATTCTCTACAGATTATCAGTCTCTGCTTCCTCTGAATTCCTGAGGATTTACAGACGTCCTCTGTGTGTGATGATACGCCTTTGTCTAGAAGTGTCGCTAACCGATTCCGTCCCACGCCCGGCGAGAGACACTGCCGCCATTAATGGCCTCCGATTTCGCTTTATACGTGTCGCTTGACCTACTTTTTTCTTTACTGAAGAGCAGGAGTCTCCAAACTTATTAGTACGAGGGCCATGTCATATATTTTCAAATATTCACAGGGTAAAAAAAAAAGTTTTATAAATCAATGAATAACAAATAAATGAATAAATATGTTTTATTAGGATTATTTTTTAGAATCAGAATGATATGATTCAGAACAACAGAGAAAGAACTTCAGTAAAATAAAGCAAAGTCCCCCTTACATCATGGTCCTCTTGAGACTCCCCCCTTACATCAGGGTCCTCATCAGACACCCCCCTTACATCAGGGTCCTCATGAGACTTCCCCCTTACATCAGGGTCCTCATGAGACTTCCCCCTTACATCAGGGTCCTCATGAGACTCCCCCTTTACATCAGGGTCCTCATGAGACTCCCCCCTTACATCAGGGTCCTCATGTTACTCCCCCTAAACATCAGGGTCCTCATGAGACTCCCCCCTTACATCAGGGTCCTCATGAGACTCCCCCCTTACATCAGGGTCCTTATCAGACTCCCCCTTACATCGTGGTCCTCATCAGACTCCCCCTTACATTGTGGTCCTCATGAGACTCCACCCTTACATCGTGGTCCTCATAAGACTCCCCCTTACATCAGGATCCTCATCAGAGCCCCCCTTACATCATGGTCCTCATCAGACTCCCCCCTTACATCGTGGTCCTCATGAGACTCCCCCCTTACATCGTGGTCCTCATGAGACTCCTCCCCTTACATCGTGGTCCTCATGAGACTCCCCCTTTACATCAGGGTTCTCATGAAACTCCCCCTTACATCAGGGTCCTCATCAGACTCCCCCCTTACATTGGGGTCCTCATCAGACCCCCCCCCCCTTACATCAGGATCCTCATCAGAGCCCCCCCTTACATCATGGTCCTCATCAGACTCCCCCTTACATTGTGGTCCTCATCAGACTCCCCCCTTACATCATGGTCCACATGAGACTCCCCCTTTACATCAGGGTCCTCATGAGACTCCCCCCTTACATTGTGGTCCTCATAAGACTCCCCCTTTACATCAGGGTCCCCATGAAACTCCCCCTTACATCAGGGTCCTCATCAGACTCCCCCCTTACATCAGGGTCCTCATCAGACTCCCCCCTTACATCAGGATCCTCATCAGAGCCCCCCTTACATCATGGTCCTCATCGGACTCCCCCCTTACATCGTGGTCCTCATGAGACTCCCCCTTACATCGTGGTCCTCATGAGACTCCCCCTTTACATCAGGGTCCTCATGAGACTCCCCCCTTACATCGTGGTCCTCATCAGACTCCCCCCTTACATCAGGGTCCTCCTCAGACTCCCCCTTACATCAGGATCCTCATCAGAGCCCCCCTTACATCATGGTCCTCATCAAACTCCCCCCTTACATCTAGCAAAAAAAAAAATGAGTGTCACATGTAAACAAATCGTGCTAGAAAAAACCTGGTCCTTAAGCGGTGGATAGTGCCTGGAGGTAGGCCAAAAAGGTGGGAGCTGCAATAGTTAAGGTGAGAGAAAACAGGGGAGTGAATTGGCAGCTTGGTGTGTCATTGGCTCCATTTTAGATTTGTTTTGCCTGGTTCAGGCCTGCCATCTATAAAATAACGAGGAGGTGTACCCAATGCCATCTTTATTAGTGATTCGGCCAGGGTTTCTTAACCAGGGTTCCTCCAATGGTTGCTAAGGGTTCCTTGAGCAATGACCAATTTTTGCCTCTCAGATAAGTTCCCACTGACAACAATGATCTTTTTAGCTATCTGTAGGGGGGGAATTCTTCCCCACGACCACCGATGTAAGGAGCATTCTTCCACTGACCATCCCACTAATGTATCATGAATGATGAATGAATGAATGAAAGGTTATTTCAAGGGTTCCTCCATGTTGAAAAGGTTGAGAAAAGTCTGGATTAGACCCTGGGCAAACATTTTCTTGTGCAGTTTTGCATAGGACCCTCTCCCCCATACTACTCCCATCATTACACAGGACCCCCTCCCTCCACAGACCCCTGAAATGCCCCCCGCTAGCAGTCTCACCTTGTCCAGAGGATGTTGGGTAAACACCAGACACCTCTTCCCCCTCCCGAACCCTCCAGCAAAGAGGTTCTTCAGCGGGTTGATGGCCTGCGGCTTGTCAGACATGGTGAGGGAGACGGGTTTGTTGTGGCCCATGACTTGCAGGCGCTCTCCCCGGGGCAAGGTTTACCTTACCGAGCTGGCCAATCATTGCACAGGTTGCAGACATGACACAAAACTAATCACCAGTGCCCCCAACATTCAATTCCACCCTCATCTTCTGAGTGATAGCCAAATCTACTTATCAACAATTTGAGGGCAGCGTGGGCTCAAGGGATAGCTCAAGGGACTGCTTTGGGACACACAACAGTGAATGGGCCCCTTTTTCCCCACATTAAAGACGGCCCTGGGTGTACCCACACACAGGAAGGAAAATTCCAATTTTTTGTACCGATATCTGAAATAACAAAATGGTGGCAGACATGGTAACCTTCCCCCAGGGATGCCAAACGAAGCCTTTGTATACGGAAAGGGGGGAGCCAGGACTATCAGTGTTCCCAGCCAGCGGAGCCCCGGTCCTTCCATCAGTGTCCCCGATCATCGGACACACAGGGGCGGAGGGTTGGCGGCGCCTGATCACTTCCTTGTGTTCAGTGGAGAGGGGAGGAGTCTCCAATCCCTGCAGCCAATAGGCTTCAGTGTACAATAGAATTTTCTATTTGTACACTGAAGAGAGAAGCCGATTGGCTGCCCCTCTCCTCTTTACTGAACACAAGGGGAAACGACACTCGTGGCAGTGGCGGTGTGATAGTTTTGTTAACCGCAAAGGGGTTAATATGGATTCTACTTCCGTTCCAAATTAAAGGTTCAGATAACTAGCGTGCACGCAGGAAGAACTCACTGATACAACCGTCTCAGTTGAACTACACCGTTATCTCTGCTTTATTGCAGACAATACAAACTTCTACATACAGCATGATACGCCACTATTATGTTAATGTGAACTAGAAAGCGCATCTAATTGGCCGAGATACAAAGAAGAATACAAGATAAGGTGTCGATCTTATCCGGCCCTCTGATGTGTCTTCACTAGACATGTGCACAGAATTTGTTTTCGTTTTTTTTTGTTCCGTTTCGTATCGTTCCGTAGGTTCGTTCCCATTCGTTTTTCGTAAGACGCCCGTTTTCCTGTTCGTTCCCGTTCGTTTTTCGTACGACGCGATTTTTTCGTATTCTGATCGTTGGGATGGTTCGTTATTCTGTTTAATTCATGTTCGTTACTTGTTAGACAATAATTTTCGTGAATTTTCGTCATTTTGTACTTTCGTAAATATATCGCGGGATTCGCGGCACTTTCAACACGCGGCTCATCCATATTAACTATTGTTAAGCCCCATACACTTGGTCAGACTTTTTTAACAACAAATATAAAAACGATCGTTTTACCGAACGTTCGTTTGTTTTTAAACTCCATCAGAAAAAATTTTTTGGGTTCCAGGTTCAAAAGTCTGGCCAACTGATCTCTCCCTTCAGACGAAAATCCACAGAAAAGTTTATTTGGCTTTACCGTACTACTGTACTCAGCACAAAGGAGAAGCTGCTTCACTAACTACACTCACTGCCCATTCAAAAAAACGAAAATTACATCTATAATACAAGATTTGCATTCTGTATTTTGAAACCAAATTACGAACAGAAAAAAGGAATTCAGAATACAGAATACAAATCGTTTGTTATAGATGTCATATGAACATACAAACAGAAAAAGGATTCAAACAAAATACAGAATGAAAATCTTTTGTTATAGATGTCATATGAACATACAAACAGAAAAAGGATTCAAACAAAATACAGAATGAAAATCTTTTGTTAGATGTCATATGAACATACGACTGAAAATCAAAATACGAACAGAACAAGGATTCAAACAAAATACAGAATGCAAGTCTTTTGTTATAGATGTCATTTTCGTTCTTTTGCCGTTTTCGTTTTGTCGTATTTTCGTTGGATCGCTCGTTCGTATTTGCGGTTGTTCGTTATGCGGCTCATTCGTAATCCCATTGTTTTCGTATTTTGGTGCTTTAATTTTTTCGTATGTACACATTATTCTGCGGGTACGAAAATGAACATTTTCGTACGAAAATAACATTCGTACGAACGGGAATGCACATATCTAGTCTTCACCTCCGCATTCCTAAAGCTGTGTGGGAGAGGGAGGCATCCGCCATCTTTGGTCTTCTCCAGTGTTTCTCGATAGGAGGGGTATTATTAGAAGCTGATTTGAGTAAGAAAAGATTTCAGCAGGGGTATACATGAAAAAGCAATATAGACTTTATAGTATAATAAAGATGCATAGAGAATAGACATTTTCTAATTTATCATTATGCTCATTGCATTCCTTCACAGAGGCGGCCATCTTTGTGTAGTCCGCTGACGTTTTTAGCCACAAACATTCCAGATTTTCCCGGGGCAAAATCAAAATCCTGGGATTTTAATCGGGACAAGCTCCAATCGGGACGAGGGTCCCAAAATTGGGATTGTCCCGGGAAAATTGGGACTGTTGGCAAGTATGGGATGTTTGCAGTTTTTAGAAACTACATTTAGAAATGTTCTGAGACCATTTTAGAAGCATATCCTACTTAGCAAAATAGTTCTTTAATAATCCATACTAAGTATACATTACCTAATAATACAGACTCTCTAGTGAACCGCCTGAGCCGACAAACCCCGTCCCCTCACACAATATGAGTTTCCTACACTGTACGTGAAATATCAGTCTGCGTAAGCAGCCGCTCTGTGGGGCTCCTCTGAGAAACGCTTCTAGAGATGAAACCAGGACAAGTGTTTTCCAGCAGACTCCCCACATTTCAGACGCTCACAGTGGGGTGTTCCGTGTAAAATTTGAGTAATAAAGCTTCGCTGTCCTTTTGCGCTGGATCTGAAATGTGAGAAAGAGTTATACGGTTATTCTACACAATATCATTGTCTACCGAGGGGGACACTAAACCAAATGTGACATTTTAACGGCTGAGAGTCAGCAAAGTCTTTAGGCTTGGTGCTTAGACCCGGATCCTGGGAATACGTCGCGTTATTGCTTACTGCGGCTCCAAACATAGGCAGGTGTATCTTTAATATTTTTAGTATATTAACTTTATTTTACAGGTTGGTTTATTATAACCAATCCAGCAAACGTGCTCTCTTTCAACTCTTAGGCCCCATACACACGGGAGGATTTATCCGCGGATACGGTCCAGCGGACCGTTTCCACGGATAAATCCTCTCGAGGATTTCCGCGGATTTCCATGCGATGGAGTGTACTCACCATCGCATGGAAATCCGCGCCGAAATCCTCTGGCGATGACGTGTCGCGCCGTCGCCGCGATTATGACGCGGCGACGTGCGCGACGCTGTCATATAAGGAATTCCACGCATGCGTCGAATCATTACGATGCATGAGGGGGATCCCTTCGGACGGATGGATCCGGTGAGTCTGTACAGACCAGCGGATCCATCCGTTGGGATGGATTCCAGCGGATAGATTTGATAGCATGTCATCAAATATTTATCCGCTGGAAATCCATCCCAGGGGATAAATATCCGCGGAAACAGATCCGCTGGAGTGTACACACCATAGGATCTATCCACTGAAACCCATTCGCTGGGATTTTTCAGCGGATGGATTCTATCGTGTGTATGGGGCCATAGGCCCGGATTCACAAAGCACTTACGCCGACGTATCTCGACATACGCCGCGTAAGTGTAAATATGCGCCGTCGTATCTGTGCGCCGTGCCCACAAAACTAGATACGCCTGCAAATAGGCTTCCTACGACCGACGTAACTTGCCTACGCCGTCGTATCATGGGCGCATATTTACGCTGGGGGCATTTGCCGCTCCCATAGATTTTCTATGCACATATGCAAATGAGGGAGATACGCCGATTCACAAACGTAGTTGCGCCCGGCGCATAATATACGCAGGTTTGCGTAAGTCGTACGTCCGGCGTAAAGTTATTCCCCAAATAGGAGGCGCAACTCATGCAAAGGTATGGACCAGGGAACACAAGCCGTCTTATCTTTTGTCGTTAACATTGTACGTGAATATGACTAGGCGTAGGTTACGTTCACGTCGTATGCAGTGATTCGACGTATCTTAGGCAGTTGTTCCGACGTGATTCTGAGCATGCGCACTGGGATGCGGCCACGGAACGGCGCATGCGCCGTTCATTTTAAGTACTTCTATGGCGCTTGGCCCATCATTTGCATGGGGTCACGTCTCATTAGCATGGCTCACGCCCACTTCCACCTACACTGGCTTACGCCGAGGAAACCCAGCATATCTTTAAGAGTGAGTGGGAGCAAGTGCTTTGTGAATCCAGTGCTTGCCTCTGTGCGCTGCGCCGGCATAGCGTAAAAGAGATACGCTACCGCGGCATAAATATGCGCCGATGTCTGTGAATCCGGGCCAATGTAAATTACACTACTTGATCCCATAAGGTAGACTAGCCGTTGTATGTAGCCGAGCTGAGAATGGCACGGTAGAAACGTTTCCCATAGGCTACAAATAACCTTTTGCTTCCGGACCCCCCGTTTTTGTTGCCGACCGCCGCCTGTAGAATTACATCTGCAGAATGGCACGGCTGAGCAAAGGGACGTACCCAGGAACGGATTCCCGACAAGACCACCGAGGCCAGGCCTCGGGCAGCAGTGGGTGCAGGGGCGGCATCGGTTGTAACACACACAGCGGGAGACTGCTGTGTCACGGAGCTCACTGTGGAAAGTTTGGGTGTGCTGTGGTAAAAGTCCCGCCCTCCTCCTAGACCAGCTCGTGTGATAGAGGCAGTGAGCAGGAGATGCCCGATGTGCATAATGCACACACTGACTGGTGAGGCTACATTGTTTGGCACAGTAAGGCTGCAATGAGGGTTACGGGGGCTGCAATGATGGTGAGGGGGGCTGTAATGATGGTGAGGGGGGCTGCAATGATGGTGAGGGGGGCTGTAATGATGGTGAGGGGGGCTGCAATGATGGTGAGGGGGGCTGTAATGATGGTGAGGGGGGCTGCAATGATGGTGAGGGGGGCTGTAATGATGGTGAGGGGGGCTGTAATGATGGTGAGGGGGGCTGCAATGATGGTGAGGGGGGCTGTAATGATGGTGAGGGGGGCTGCAATGATGGTGAGGGGGCTGCAATGATGGTGAGGGGGGCTGTAATGATGGTGATGGAGGCTGAAATGAGGGCACAGTAAGGCGGCAGTGATGGTGAGGCTGCAATGAGGGCACGTTAAGGCTGCAATGATGGTGAGGTGGCAATAATGGGCACGGGTTGGGGGACTTTCAGTTTTTTTTTGGTGGGGGGGGGGGGGCGGCATTGAAGGACCCGGCCTTGGGGCAGAGAAGGGAGTAAATCCAGGCCTGGATGTACCTGTACGTCCCTTTGAATTTGCTGCCGTGTCCCCCCTGCCGCGAGCTCCGTGACCGTGCACGTGGGACGCCTGACACCAACTGCTTAGCCACATTATGAAAAGCAATCCACTGCAAATCGCTTTTCTCAAACTGCACTTAACCGCTTCAGCACCGAAAGGATTTACTCACTTCCTGACCAGAGCATTTTTTTGCGATTCGGCACTGCATCGCTTTAGCTGACAATTGCGCGGTAATGCGAAGCTGTACCCAAACAAAATTGACATTTTTTTCCCCAAAAATAGAGCTTTCTTTTGGTGGTATTTGATCACCTCTGCGGTTTTTATTTTTTGCGCTGTAAACTAAAAAAAAAGCGTAAATTTTGAAAAAAATTCAATATTTTGTACTTTTTGCTATAATAAATATCCCCAATTAAAAAAAACAACAACTCATTTTTCCTCAGTTTAGGCCGATACGTATTCTTCTACATTTTTTTGGTAAAAAAAACCGCAATAAGCGTTTATTGATTGGTTTGAGCAAATGTTATAGCGTCTAAAAAATAGGGGATGGTTTTATTGCATTTTTATTATTATTATTTTTTTTACTTATTATGGCGGCGAGCAGCAATTTTTATCGTGACTGCGACATTATGGCGGACACATCGGACACTTTTGGTGCTGTTTTGGGACCATTCACAATTATACAGCGATCAGTGCTGTAAAAATTCACCGATTACTGTGTAAATGTGACTGGCAGTGAAGGGGTTAACCAGTAGGGGGGCGCTGAAGGGGTTAAGTGTGTCCCAGGGAGTGATTCTAACTGTTAGGGGGCGTGGCTTACTGTGACACGTCACTGATCGCTCCTGCCGATGACAGGGAGTAGACGATCAGTGTCACTAGGCAGAATAGGGAGATATCTTGTTTACAAAGACATCCCCCATTCTGCCATTCTGTGACCCGATCGCGGGACACCGTGGGACATCGAGTTCGCGGGTCCCGCGGGCACGGTCACGGAGACCGCGGCGGGCGTGCGACCGCTAGGGGGAAGGTTTAAAGGACCGTATATATACACGTTGCTTTGCCTGCCCGTGCCATTCTGCCGACGTATATATATGTGCGCTGGTCGGTATGTGGTTAACCTAACACAGTTGTAGCTCACTAGTCATTGGCTCTCTAGGATTATGGGTTACATAGTTTTATAGTTATTCAGGTTGAAAAAAGACACAAGTCCATCTAATTCAACCAAAAAATAATAATTGCAATCCATATACACAATCCTTCACCCATTGTTGATCCAGAGGAAGGCGAAAAAACCCCAGCAGAGCATGATCCAATTTGCTACAGCAGAGGAAAAAATTCCTTCCTGATCCCCCGAGAGGCAATCGGACCTCTGGATGAGTCTATTCCACATTATCACATCTCTTACTGTGAAGAAACCTTTCCGTATGAAATCTTCTTTCCTCTAGATGTAACTAGTGCCCCCTTGTCCTCTGTGATGACCGTACTCAACACCAAGTTCACTATATGGACCCCTTATATATTTGTACATGTTGATCATATCCCCCCTAATTCTCCTCTTCTCAAGAGAGAATAAATTCAGTTCCTCTAATCTTTCCTCATAGCTGAGCTCCTCCATGCCTCTTATCAGTTTGGTTGCCCTTTTCTGCACTTTCTCCAGTTCCCAGATATCCTTTATGAGAACTGAAGCCCAAAACTGAACTGCATATTCCAGATGAGGTCTTACTAATGATTTGTACAGGGGGGCAAAATTATATCTCTGTCTCTGGAGTCCATACCTCTCTTATACAAGAAAGGACTTTCCTCGCTTTGGAGACCGCAGCTTGGCATTGCTTGTTATTATTGAGCTTATGATCTACCAAGACCCCCAGATCCTTCTCCACTACGGATCCCCCCAGTTGTACTCCCCCCTAGTATGTATGATGCATATTCTTAGCCCCCAAGTGCAGAACTTTACATTTATCAATGTTGATAGGTCTAACAATAGATACTTTGTAAAGTCCAGCGCAGGGTAATCCTAAAAAATAATATTAAGGCCAATAATCATGACACAGCTACACTCTAAATCAGCACAATATCACCCACGGTCCCAACGGCCTTCCCTAATCACACAAATGACCGATCAATAGTGCTGGTTACACAGCAGATTTAACATGTGATCAATATTATTGATTAGGAGAGGGATACTTTGTTCCAGAGGCAGAGAGAGGAGCGCAGCACGGAAGGAAATAACCGCTAACACACTGCGATGTCCCAAACTCTCTATTTACTGTAGATGCTCATTAGGAACATTGAATGTGAATGAGCCCCACATCCTCTTTTATCCACTTTAGTTTTTTTTTGGGGATTAGTAGCTTAACCTAGAATTCCTCTTAAAGTGTAGGTTCACCTTTTAACAAAAAAATCAAAACAAGAACTAACTCCAAATATCCTGGCCACCCCTCTGGACCATGCCGTGATACCCCATGATGGCGGTGTAGAGATCCATGCACCGCAATACACAGCCCTGGAGTGAGTATCCATCATAATGCTTGCAATGGCATGCCCTCATTGGTTAGCACAACCATGTGACCGTGTTCACCAATGAGAAGCGCATCTGAGGCTTCTTCTTCTGGTAAGGTGTCTCAAAAGAAAGAAGCTGTTCTCATTGGCCTGCACAGTAACATGATCATGCTGACCAATGAGCATCCGCCATTGCAAGTATTCTGATGGATACTCTCTCTGGGGCTGTGTATTGCGCCCCCCCCCCCACAGATTTTAGTCCCCCCCCCCCCGATCCAGGTCTCAGAGAGTGCATCCAATGATTAATGAGTCAGTCTCATGTAGACAGTTGATGTAAGAAGGCACTCTGAGGACAATCCAAGTAGGGGACACTCTGATAGGACAATTGATGTAAGGGGAGACTCTACTAATTTAAGGGGGCAGTCTAATGGGAACACCTGATGTAATGGGGCCCTCTGATCTGGACACCTGATGTAAGAGGAAACTCTTGATGTGGACACCTGAGGTAAGAGGAAAATCTTGATGTGGACACCTGATGTAAGAGGAAACTCTTGATGTGGACACCTGAGGTAAGAGGAAAATCTTGATGTGGACACCTGAGGTAAGAGGAAATTCTTGATGTGGACACCTGAGGTAAGAGGAAAATCTTGATGTGGACACCTGAGGTAAGAGGAAACTCTTGATGTGGACACCTGAGGTAAGAGGAAAATCTTGATGTGGACACCTGAGGTAAGAGGAAATTCTTGATGTGGACACCTGAGGTAAGAGGAAACTCTTGATGTGGACACCTGAGGTAAGAGGAAACTCTTGATGTGGACACCTGAGGTATGAGGAAACTCTTGATGTGGACACCTGAGGTAAGAGGGAACTCTTGATGTGGACACCTGAGGTAAGAGGGAACTCTTGATGTGGACACCTGAGGTAAGAGGAAACTCTTGATGTGGACACCTGAGGTAAGAGGAAACTCTTGATGTGGACACCTGAGGTAAGAGGAAACTCTTGATGTGGACACCTGAGGTAAGAGGAAACTCTTGATGTGGACACCTGAGGTAAGAGGGAACTCTTGATGTGGACACCTGAGGTAAGAGGAAACTCTTGATGTGGACACCTGAGGTAAGAGGAAACTCTTGATGTGGACACCTGAGGTAAGAGGGAACTCTTGATGTGGACACCTGAGGTAAGAGGGAACTCTTGATGAGGACACCTGAGGTAAGAGGGAACTCTTGATGTGGACATCTGATGTAAGAGGAAATTCTTGATGTGGACACCTGATGTAAGAGGGAACTCTTGATGTGGACACCTGAGGTAAGAGGGAACTCTTGATGTGGACACCTGAGGTAAGAGGGAACTCTTGATGAGGACACCTGAGGTAAGAGGGAACTCTTGATGTGGACACCTGAGGTAAGAGGGAACTCTTGATGAGGACACCTGAGGTAAGAGGGAACTCTTGATGTGGACATCTGATGTAAGAGGAAATTCTTGATGTGGACACCTGATGTAAGAGGGAACTCTTGATGTGGACATCTGATGTAAGAGGAAATTCTTGATGAGGACACCTGATGTAAGAGGGAACTCTTGATGGGGAAACCTGATATAAGGAGGCACTTTTGATGGAGACACCTGATGTAAGAGGGAACTCTTGATGGGGACACCTGATGTAAGGAGGCACTTTTGATGGAGACACCTGATGTAAACGGGAACTCTTGATGGGGACACCTGATGTAAAGGGGCACTCTTGATTGGGACACCTGATGTAAGGGGGCACTTTTGATGGAGACACCTGATGTAAGAGGAAACTCTTGAAGGGGAGTTTTATTTTGTTATAACCTAACCCTGCTTTATACTTCTCCACAACTTTTTCCCTGACCTGCCTGGTGTGTTCCTGGCCTTTATGATGCTGCTTGTTCACTAAAGTTCTCTAACAAACCTCTCAGGGCTTCACAGAACAGCTGTATTTATACTGAGATTAAATTACACACAGGTGGACTCTATTTACTAATTAGGAGACTTCTAAAGGTAATTGGTTACACTAGATTTTAGTTGGGGGTATCAGAGTAAAGGGGGCTGAATACAAATGCACGCCACCCTTTTCACATATTTATTTGTTAAAAAAAATTGAAAACCATTTATCATTTTCCTTCCACTTCACAATTAAGTGCCACTTTGTGTTGGTCTATCACATAAAATCCCAATAAAATACATTTACATTTTTAGTTGTAACATGACAAAATGTGGAATATTTCAAGGGGTATGAATACTTTTTCAAGGCACTGTATATGGAAGAGTTTACAACCACTTTCAGGGGCTCAGGTTATTTTGTTTGCAGCGCCAATGTTTGAGCACGCCGCTATGACGACACCGCTCACCGTATGTTGATATAGAATAAACAGGAAATGATACATCATAATGCAATCTCCCGCCGGCCCCGGTTTATCTGCCGGTGAAGTCGCGTAGAATAGGTAATATTTTCTCGTCTCTGGGGCAGAAGGGACCTGCAGACACCTCTGTAATGGGACTTTATGGGTCCGCGCAGCGCGCCTCTCCTGTGGAATATTAACGGACGTGTTAGGAAAGTGATTTACGAGTCTCACACACCGCGGCTGTTGTAATTCACAGTATAAATGACAAGGAATAGCTGTAAATTGTCACTCCTCCAAATCTCCGCAGAATTGGTGACAGAGGGGAGGGGGAGGGGAGCGTCTTCCAGCCACTCTTTAAATGATCATTTTCATGCTGACTTGAGACACTGGCGGCCTCAGGAACATGTCCATCGTCCGGGGCTGATTTATGGGTCATGTCCTGGGTGCCGTAGAGGCAGAGACCTGTCAAACTGGCAAATTTGTAGCCTTGAATTAAGTACCCGCTGATTGTTCTGCCACGGGAAGAGCGGGAGGGCGGTTAACTCCTTGTAGAGCGGCTGAAAAATGGCCGCTTCTTCATCTCAGAACTAAATTTGTCCATACTTACCTCTACTCCAGCCATGCACCTCTACTCCAGCCATGGACCTCTACTCCAACCGTGCAACTCTACTCCAGCCATGCACCTCTACTCCAGCCATGGACCTCTACTGCAACCATGCAACTCTACTCCAGCAATGGACCTCTCCTCCCTCCATGGACCTCTTCTCCATCCATGGACTTCTACTCCATCCATGGACATCTACTCCAGCCATGCATCTCTACTCCAGCCATGGACATCTACTCCAGCCATGCATCTCTACTCCAGCCATGCACCTCCACTTCAGCCATGCACCTCTACTCCAGCCATGGACCTCTACTCCAGCCATGGACCTCTCCTCCATCCATGGACCTCTTCTCCATCCATGAATCTCTACTCCATCCATGGACTTCTACTCTAGCCATGGACATCTACTCCAGTCATGCATCTCTACTCCGGCCATGCACCTCTACTCCAGCCATGCACCTCTACTCCACCAATGGACCTCTACTCCAGCCATGGACCTCTACTCTAGCCATTAAACCTCTACTCCAGCCATGGACCTCTACTCCAGCCATGAACCTCTACTCCAGCCATGGACCTCTACTCCATCCATGCCCCTCTACTCCATCCATGCACCTGTTCTCCAGCCATGGGCCTCTACTCCAGCCATGTAATGCACCATTGACATCTACTTCCGGGTTCGGGGCCTTCACGCCATGCTGATTGGTCGGGCCAAGATGACGTAACTCCCATGCAGGCGCACAGGAGTTTAGCTTTGAATGAAGTACCTGCTGATTGTTCTGCCATGGGAAGAGCAGAAGGGCGGTTAACTCCTTGTAGAGCGGCTGAAAAATGGCCACTTCTTCATTCCAGAACTAAATCTGTCCATACTTACCTCTACTCCAGCCATTGTCAGGATCAGCAGCTAGGGAGACCAGACACGTAGGCTACACAAGGGAACTGAGGCCAAACAAAGGATATATATATTAAAGTGAAATTTATTTACAGTGAAACACAGCAAACTATAAACACAGCAAACAGTAATCATGAACTACACCAAATAAATATACACTGACCAAGCTAGGGACAAGGGTACAAAGAATGCAAGGAAGAGGGATCACGGCTGAGAACAGAACAGAGGGAGGCAGGAGCAAGGCACAGGGGTGCAGGCTGGACAGGATAAGCAGCAAGGCAGGAATGAAAATCGTGACGCACCAGGGCAAGGGATTAGAAGCCTCAAAGGGGTTGTAAAGGAATTTTTTTTTCATAATAAGCATCCTTTACCTGCAGACATTCCTCTTTTCACTTCCTCATTGTTCGTTTTTGCTCAGAAGTTGCTCTATTTCTTCTCTGTTCTGTTCAATTCCTGCTTGTCTCATTTTACTGACCACCGTGATGGGAGGCTTAACTGCGGTGGTCAGTAACGTGCTCGCCCCCTCCTGGGAACTACATCTGTGCGGCAGGACGCTCTCTACGTGTTAGAGACTTCAAGAAGGTGTGAAGTACTGGGCGTGCCGCAATGCATACTGGGAAATGTAGTCCTTACATGAACGAGCGCCGCACACCAGGAAGTGAATGAGAGAACAGAAACTAGAACGCCGGAGGTGATATAGATGAAGGAATTTAATAGGTATTTACTAATTTTTTAACAGAATCATTACACTACTCTGTCTGTCTACCTTGCAGACATTAATTTTAGGCAAAACACTGTTTTCCTTTAGTGACCCTTTAAGTAGCCCCCAGGTAGCTGAACACTAATTAGCCTGATTACAATAGCCTGCTGGGTCCTGGGAGCCACCTGCTAGTGGACACTGGAACTGCAGCAAACAGCCCAGAGTAGGATAGTGCCACCAGCAGGTGAACTTAATCCTAACAGCCATGTACCTCTACTCAAGCCATGCACATCTACTTCACCCATGGACCTCTACTCCATTCATGGACCTCTACTTCATCCATGCACCTCTACTCCAGCCATGGACCTCTAATCCAGCCATGGACCTCTACTCCAGCCATGGACCTTTACTCCATCCATGCACCTCTACTCCAGCCATGGACCTCTACTCCACCCTGCACCTCTACTCCATCCATGCACCTCTACTCCATCCATGGGCCTTCACTCCAGCCATTATCCTCTACTCTACTCCAGCCATGCACCTCTACTGCATCCATGGACCTCTACTGCATCCATGGACCTCTACTGCATCCATGGACCTCTACTCCAGCCATGGACCTCTACTCCAGCCATAGACCTCTACTCCAGCCATGCACCTCTACTGCATCCATGGACCTCTACTCCAGCCATGGACCTTTACTCCATCCATGCACCTCTACTCCAGCCATGGACCTCTACTCCAGCCATGCACCTCTACTCCATCCATGCACCTCTACTCCATCCATGGGCCTCCACTCCAGCCATGGACCTCTACTCCAGCCATTAACCTCTACTCTACTCCAGCCATGCACTTCTACTGCATCCATGCAACTCTACTGCATCCATGGACCTCTACTCCAGCCATGGACCTCTACTCCAGCCATGCAACGCCCCATTAACATCTACTTCAGGGTTCGGGGCCTTCACACCATCCTGATTGGCAGGGCCAAGATGCCGTAACTCCCATGTACAGCTCTATATATATATATACTTGCTATGAAGAAGCTAATAATTCTTTATTAGAGGGATCTATTTATAAAAAGAAAAAAAAAATAATCACAAACATTTGCATAAATAATCCCCATATTGTGTCTAATATGTTTATTTATCCTGATTGAGGTATTTTTCGGGAAATACAATGCTATGGTCAATGCTATTGCTTTTTTTTTTACATTTTCCTTGCATGTGATTGGGTATTCTTTTTGCAAAGTGAACCTTCATCTCATTTACTAAGCTCTGGAGCAATTGCACTTGTTGAGTACAACAGCACTATGCAAAAGTGCACATTCTATTTGCCTTTAGTAAATCAGCCCCAGTATGTCTCAAACATGTATGAACATCTCCTATTTCTACACTAGGTGGCAGTATATTACACTGGCTCCAGACAGAATTGATGTCATATTACAGGATACATTGTTCCATGGATTTCCTCTATATCCTCCTGGTATATATATATTTTTATTTGATTGTTGCTTGTCTGTTAGTATCAGATTCGCAGGATCTGCACAAAATCCTGATTATACTTTTATGATAACACCATTTCTAGCCCTAAAAAAATACTCAAAATTAGGACTGGGCATGACACTTTCAGTAGTTTCTCTTCCCAACCCCCATCTCTCTTCTCCAGCTTCCTCTTCTTTTTTTTCCCCTTCTCCCCCCATTTCCATCCCTCATCCCCACCCCCCTTTCCTACCTGCGCCACCCCTCTTCCCTGGTCCTGGTGTCCCACCCCTCTTCCCTGGCCCTGGTGTCCCTCCCCTTTTCCCTGGTCCTGGTGTCCCTCCCCTTTTCCCTGGTCTTGGTGTCCCACCCCTCTTCCCCGATCCTGGTGTCCCTCCCCTCTTCCCTGGCCCTGGTGTCCCACCCCTCTTCCCTGGTCTTGGTGTCCCACCCCTCTTCCCTGATCCTGGTGTCCCACCCCTCTTCCCTGATCCTGGTGTCCCACCCTCTTCCCTGGTCCTGGTGTCCCTCCCCTCTTCCCTGATCCTGGTGTCCCACCCTCTTCCCTGGTCCTGGTGTCCCTCCCCTCTTCCCTGGTCCTGGTGTCCCTCCCCTCTTCCCTGGTCCTGGCATCCCTCCCCTACTCCCTGGTCCTGGTGTCCCACTCCTCTTCCCCGGTTCCAGTGTCCCACCCTCTTCCCAGGTCCTGGTGTCCCACCCTTCTTCCCTGGTCCTGGTGTCCCACCCTCTTCCCTGGTCCTGGTGTCCCACCCCTCTTCCCTGGTCCTGTTGTCCCACCCCTCTTCCCTGGTCCTGGTGTCCCACTCCTCTTCCCTGGTCCTGGTGTCCCACTCCTCTTCCCTGGTCCTGTTGTCTCACCCCTCTTCCCTGGTCTTTGTGTCCCACCCCTCTTCCCTGGTCCTGGTGTCCCACTCCTCTTCCCTGGTCCTGTTGTCTCACCCCTCTTCCCTGGTCTTTGTGTCCCACCCCTCTTCCCTGATCGTGGTGTCCCACCCCTCTTCCCTGGTCTTGGTGTCCCACCCCTCTTCCCTGGTCCTGGTGTCCCACCCCTCTTCCGTGGTCTTTGTGTCCCACCCCTCTTCCCTGGTCCTGGTGTCCCACCCCTCTTCCCTGGTCTTTGTGTCCCACCCCTCTTCCCTGGTCTTTGTGTCCCACCCCTCTTCCCTGGTCCTGGTGTCCCACCCCTCTTCCGTGGTCTTTGTGTCCCACCCCTCTTCCCTGGTCCTGTTGTCCCTTCCCTCTTCCCTGGTCCTGGTGTCCCTCCCCTCTTCCCTGGTCTTAAGTGTCCCTCCCCTCTTCCCTGGTCTTGGTGTCCCTCCCCTCTTCTCTGGTCCTGGTGTCCCTCCCCTCTTCCCTGGTCTTAAGTGTCCCTCCCCTCTTCCCTGGTCTTGGTGTCCCTCCCCTCTTCCCTGGTCATGGCATCCCTCCCCTACTCCCTGGTCCTGGGGTCCCACTCTTCTTCCCCGGTCCTAGTGTTCCACCCTCTTCCCAGGTCCTGGTGTCCCACCCTTCTTACCTGGTCCTGGTGTCCCACCCTCTTCCCTGGTCCTGTTGTCCCACCCCTCTTCCATGGTCCTTATTTTCCCTCCCCTCTTCCCTGGTCCTGTTGTCCCACCCCTCTTCCCTGGTCTTGGTGTCCCACCCCTCTTCCCTGATCCTGGTGTCCCATTCCTTTTCCCTGGTCTTGGTGTCCCACCCCTCTTCCCTGGTCCTGTTGTCCCTCCCCTCTTCCCTGGTCCTGGTGTCCCTCCCCTCTTCCCTGGTCTTAAGTGTCCCTCCCCTCTTCCCTGGTCTTGGTGTCCCTCCCCTCTTCTCTGGTCCTGGTGTCCCTCCCCTTTTCCCTGGTGTCCCTCCCCTCTTCCCTGGTCTTAAGTGTCCCTCCCCTCTTCCCTGGTCTTGGTGTCCCTCCCCTCTTCCCTGGTCCTGACATCCCGGTCCTAGTGTTCCACCCTCTTCCCAGGTCCTGGTGTCCCACCCTTCTTACCTGGTCCTGGTGTCCCACCCTCTTCCCTGGTCCTGTTGTCCCACCCCTCTTCCCTGGTCCTGTTGTCCCTCCCCTCTTCCCTGGTCCTGTTGTCCCACCCCTCTTCCCTGGTCTTGGTGTCCCACCCCTCTTCCCTAATCCTGGTGTCCCACCCCTCTTGCCTGATCTTGGTGTCCCACCCCTCTTCCCTGGTCCTGGTGTCCCATTCCTTTTCCCTGGTCTTGGTGTCCCACCCCTCTTCCCTGGTCCTGTTGTCCCACCCTTTTCCCTGGTCTTGGTGTCCCACCCCTCTTCCCTGATCCTGGTGTCCCACTCCTCTTCCCCGGTCCCAGTTTCCCACCCTCTTCCCAGGTCCTGGTGTCCCACCCTTCTTCCCTGGTCCTGGTGTCCCACCCTCTTCCCTGGTCCTGGTGTCCCACCCCTCTTCCCTGGTCCTGTTGTCCCACCCCTCTTCCCTGGTCCTGTTGTCCCACCCCTCTTCCCTGGTCTTGGTGTCCCACCCCTCTTCTCTGATCCTGGTGTCCCATCCCTCTTCCCTGGTCTTTGTGTCCCACCCCTCTTCCCTGGTCCTGGTGTCCCATCCCTCTTCCCTGGTCTTTGTGTCCCACCCCTCTTCCCTGGTCCTGGTGTCCCATCCCTCTTCCCTGGTCTTTGTGTCCCACCCCTCTTCCCTGGTCCTGGTGTACTCGTACTCCCGCAAATACCCCCGATACCGAAATAGAATACCCCCCCCCCGCCGCCGTTATGCCGCATCCCGCCGCCGTTACACCGCATCCCGCCGCCATTACGCCGCATCCCGCCGCCGTTACGCCGCATCCCCGCTGCCGCCGACTGGTTAATACGCGCGGGGAACATTACAGCTTTCATTTGAATAGCTGTAGTGTTTCCCGCCGCGCCGCGTATAGACACTCCCCCTTGCTCGGGTGAACTGTCCAATCCCGAGCAAGGGGGAGTATCTATACGCAGCGCGGCGCGAATCATTACAGCTATTCAAATGAAAGCTGTAATGTTCCCCGCGCGTATTAACCAGTCGGCGGCAGCGGGATGCAGGTAAGGGGGACATGGCTGGATATGGGGGGAGACATGGCTGCATATGGGGGACATGGCTGGATATGGGGGGAGACATGGCTGGATATGGGGGGGGGGACATGGCTGCATATGGGGGACATGGCTGGATATGGGGGGAAATGGCTGGATATGGGGGGAGACATGGCTGCATATGGGGGACATGGCTGGATATGGGGGGGAGACATGGCTGCATATGGGGGACATGGCTGGATATGGGGGGAGACATGGCTGCATATGGGGGACATGGCTGGATATGGGGGGGAGACATGGCTGCATATGGGGGACATGGCTGGATATGGGGGGGAGACATGGCTGCATATGGGGGACATGGCTGGATATGGGGGGGAGACATGGCTGCATATGGGGGACATGGCTGCATATGGGGGGGACATGGCTGCATATGGGGGGACATGGCTGGATATGGGGGGAGACATGGCTGCATATGGGGGGACATGGCTGCATGGGGGGGGACATGGCTGGATATGGGGGGAGACATGGCTGCATATGGGGGGGAGACATGGCTGCATATGGGGGGGAGACATGGCTGCATGGGGGGGGGGACATGGCTGGATATGGGGGGAGACATGGCTGCATATGGGGGGACATGGCTGGATATGGGGGGAGACATGGCTGCATATGGGGGGACATGGCTGCGTGGGGGGGGACATGGCTGCATATGGGGGGGAGACATGGCTGCATATGGGGGGGAGACATGACTGCATGGGGGGGGACATGGCTGCATATGGGGGGACATGGCTGCATATGGGGGGGGGGACATGGCTGGATATGGGGGGGGGACATGGCTGCATATGGGGGGACATGGCTGCATATGGGGGGGGGACATGGCTGGATATGGGGGGACATGGCTGGGTATGGGGGGGACATGGCTGGGTATGGGGGGGACATGGCTGGATATGGGGGGGACATGGCTGGATATGGGGGGAGACATGGCTGCATATGGGGGACATGGCTGCATATGGGGGGACATGGCTGGATATGGGGGGGAGACATGGCTGCATATGGGGGGACATGGCTGGATATGGGGAGACATGGCTGCATATGGGGGACATGGCTGCATATGGGGGGACATGGCTGGATATGGGGAGACATGGCTGGATATGGGGGGACATGGCTGGATATGGGGGGACATGGCTGGATATGGGGGGGGGACATGGCTGCATATGGGGGACATGGCTGCATGGGGAGGGGGACATGGCTGCATCTGTGGGGGGACATGGCTGCATTTGGGGACACATTTAAAAAAAAGTATCGGTATTCGGTATCGGCGAGTACTTGAAAAAAAGTATCGGTACTTGTACTCTGTCCTAAAGTGGTATCGGGACAACCCTAATATAAATCATATAACAAAACAAATATAAATTCCCAAATACTAAAGCAGTAAGCAAGGACCTTCCATCTGTCTGATTATTACACAGGATGGAATTCTAAAAGAAATAAATGGTTCACTTTTCTATAGAAGAGAATATTTCTTTATTCTTCCGGGGAAAAGAGAACGTTTCACAGATCCGCAGAATTCTCAAAGCCGTTTTTTTTTTTTCCGTAAATTGTCTCTAGAGCAAACATCATTTATCTGGCAGCAGCACCGCAGGATGCAGGCGCAATGACCTGAGGTGTATCAATGGGGGGTTAATGGACCATTATCCAGATCAGCCTAATTGGTGTTTTAATCCGGCTACACTTACATATAGCGAAATGATTGATTCATGGCGTAAATGCCGCTACCGAATCGGGCAACAGTCACTGGAATCATGAAGGGATCGTTCATCTGTTCCGTGTATTGGGCTCTCCAAAAACTACCGCGCTTCAGACATGAAATATGATCATATCCCTCTATAGTGTGTCTCAATCCAGAGCAGGGCCGCCATCAGGGGGGTACAGGCAGTACACCTGTAAGGGGCCCGGATGGCAACCCCTGGTTCTCTGCTCCAGGGGGCCCATGCCTGAAGCTGTGTAAGGGGCCCCATAATTCCTGATGGCTGCCCTGATCCAGAGTGCTATTACAGAGTGCTATTACAATGTATGAACAGAGATCAGTCATTTCCCCTAGTGAGGCCACCCCCCCTACAGTTAGAACACACCCAGGGAACATACTTAACCCCTTCCCCGCCCCCTAGTGTTAACCCCTTCCCTGCCAGTGGCATTTTTATAGCAATCCAATGCATTTTTATAGCACTGATCGCTGTAAAAATGCCAATGGTCCCAAAATTGTGTCAAAAGTGTCCGAAGTGTCCGCCATAATGTCGCAGTACCGAAAAAAAATCGCTGATCGCCGCCATTACTAGTAAAAAAAAATATTAATAAAAATGCAATAAAACTATCCCCTATTTTGTAAACGCTCTAACTTTTGCGCAAACCAATCGATAAACGCTTATTGCGATTTTTTTTTTACGAAAAATATGTTGAAGAATACGTATCGGCCTAAACTGAGGGAAATAAATGTTTTTTTTATATATATTTTTGGGGGATATTTATTACAGCAAAAAGTAAAAAAAATTTTTTTTCAAAATTGTCGCTCTTTTTTTGTTTATAGCGGAAAAACGAAAAACCGCAGAGGTGATCAAATACCACCAAAAGAAAGCTCTATTTGTGGGAAAAAAAGGACGCCAATTTTGTTTAGGAGCCACGTCGCACGACCGCGCAATTGTCAGTTAAAGCGACGCGGTGCCGAATCGCAAAAAGTGCTCTGGTCTTTGACCAACAATATGGTCCGGGGGTTAAGCGGTTAAGTGGTTAACCATATTAACACACTAATGCCAAGACACACAAGAACAGAGGAGGTCCCTTGTAAGTAAGTCCCTTGACTACCTCCCCCACTCCCCTCCTTCGCAGCATTTGTCTACAACTTACTTAGTGATGCGTTTTCAGAATTCCGCAGTAAATTGTAGCACGAGCACGCGCGCAGAATGTGTAACGGCTCATGAAACAGTTTATGGAACTTTTCAATGCAAATGGCACATGGTGATATGTAAACGTAACACAATCTCAAATTGATAAACGCACGCCTGACATTGAGATATAGCCGAGGGTTCTCAGGCAGTTCCTCTCTATTGAAAGAGCCGCCGTGATTGGCCCGGCGGGGAGCGTCACACGCTCTAGTGACAGGATAAGCAGCAGGCGGTAACGCGACGATCGTTCAGAGACGTAATGTCTTATTACCAGCGCACATTCCCTACGGCTTCATTTCCATAATCAGCAATGCAATTAATTACAAAAGCAAATAACACATTATGCCGCATACGTCTTCCATGTTATTGTGTAACGCAGGATGCGGCCGCACTGTATATGGGGGTATTATAGATTCGCTAATGCTCATCATTTTGGAAGACCATTTTTAGCAGGAGGCCTCTACAGTCCCTAGTTTGAATTAACCCCTAAAGAGCTACTCCACTTTTGTAGAGAAAAAAACAACCCCTTCTGGGTGATCAATACACATTTCAGGGAATCCTCACTTGGCGCCACCATTGATTTCGAAATTCGACCAACCGAGCCTTCAATTTCACCTCATGTTCCTACAGAAAATAATTTTCTTGGCTGGGACTCTTATTTACTTTCTGGAAATTTTCTTTTCTTGCCCACGTTTCTTTTTCGATTACATTTCTCGCACGATTCTTCCGATCATTGATTAGAAAATCATTAGTTTTTAACAAGAAAAAAAATCCAACATGCTCGATTCTTCAAATTCGATTGCCTGAGGCCCCGTACACACGTCCGAGAAACTCGACGGGCAAAACACATCGTTTTGCTCATCGAGTTCCTTGTGAAGCCGCCGAGGATCTCGGCGAGCCAAGTTTCCCCGTTGACACTATGATGGGGGTGATGGAGAAAAGAGAGCAGTCTGATGCCGGTATTTGATGTAAGGGGGCACTCTGAATGGGACATTTGATGTAAGGGGGACTTTGATGGGGACATTTGATGCAAGGGGGCAGTCTGATGACAGTAGTTGGTATAGGGGGGCACTGTGATGGGGAGAATTGATCTAAGGGGGCACTCTGAATGGGACATTTGATGTAAGGGGGACTTTGATGGGGACATTTGATGTAAAGGGACACTCTGGTACCAGTAGTTGATGTAGGGGGGCACTGTGATGGGGAGAATTGATGTAAGGGGGCACTCTGATGAGGGAAATTGATATAAGTGGACACGCTAATGATGACAATTGATGTACAGGGATTCTCTGATGGGTACAGTTGATGTAAGGGGGCATTCTGATGGGGGCAATTGATGAAGGAAGCACTCTGATGCAGACAGTTGATTTAGGGGTGCACTCCGGTGGGGACATTTCATGTAAGGGGGCACTCTGATGGGGACACCTGTTGTAAGTGGACACTCTGATGAGGACAATTGATGTAAGTGGACACTCTGATGGGTACAGTTGATGTAAGGGGGCATTCTGATGGGGCAATTGATGTAAGGAAGCACTCTGATGCAGACAGTTGATGTAGGGGTGCACTCTGGCGGGGACAATTGATGTAAGGGAGCACTCTGACGGGGTCCATAGATGTAAGAAAGTGCTCTGATGGGAACAACTTATGTAATGGAGCACTCTGGTGGGGATCCTAATGTAAGGGTGCACTCAAATGGTGACCCTGATGAGAAGGTGGGCTCTGATAAAGGCACCTGATATAACAGGGCACACGTTCTGTTTAATCATAATCTAATAAAAGCCTAATACAGACTACCGTTCCCTCTTCACTCCTGCACCACCTTTCAGATGTTACTTCCAGGTCATGACTCAAAGAACAAAAGTGTGCTAAGTCAACAGAAATTACTGGTTCCCTGCATCTGTGTCTCACTGTGTGATAGACTGTCATTGACAAAGTGTTATTATGCTGTCCTGACTTTTTTTAAGTACACCCCCCATATTGTATGGACTAGATTCAGCCTTGAGGTTTTTACTCAAGGATGTGATTAGAGCAGTCAATCTCAACCGTGCTCGCCCCCTCCCTTGGACTACAGGAGAGTCAGCACGCTCTCTACGTTGCAGATAGAGAAAGGAGCTGTGTGTTAGTGGGCGTCCTGACTCTCCTGTAGTCCAAGGGAGGGGGCGAGCACGACACTCCACACCAGGGAGAAAGCCTTGCATTACGGTGTGGAGTTACAGACAGAAGAACAGGAAGTGAGGATTTCTCAGAAGAAATAAGGACATTTAAAAGCAAAATGGAAGGATGAGGTAAGTGAAGGAGGACTGCACTAAGATAAAGGAAGATATTTAGGAAAGAAAAAATGGTATCTTTACAACCCCTTTAATTCTATCAACTATTTATACCGTATTTATCGGCGTATACCGCGCACTTTTTCCCCCTTAAAATCAGGAGAAAATCGTGGGTGCGCGATATACGCCGATCCCCGCTGTCTCCGACATTGTCCGAGCCGAGTGTACTGCGCACTCGGCTATGCTCGGCTAGGCTCGGCCAGCCTCGTACACCCTCGGCTCCGCCCGAAGCCATGCGAGAGGAGCCAAGAGAAGCCGAGTGAAGCCGAGTGCGCAGGAAATCCGGCTCTGCACAGCGCGCCAAATTCAAACACACGACGCTGCAAGCCCGCAGACGGACACCCACAAGGCTCGACGGACCCCGCCGCCGACGGACACCCACAAGGCTCGACGGACCCCACGCAAGGTCGCAGACGGACGCTGGACAAGGCCGCCGATGGACGCCGGGCAAGACAGCCGACGGACACCAACAAAGGCTGGACGGACCCCGCGCAAAGCCGCAGATGGACGCCGGACAAGGCCGCCAATGAACGCCGGGCAAGACATCCAAAATTTACGTTTTTTTCCCTAAACTTCCCTTCTCAGCTTGGGGTGCGCGCTATACGCCGGCGTGCGGTATATGCCGATAAATACGGTACTTTATTTCTTCAAAGTAAGTGTGTAAATTGAAGCAAGCTGGTAGGGGCCCCAGTGCATTACTTTGCCCAGGGGCCCATGATCCTATTAAGATGGCCCTGGGTACCTGCATAGCTTTACGTCCAACACCACTTGGCAGAGCCAGAGACATGACTGTAGGGGTCGCATTCACTGTAAGGAGCATTCCTCCCACTGACCACCACCAATAGAATGTGCATTTTCCCAATGACCACTAATAGACTAATCTTAGCAGGGCTTCCCCTGGGGCCTAAAAATGATTGCAAGGGTTCCTTTGGGATAAACAGGTTAAGAAAGGCTGGACTAGAGTAAACTAAAACCTGATTGGGTTCTTGGGTTTGTGCTCCTTTTACTACTCCTCCCGTTACTCCTGGGAAGCCATACATTTCCCACCATAAACACACTTAATAAATTATGACTCGGAACAGGGCCGACAATCCGTGCCGTTCTTTGCCGTCTTTCTTTCCTGGCAAACTGCAACGTTCTGTCAGTTTTGTTTCTCTGAAAATCCCCTTTATTCCATAGGTCTTTGAGACGCAATTTTCGGTAATAAAATCCTTATTAGCTTACACAAAAGAACAAGAGCCCCGGCGATGGCGTCTTTTCAAACAACAGCTGTGCTTTATGTTCGAATACTTATTAATATCTCATTTCTTAGCCAGCTTTTCGGATATTGCTCTCAGAGACCAGGCCTCGGATCAACAGAAGGGATCCCCCCCAATTTCCCTTTAAACGGGTAAGCTAGAACAAATCTGAACGAGGCTATTAAAAGAAAAGATATGTCTTGTAAAATGTCACTTGTCAGTGAATATATGTGCCGGGGGGGTTATGCGAATGGCCCGGTAATCTCTTTCCATAAACCGATTTATTGGAGAGAAAACTGAGAGGCTACACTCAGAGAATGGGAAACGCATACGGACGCGTCTAGCGAAAGCCTATATATCGTATAGATTAAGGCGAAAAAGTAAAAATTCACTTTGAGATTTAACAAGTTCCAACACTTGCAAAAACAGAGGCGGGAAATGAGTTTTTTGCCGTCTGGTAAGCTGGTTGCAGTAAATGGAGATCATGTAAGATGACCATGTTTATGGGTACTTGGAGATCTCTGTTGAGGTCCCCCAGCTGACCAATCGTAGTGGAAGGAGGTTTGGTCTTTGGTTTGGCAAAATAAATCGTCATGATTGGTTTGTGTGTGTGATAGCAATGGACCGATAGAAGCCGGATATTGGTATTTTTGGATTTAACCCCGAATGAATCCTCCTTCAAAGGAAATGACGAGCATTGAATGAGTAGTGTAGACTAAACCTTGTTGGGCTGCTTCCTCTCTGCTAGTCTCAAAAGAGGACATACAGTCGCTGTAAAGCTTAGGGGCAGTGGCGGTTGGTGCTCCATCGGTAGGGGGGGCAGCAGATGGACCTAACCCCCCGTCACTCCAGCCTGCAACGCACACCATACCCACACCTTCCCCCCCTAGTCACCGGCTCACTTGAGACCTCCCATGGTGGGACTTTCACGGGGAATCCGGGGCGGTTGGGAGGTATGCTTACCCTGTGCTGCCCCTGGACTGACATGTTGGAGGGTGCCCGCCGGTGGCGGCTTCCCCTCCTCCGTCTCCTCTGTATGTCAGGGCTGGGCTCAGTCTTTCTTTCTCTGTGCTGGCAGCTCAGCTGTCAGCTAATCGCCAGCTCCCATCTCTCCACAGTGACCCACCTGTTGATGATCCTGTTCGTCAGCTCTGCCTACTTAAAGCCCACCAGTTCATTTGCTCTTTGCCTTCGCCTGTGTTAACATCACAAGAGACTTCTCCTGCGTTCCTGTTAAAGACCTGCTTGACTTCGTTCCCTCTGGCTACAGATCCTGCTTACTGTACTAATACCTTTATCGCTGGCTCTTGGACATTGGCTTGGCCGACTACCCGATCCAGTTACTGAACTCTGGCTATGTTTTGACTACGCTTACTCTGTTTACCTTTTTATTTTTATTATTAAACAAGTGTGATTTAACTGTACTTCTGTCTCGGTCTGATTCATGGTTTCTGACACCGTGTCCCAGCCTCCCCCCTCCGTCTTCCAGTGGTGGCTGGTGGGTCAGTCGGTCGGGCCTCCCCTGCGTCTCCTCGGCATTACGGCGGCCGTGCGTCTCCTCCCTCCTCCTCCTAGGCCAATAGGGTCTCAAGACCCACTTCCTGATTGTCCGGGAGGATAATCAGTGTGACAATAGAGAATATTAAAGCCTATTTTTCACCCTTTTTCGACGCCTATTAGAGCCTCCAGCTCTAATTACGTGCTTAAAAAAACAAAAACCATTGGAATCCATGTGTCAGGCACCCCACATGTAGATTAGGAGGTGGACACATGGATAGGGGAGGTTGCGCCTTTGTGCCCCATATGGATGTGCCACCACTGCTTAGGATGGGGTAGGCAACCTCGGCCCTCCAGCTTTGGTGAAACAAAAAATCCCATCATGCCTCTAGGAGTCATGCCTGTGATTGTCAGGGTCTTGCAATGTCTCATGGGACTTGTAGTTTCACCACATCTGGAGGGCCGAGGTTGCCTATCCCTGGCTTAGGGGTTATTGTTGTGGAGCTCCCAGTAAAAAAGTTCATGACACTTGCATAATATTAGTCAAAAATGTTATATAGAGCAGCCCTTCTAAACCCTTTCAACACAGATGAGCCCTTGAAATAACTTTCCAGTCTCAGGGAACCTCTGAAAAAATAATTATATCTACAACTCACCGATACATTAGTGTGATAGTCAGTGGGAAGAATGCTCCTTACATTTGTGGTCATTGGGAAGAATTACTATCTTACAGATAGCTATAAAATCAATGGTGTCCGCGGGAACTTATTTGAGAGGCAGAAATTGTTTATTACTCAAGGAACACCTAGCAACCCCTGGAGGAGCCCTAGAGATCAATGGAACCCTAGTTGAGAAACCCTGATATGGAGATTAGATTGAATTAAAGTAGAACTATAGGCAAAACTTTTTTATCCCTCCATTTCGGATAGAGTAAGGAAGATTATAACCCCTGTCAGTTCTTTTGTGTCATCTGTGTCCCATTGGGGAGATTTCCATTCACTTCCTGTCCCATAGCCAAGACAGGAAGTTGGAGTAAAGCTTTGCAAATTAAGGGAATTGCTTGCCCACCCCTTAGGACACCAGGACTAGTGTTGGCATTGGAAGACTTCCGCTCTATTATTTTTTGGAGAACAACCCAAAATTAGGAATTTTCTTTTACTTTGATTTTTAAGGATAACGGTAAACAGGACAAATAGTGGAGGGTTCATATACCAAATGGGGGCAGAGGTAGAAATAAAAACATTGCAGTTTTTTGTATTCCTCTCCGCTCATAGTTTGTGGATATCCACAGTGCAGTGGGGAGCCAGCTGTGATTCATCAGGAAGTCACAGCCGGCTCCCAAATCCAAGATGGCGGTGTCGGGGAGAAGAAAAAGACAGCCTGGACTCCAGGACAGGCATAGCTCCCAACTGTCCCGGATTTCGAGGGACTGTCCTGGATTTGGAGCAACGTTCCTCTGTCCCTCATTCCTCCCCATTTGTCCCTCATTTTGCTCTGATCTACATAGATGTATATCTATCAAAAATAGTTTCCCAGTGCTAAACCTTTCATCTGATTGCTGCATTTGTAAATTCCAAATTTCAATATAAAGGAATAGTAGTGGTAAAAAAAAAAAAGCACTTGTGGGTTTAACCAATCTTGTTTTTTTGTACAATTCTCCTTTAAGGGGGTGTGACAAGGGGTGTGTCCTATGCCTGTATACTTTTTCTGATAGGTGACCCTTATTCCCATTATCAAAAAGTTGGGGGGGGGGGTAGACTTGTGCACAACTGAAAAATTTGTTTAGTTAGTTTAGTTTTTAGTTTAGTTTAGTTTCTTTTCCATCCTGTTGATTCGTACTCATTCGTAATTTTGCTAAACGGGATTTTCGGTGTTCGGACTAATTCGTTTTTTTTTGCAAGCGTTATTTTTTGTTAATTCGGGATGATTCGTATTAACGTAAGCCTTATTTTTAGTTGATTTATAATTCGTACTTTCGGTAGAGTACATTGTTTTTCGTCGATTCGTAACTTTTTATTTTTTTGGGTTCGTCGATTCGTAATTTTCCGTGTCTCTCTCACAATGGCCGCTGCCTGACGTGCTTCGAATGGATTTGTACTTTTCTAAATACATTGCGGTTATTTGTAACGATTCGAAATCTCGTATTTTACTTTCGTTTTTTGACACGCGGCCCCTGTACACCATTTTGAGAGGGAGTTCAGCACGGTGAGGGAGGAGCAGAGAGCGGGGCAGAGAGCGTTATTGTTGGATGTGTGGTTGGCATCACAACAAGTCGACTTGCTGATGAATTAGGCCGCATTAACGCAACAACAAATTATGCTGAAGGCATTCGCTATTTGCGATATGATTTATTTCGGATTTGGTTTTATTCGTAATTAGGGATGCACCAATATATGGGTGGCCGATACATATCGTCCGAAAACAGCTGTTTTGGGGAAATGCCGAAACAGCTTAAAAATTGCCGATAATGACTGCTCGCACGATCACCCCTGACTGTCCCGTGTCCTCCTCCAGCCCCCCTCCGTTTTGCTGCAATCTCTCTCCCTCCGTGTCCCCCTCTGTGTTTCCTTCTCCCCCGTGTCCCCCGCCGTGTTTCTCTCTCCCTCCGTGTATCCTGCGTGTCCCCCGCCGTGTTTCTCTCTCCCTCCGTGTATCCTGTGTGCCCCCCGCCGTGTTTCTCTTTCCCTCCGTGTATCCCTCCGTGTCCACCCCGTGTTTCTCTCTCCCTCCGTGTATCCCTCCGTGTATCCCTGAGTGTATCCATCCGTGTATCCCTCCGTGTCCACCCCGTGTTTCTCTCTCCCTCCGTGTATCCCTCCGTGTATCCCTGAGTGTATCCATCCGTGTATCCCTCCGTGTTCCCCGCCGTGTTTCTCTCTCCCTCCGTGTCCCCCCCATGTTTCTCTTTCCCTCCGTGTATCCCTCCGTGTCCACCCCGTGTTTCTCTCTCCCTCCGTGTATCCCTCCGTGTCCCCCCCCCCCCCGTGTCCCCCTGTGTTTCTCTCTCCCTCCGTGTCCCCCGCCGTGTTTCTCTCTCCTTCCATGCTCCTCCTCCACCCCCTGGAACTGTCAGGATGGAGAGCGGGGTAGAAGCCGGTAAATCCGGCTCCTTACTGTTTAGAATGGACAGAGTCAGTGATTACTGACTCTGTCCATTCACATAACTGAAACATCGTAAACTGTGTTTACAATGTTTCAGTTTATGAATGAAGAGAAGCGGCTGTCTTCTCTCCATTCATTTTTAGCGCAGCTGAAGCTGCAGAGAAAGGGATTGGGGAATCTGTGTCCCTAGTCCCTTTTCCCTGTCTCAGAGGGGAGATGTCAGAGGTCTGATATCTCACCAAAGCCCCCCCAACAGGGCTGATTAAAAAAAAGAAAAAAAATTTCAATAAATTATTTAAAAAATAAAATGTAAATAATAATAAAAAATAAAATGTAAATAATAATAAAAAATAAAATGTAAATAATAATAAAAAATAAAAAACACACTGACAATCCACTACCCCCCCTCAAAAAAAAAAATATCACTGTAAAAAAAAAAATAAAAAAAAAAAATGACCATAAAAAAAAAATAGTAGTTATAAAAAAAAAAAGAAAAGTCAGTTTCGGTTTCGGCCTGCCATTTTTTTTTATTTCGGTTTTGTTTCGGTTCTGAAATTTCCATATCGGTGCACCACTATTTGTAATTGCTTTGTTCGGAAATTCGAATGCTTCCGAGCCTCCGAAAGTTGCTAAATCCGTCCGAATTTCGATTGGTTACGAAAACGAATTGCACAAGCCTATTGGTAGGTATGGACAGGTAAGTACCTGATTTTTAAGTCACAATGAACCGTTTTGCCAGCTGGTGACCCTTCATTCTTTCGAAAGCACCCATTAGAAAAGTTGATGAAACTTCAGTAATTTACGTCCAAATTACAGTTCAACCACCTCCAGCCCCGCCCTGGACAGCGACAGATGGGGAAGAAAGGTTTCTCGATGGTCAGCTGCAAATATTGCAATACAGACAGTTCTTATTTCTGCTAAATGACATCGTAAGTGAGTATCCTCCTGAGATTCATCACAGACTTTGATTGCTGGCACAGTCCCGCTGTGTAAGATGGAATGGAAGATAAAAGCGATGCGCACAGAGATAAGTGCTTAATTAATTCTGCTTTACTCAATTATTATTGGAATTGGCTATTAACAGAAATGTATAGCGGCTGTCCCAATACTTTTCTTTCATTTGTATATTATGGACGTGAGTTTCTATTTCATTGAGTAAATCTAAAATATATTTATACGTAAAGGGGTTGTAAAGGAAACAATGTTTTTCCCTAAATATCTTCCTTTACCTTAGTGCCGTCCTCCTTCACTTACCTCATCCTTCCATTTTGCTTTTAAATGTCCTTATTTCTTCTGAGAAATCCTCACTTCCTGTTCTTCTGTCTGTAACTACACACAGTAATGCGAGGCTTTCTCCCTGGTGTGGAGAAAGCCTCTTGAGGGGGGAGGGGGCGAGCAGGAGAGTCAGAACGCCCACTAACACACAGCTCCTTTCTCTATCTGCAAAGTAGAGAGTGTCCTGACACTCCTGCTCGCCCCCTCCCCCCTCAAGAGGCTTTCTCCACACCAGGGAGAAAGCCTTGCATTACTGTGTGGAGTTACAGACAGAAGAACAGGAAGTGAGGATTTCTCAGAAGAAATAAGGACATTTAAAAGCAAAATGGAAGGATGAGGTAAGTGAAGGAGGACTGCACTAATGCACACCTCCAATCCTGAAGTCGTGCTGTGGCTATCCGGTCCATTTCCTGATTGCCCATGGCCTCCCACGAGTCCACCCGATTCATCTGGGAGAACTTGGAGGTGGAGAAAGTGGGAAAGTGGGAGGGGGTCTCCTGCCTCAACCCGGATGAGAGAATCTATTCCAAAGCCTCTCCGTCCCACCCTAGGAGCTGTAGAGTTACCCCATAGACCCCTACTCCCGATGATTGGCTTTAAACGCCATTAAACGCGTCCACACTCAAGGGTGCCAAGCTATAGCTTATCCACCATCATGAATTTATCTTTATATATTCCTATTTTTATATCATGTATTGTTTGTATCTATTATGACCAATATGTATAAATTAGGGGCCAGATTCTTAAAAGGCTTACGACGGCTCAACGCCATTTGCGCCGTCGTAAGTCCTAATCTGGCCCGGCGTATCTATGCGACTGATTCTTAGAATCAGTTACGCATAGATATCCATTAGATCCGACAGGCGTAAGGCTCTTACGCTGTCAGATCTTAAATGCAATTTTTTTTCCCGCCGCTAGGTGTCGCCTCGTCGTTTTCCCCGTCGTCTATGCAAATTAGCTATTTACGCCGATTCCCGAACGTACGCGCGGACGACGCAATGAATTTACGACGTTTCCGTAAGCGTAAACTTGCCCCTGCTATATGAGGGGCAAGTTTACGAAGGTCCGTCGTAAGCCATGTTAAGTATGGCGTCGGGTCAGCGTCGTCTTTTTCTGTCGTTTACGTTGTTTTCGTAAGTCATTCGCGAATACGACTTTACGTCAATGACGCTCACGTCGGCGTCATTGACGTTTTCCGTCGTGAGCTGGAGCATGCGCACTGGGCTATTTTTATGCCCCGCGCATGCGCAGTTCGATCGTCGCGGGGGCGCGCTTAATTTAAATACAAGCCGCCCCCTTTGAATTACGCGGCCTTACGCCGGGCCATTTAAACTACGCCGCCACAAATTACGGAGCAAGTGCTTGGAGAATACGGCACTTGCTCCAGTAATTTGCGGCGGCGTAGTGTAAATGGCTTACGCTACGCCGCCGCAGATTCTACCAGAATCTGGCCATAGGTATAAAGCTCAGCGGGGATCGCTCCGTTGATCCCCGCTGAGCGGGCGGATGACAGGGCGGTCCCCACACACTGTGCAGGGACCGCCCTGTCTTTGTCCCTATGGGGGGATCGGATGAACACGGACCGTCTGTCCTCAGCCGATCCGATCCGCCAGACGGATGGAAAAGTAGATTTTTCCTCCGTCACACTTTGGCGGATCGGAGCGAGTCGGATGTCAGCGGGCATGTCACCGCGACTCCATAGAGGAGCGCGGAGCACCCGTTCAGGTCCGCCTAAAAAACGGGCAGGTGGACCTAAACGGGCCGCCCGTGTGAAAGAGCCCTTAGTCTCTGACCCTTGTGTAAAATTATGCCGAACCGAACTGAGTGGTGCTGTGACACCAAGGGGGGTTGGTTTACTAAAACTGGAGGGTGCAAAATCTGGTGCAGTTCTGCATAGAAGCCAATCAGCTTTGAGGTTGTGTTGTCAAAGCCTAACTGGAGAAGCTGAAGCTAGAAGCTGATTGGCTGACCATGCACAGCTACACCAGTTTTAGTAAATCTCCCGCATCATGCGGTTTGGCATGTACTGTACATGTTAGCAGATGCGTGGTGGTGCCATTAAGGCTGCTTTCACATTGAGGCGTGGAGCCGCGGTGACGGTATAGCCGCGCTATTTGTAGCACAGCTATACCGTCGTATTTACCGCGATATTCGGGCGCTAGCGGTGAGGTTTTAACCCCCGCTAGCGGCCGAAAAAGGGTTAATAAGGGTAAAGATGCGGCTGGCAGGACTTTTGGTGCGCTCCTGCTAGCGCACCGCTTCAGTGTGAAAGCCTTCGGGCTTTCACATTGAACACTACAGGGCAGGTTTTTTCATGCGGTATAGCAGCGCTATTTTTAGCGCTGTACCGCTTGAAAGGGGCCTAACAATGAATAGCCCTGCTGTGCTTCTGCTACAGGGCAGTGCATTTCTGCGCACGATTTTGCACGCATTCCCGACACACAGAAAGTCAACCTACCCTTTATTATTTGTATTTGATTGTTCCTGCATAGTTCTCCTCTAGTGAAAAGAAAAAGATACAATGGGGGGAGATTTACTAAAACTGGAGCATCTGGTGCAGCCGTGCATGGTAGCCAATCAGCTTCGAACTTCAGCCTGTTCAATAAATCCTGGAAGCCGATTGGTTTCTATGCAGAGCGGCACCAGATTTTTGCACTGTCCAGTGTTAGTAAATCATCCCCCATTGTATCCCTGCAGAGGAGAAACAGTGCAGGACGGGTTCTACTCACAGCAATTGTTTTTTTTTTATTTATTACAGGTACTTACCGTATATACTCGAGTATAAGCCGAACCGAATATAAGCCGAGGCACCTAATTTTACCACAAAAAAATGGGAAAATGTATTTACTCGAGTATAAGCCTAGGGTGGGAATTGCAGCAGCTACTCGTAAACAATGCCCATCTGCAGCCTCACTGTGCCCATCTGCAGCCTCACTGTGCCCAATTGCAGCCTCACTGTGCCCATATACAGCCCCATTGTGCCCATCTGCAGCCTCAATGTGTCCATCTGTGCCCATCTGCAGCCTCACTGTTCCCATTTGCAGCCTCGCTGTGCCCATCTGTGGCCATCTGCAGCCTCACTGTGCCCATCTGCATCCTCACTGTGCTCTCACTGTGCCCATCTGCAGCCTTACTGTGCCCATCTGCAGCCTCACTGTGCCTATCTGTGCCCATCTGCTGCCTCACTGTGCCCATCTGTGCCCATCTGCAGCCTCACTGTTCCCATTTGCATGCCTCGCTGTGCCCATCCATGGCCATCTGCAGCCTCACTGTCCTTTTTTGCAGCCTCACTGTGCCCATCTGCATCCTCACTGTGCTCTCACTGTGCCCATATGCAGCCTCAATGTGTCCATTTGCAGCCTCACTGTGCCCATCTGCAGCCTCACTGTGCCCATCTGTGCCCACCTGCAGCCTCACTGTGCCCATCTGCATCCTCACTGTGCTCTCACTGTGCCCATCTGCAGCCTCACTGTGCCCATTTGCAGCCTCACTGTGCCCATCTGCAGCCTCACTGTGCCCATCTGCAGCCTCACTGTGCCCATTTGCAGACTCACTGTGCCCATCTGCATCCTCACTGTGTCCTTCTGTGCCCATCTGCAGCCTCACTGTGCCCATCTGCAGCCTCACTGTGCCCATTTGCAGCCTCACTGTGCCAATCTGCAGCCTCACGGTGCCCATCTGCAGCCTCACTGTGCCCATTATGCAGCCTCACCTTGTTCACGGCCCCCGGCTGTGTCATGCAACTGTTTGGCGGTCGTCCACTGTACAAGCGGCTACAACAAAATGGCAGCGACTCCGAAACACTGCAGGCTGCTGTTAGACCTCCAGAGGCAGATTGCCAGCACTCAGAGAGACCGGAGAACACCCGCAATCCACCCCCACTGGAGTATTAGCCAAGGGGGGCTTGTTCAGCATAAAAAAATGTGCTGGAAAAACTCGGCTTATAGCACTGACAATTTACGTGCCACATATTTATACATATTTACAATATTTATTATTATTATTATTTTTTTTTTTTATTATTATTATTATTATTATTGATATTATTATTATTTATTTATTATTATTATTATTTATTATTATTATTATTTATTTATTATTATTATTATTATTATTATTATTATTATTATTATTATTATTATAAATTATTACTTATATATATATATTTTTTGCATACAGGCATACCCCACTTTTAAGTACACAATGGTGTTTATTTACTAAAGCTGGAAAGTGCGTATTCACATTAGTCCCTGCCCTCAGCGAGCTTACAATCTAAGGTCCCTAATTAACATTCATGCCTACACATGCTAGGGGGCAATTTAGACAGGAGCCAATTAACCTACCAGCATGTCTTTGGAGGGTGGGAGGAAACCGGCGTACCCGGAGGAAACTCATGCAGGCACGGGGAGGACGCGCAAACTCCAGGCAGGTAGTGCCGCGGGTCGAGATTTGTACAGACGACCCCTTGTTGCTGCTAGGTGGAAGTGCTAACCACAACACCACTGTGCTGCCCCAATCACTCCAATTGGCTATCGCAGTGATTACATGATTGGGAGGAGTCCGTATTATGAGTCCGAGACCCTGGAAACCAGATACGCTTAAATTAGGCTAAGATACGAGCGGCGTAAGTCTCCTAAGCCGTCGTATCTTAGGGTGCAATTTTCCCGCTGGCCGCTAGGTGGCGCTTCCGCTGAATTCAGGGTAGAATATGTAAATGACTAGATACGCCGATTCATGAACGTACGTGCGCCTGGCGCATTTTTTTTTACGACGTTTACGTAAGGCATTTTCCGGCGTAAAGTTATTCCAACAAATAGCTGGCCTAGCCAATGTTAAGTATGGCCATCGTTCCCGCGTCGAAATTTGTAAATTTTAAGTCGTTTGCGTAAGTCGTCCGTGAATGGGGCTGGACGTAATTTACGTAATGTCGAAACCAATACGTCCTTGCGGCGTACTTTGGAGCAATGCACACTGGGATAGGTACACGGACGGCGCATGTGCCGTTCCTAATAAACGTCAATCACGTTGGGTCACCAAACAATAACATAAAACACAACCCCCCTCATACTCATTTGAATTAGGCGCGCTTACGCCGGCCCCATTTACGATACGCCGCCGTAAGTTAGGAGGCAAGGGCCAGATTCACCAAAGAGATACGCCGTTGTATCCCTGTTTCTATCTATGCGGCTGATTCATAGAATCAGTTACGCATAGATAGCCCTAAGATCCGACAGGTGTAATTGTTTTACACTGTCGGATCTTAGGATGCAATACCGCGGCCGCCGCTGGGGGGAGTTTGCGTCGTATTCCAGCGTTGGGTATGCAAATTAGCAGTTACGGCGATCCACGACGGTTTTTCGCGTTCGGTACGTCGCTGCTAGTCTAGTTTCCCGTCGCAATTTTAGTCGTCGTTTTACCTGCCCTAACTTTACACAGCACACGTATGTGCTGTATAAAGTATGGCCGTCGTTCCCACGTCGAAATGTAAAAATGTTTTCTTCTTGCGTAAGACGTCCGGGAATACGAAAGTACGCTACGCACGTCGCCGTTCAAAAAAATGACGTCACGGCGCGCAAAGCACGACGGGAATTACGAAACGGAGCATGTGCAGTAGGTCCGGCGCGGGAGCGCGCCTAATTTAAATGGCACACGCCCATTTGAATTGGCCCGCCTTGCGCCGGCGTAGGTTTTCATCGCAAGTGCTTGGTGAATCAGGCACTTGCGATGAAAACTTGCGGCGGTGTAACGTATCTACGATACGTTACGCCGCCGCAGTTCTTTGTGAATGCTTTGTGAATACAGTACTTGCCTCTCTGGCTGAAGGCGGCCTAGCGTAAATACGATACGCTACGCCGCCTTAAAGATAGGCGCCCCTACCTGAATCTAGCTAAGTATGTGGAAGCGGTTAAGCCGGGCGCATTTATTCAGTTTTCGCAAAAAATAAGCGGACGATCCCTTTAACAAAGGAACAATGCTTCCCCACAGCCCGGGGAGTAAATATCAGTCAGTCCGCTTGTCACAGCTGTCAAAACAAATCGATCAAAAAAAAAAAAACGCAGGCGGGGAGGCAGGCGGCGTTCCCCTCCCTGTGCGTCCACTAGATGGCAGCGACTTCCCAGCAATAAATAAGCCCCACATCTCAGCCAAAAAAGCAGGAGAAGAAAGGGGGCGTGTGCCTGGACCCCCCCCCCCCCCCCTTCCAGTGTGACGTCACAGCCTTTGCTGGGAAGTATAGGCTGTGCTGTCACGCCAGTGTCAGTCTGATGAAGATTGGCACTCAGGTAAGCTGTCATTCATTCTCAATGTCAGGAGCTGCTTTCCAGGCTGCGGGCTGCCGCCGCCGCCGCCGCTGTTGTTGCTTGCAGCCTGTGTGTGTGTGTGTGTGTGTGTGTGTGCGCACTCTCTCCAGCACCATGTGCCTCTCCCTCTCTCTCTCTCTCTCTCTCTTCTTTTTTTTTTTTTTTTGCACAGTCCCATTGCCGGAGCTCTTCATACAGACAGGGCACAGGAGGAGGAGGAGGCAGTGTGGGGCAACCTTAACTGCTAATGCAATCACTCCTCGCCGCCAGGATCCAAGCGTGTGCGCATTTCTTCTTTTTTTTTTTTTTTGCATGCTTGAGCCAGCGCACATATATACATACACACATATATATATATATATATATACATACATATACACAAATAATAATCTATATTCTATACCATGTATTTGTATACACAAATACAGCTTTTTTTAACCTGCCTGGCGGTGTTCCCGAGTCTGACTCTGGGTTAGATTTTCCTGCTGCGAGCGGTAACCCCGAGTCAGACTCGGGCTTGCCTCGCTAGATCCACAGGCAAAGTTACTTACCTTGTCCCTGGATCCAGCGATGCCACCGCGCTGTGTGAGCGAGCAGGACCTCGCTCGATTCACACAGTGCCTCCGTGTGACGCCGATCTCCGTTCCCTGCGACGTTACGACGCACGGGGACGGAGAACGGCGCCAAATTCAAAAAAGTAAACAAACACTATACATACAGTATACTGTAATCTTATAGATTACAGTACTGTATGTAAAAAAAACACACCCCCCTTGTCCCTAGTGGTCTGTCCTGTGTCATGCATGTCATTTTATATAATAAAAACGTTTCTTTCTCCCTGCAAACTGTAGATTGTCCATAGCAACCAAAAGTGTCCCTTTATGTCAAAAATAGTTTTAGATCAGCTAAAAAACAGCGATAATAAATTATAATCACTTGCAGAATTGTGCGATAGCGATTTGTGGGGAAATTCGTCATAAAAAAAAAAAAAAATGACAGCAACAATTCTGCAACTTAGCAAATTTCAGTAATTTTGATTTGATTACATTATTGAATAATTTTTATTATAATTATATTATTATTTGTTATAATTATTTATAATTATTTATTATATTATAATTTATAATTTTGTTTTTAAAAAAATTTCATACCCGGGATGCCTATTAGAAGCTTGTTTGGTCAGATTTAAGTGAGTTATTTCTAAAAATGACAGACCTACAATATAAAACGCCAAATTTCCTTGCAAATAATGGTACCGCTTTCAGCATGTTTTTTCTGAAAGAATCATACCGCCAGGGAGGTTAATATATCAATTTATATATGAATGCATAATGATAGTTTTTTTTATTTTTATATATAATTTATATTTATTTTTATATATAATTTGTATTTATTTTTATATATAATATATAATTTGTATTCATTTTTATATATAATATATCATTTATATTTATTTTTATGTATAATTTGTATTTATTTTTATATATAATATATAATTTGTATTTATTTTTATATATAATATATAATTTATATCTATTTTTAAATATATATAATATATCACTTATATTTATGCATGAAGATATTTTTTTTTTCATTTTATGTTTATTATTATTAGATTTATTTACATTTATTTATATTTGGAAAACACACGCTCACATGTAACCGCGCACACACATATATATATATACAACCTGTACACGACGGATCCGTGTCATTTGCATGCCAAGTGCTTCTCGTACTTGAAGACTTTTTTTTTTTTAACATCACCAGAAAGGGAATTCTTATTTGGGACGTCTTCTCTTATTTGTATTTTTTTTCATCTCTGGAAAATATATTTTGGATTTTTTTTTCTTTTTTTTTTTCTTTTTAGAGGGAGAGAGAGAGATGGGCTGTGAGGAGTGACTCTGCATGCTGCTTATTTAGACAGAAAGGATAGAACACATGGGAAAGGATTGGTGTGCGGATATTGTTGTGGAAGTATTTGGATTCTTTGTGGTGTTGTATGGTGCTGGTGATGGTGGTGCTGGTGGAAGTTCTGGTTCTGGTGTTAGTTCTGTTGTTAGTGCTAGTTCCAATGTTGGTAGTGGAATTATATGCTGGTGGTGCTGTTGCTAGTTTTGGTGCTAGCACTAGTTCTTGTTGTAGTAGTAGTTCTGGTACTGGTGATAGTTCTGGTACTGGTGATAGTTCTGGTACTGGTGATAGTTCTGGTACTGGTGATAGTGATAGTTCTGGTACTGGTGATAGTGATAGTTCTGGTACTGGTGATAGTGATAGTTCTGGTACTGATGATAGTGATAGTTCTGGTACTGGTGATAGTGATAGTTCTGGTACTGGTGATAGTGATAGTTCTGCTACTGGTGATAGTTCTGGTACTGGTGATAGTGATAGTTATGGTACCGGTGATCGTTCTGGTACTGTTGATAGTGATAGTTTTGGGACTGGTAATAGTGATAGTTCTGGTGCTGGTGATAGTGCTGTTTTTGGTGCTAGTGATAGGTCCTGTGTTGGGGCTAGTTATCATTCTGGTGGTGGTGGCATTATATGGTAGTGGTTGGGTCAGTTCTGCTGCTGGTGCTAGTGTTTGTTCTGATGGTGGATGTGCTAGTTCTGGTGCCGGTGCTCATTATGGTGGTGGTGGTGGTGGCATTGTATGGAAATGGTAGTTGCTGATTCTGGTGCTGGTGTAAGTGCTATTTTTGGTGCTGGTATAAGTGCTCATTATGATGGTGGTGACATTGTATGAAGATAGTGGTTCTGCTGCTGGTGCTAGTTCTGATGATGGTGGCATTATATGGTGGTGCTGCTGTTTCTAGTGCTGGTATTAGTTCTGGTGATGGTGGTATTGTATGGAGGTGGTGGTGCTTGTTCTGGTGATGGTGGCATTATATGGTGGTGCTGCTGTTTCTAGTGCTGGTGCTAGTTCTGGTGATGGTAGTATTGTATGGAGGTGGTGCTGGTTCTGGTGATGGTGGCATTATATGGTGGTGCTGCTGTTTCTAGAATTGGTGCTAGTTCTGATGATGGTGGTAGTGTATGAAGGTGGTGCTGGTTCTGGTTCTGGTGCTAGTGCTATCTTTGGTGCTGATGTTCATGATGGTGGTGGTGGCATTGTATGAAGGTGGTGGTTGCTGGTTCTGGTGCTAGTTCTGGTAATGGTGGCATTATATGGTGGTGCTGCTGTTTCTAGTGCTGGTGCTAGTTCTGGTGATGGTGGTACTGTATAGAGGTGGTGGTGGTGGTGCTGGTTCTGGTGCTAGTGATGGTGACATTATATGGTGGTGCTGCTGTTTCTAGTGCTGGTGCTAGTTCTGGTGATGGTGGTACTGTATGGAGGTGGTGTGGTATTGTATAGAGGTGGTGCTGGTTCCGGTTATGGTGGCATTATATGGTGGTGCTGCTGTTTCTAGTGCTGGTGCTAGTTCTGGTGAAGTTGGTACTGTATGGAGGTGATGTGGTATCGTATGGAAGTGGTGTGGTATTGTATGAAGGTGGTGCTGGTTCTGGTGATGGTGGCATTATATGGTGGTGCTGCTGTTTCTAGTGCTGGTGCTAGTTCTGGTGAAGTTGGTACTGTATGGAGGTGATGTGGTATCGTATGGAAGTGGTGTGGTATTGTATGAAGGTGGTGCTGGTTCTAATGCTAGTTCTGGTGATGGTGGCATTATATGGTGGTGCTGCTGTTTCTAGTGCTGGTGCTAGTTCTGGTGATTGTGGTAGTGTATGGAGGTGGTGGTGCTGGTTCTGGTGCTAGTGCTATTTTTGGTGCTGGTGCTGATGTTCATTATGGTGGTGGTGGTATTGTATGAAGGTGGTGGTGGCATTGTTTGGAGGTGGTGGTTGCTGGTTCTGGTGCTGGTATTAGTGCTCAATATGATGGTGGTGGCATTGAATGAAGATGATGGTTCTGCTGCTGGTGCCAGTTCTGGTGATGGTGGCATTATATGGTGGTGCTAGTCCTGGTGCTGGTTGGTGGGTCTGGTTGGATGGTTGGTATTCCCATGTTGTTCCTTGTTTGCCTTTCCTTGAGAGATGAAGTTCCTGTTGCGGTCGATCATCCGTTGTATCTTTTTGTACGGTGATTCGGTGAATATCTCTGGCAGTGGAAGGCTCGCTGCCTTTTGCTTGCTTTGTTTTATGATTTATATAACCAACGATTGCCAATCATGAAAAATGCTTCCGAAACGGATTGTGATGTTTGTAGCCGGCGGTGAATTTGCCTCTCCTTAGACCTTTGTGTATAACTCATTAAATGGCTGTTTCTCCGCCGGCGTCTTGGGGGAGATCTGGCTCCTCCATGGGGCTCCAGCGACAATATTGTTTTGTTCTCACTTTGACTCGAATGAAGGATTTCCACTCATTGCCGATCCGGTGAGGCCGATCTTCTGAGCCATTGAGGATCCCGTCATGTTGTTTTAATTAAGTCTGACTTATCCAATAGACCGGCGGCTCTCAACTTCCCAACTTAAACATTTTTTGTTTTGTTTTGTAGCAATTTAAACTTGTTTTCGATCTCCCGGTACTCGCTACGTCTTTGTTAACGTTTGCCAATGTGATCGATAATGCGCGACTACCTGCGATTTTCTACTGTCCTTTGAATATAGTATAGAATATAGTATAGAGTCTGACTCTTCTCTGCTTTTCCAAGTTTGGATGATCTTCTAGAAAAAAAAAAAAATAACTTCCCTTCGAAAAGGGCCAGCGCGGCCGAGGAGTTGATCGTTAGCGAAGGGATAATTAAATATACGACTTCTCACGTCCGCCGCCGCCGCCGGTCTCTGCTTTAATTGAGGAAAGTATTGGATTTCGCATGCGTCGTAGTGCGTCTTCCAATACAAAATTGATTATAGCGATAGGCTCGGAGCACATTAGCGCGTTCAGGAGACGGATTAGTTAAGCGTTAGGCCAATGTTAAATTAAAATCCGGCGTTAAATATATTGTAAATTATTTTATTTTTTTTAACCAGATTTGTTTATATTTGAATTTTACAACTTCTTCCAATTGTTACATTCAAAGCAAAACGTATATTACCAGTATATTACCAGTATATTACCAGTATATTACCAGTTCAGGTTCTAGACACATCTTAAAAGTTAGTGTGCAATTTTTATTTTATTTATTTTTTGTTTAAAGTTGGGGGGGGCAGGGGGGGGGGGGGCGGGAGACCAAAACTTTTTTTTCATATAACATTTTTATGACTATTTTTTATTATTTTAAATTTGTATTACTACAAACTTTTATTTTATGTGACATATTTTTTACTATTTTTATTAGTTAAAATTGTTATTACTACAAGCTTTTTATTTTCTATTACATTTTTATTTTAAATTTTTATTACTTTAATTATCATTTTCAATTTTTGTTACTACAAACTTTTTTCTTTCTTATTGAATTTTTATTTAATATTTTTATTGATTTAAAATTATATTATTTTAAAATTTTATTACTACAAACTCTTTTTCTTATAAATGTATTTTACTATTTTTATTACTTAAAATTTCTATTATTTTTAATCTTTATTGATACAAACTTTTTTCATATTCATTTTTTTTTCTATTATTTAAAATATATATTACTACAAACTTTCTATTTCATATAAAAAAAAAGTATTATTACTTTAAATGTTTATCATTTTACATTCTTATTGCTACAAACTTTTTTACATTTCTTATTACATTTTTATTATTATTGTTATTACTTAAAATTTTTCTCATTTTAAATTTCTATTATTATTTTTATTGCTTAAAATTTCTATTATTTTTAATATTTATTACTACAAACTTGTTTTTTTCATATTACATTTTTATTGTTATTTTTATTACTTTAAATTTATATTATTTTTAATCTTTATTGCTACAACTTAGTTTTCATATTACATTTTTATTATTATTTTTATTACTTTAAATTTATATTATTTAAAATTTTTATTACTACAAACTTTTTTTAATTACATTTTTTTAAAATTTTTTATTACTTTAAAATTATATTATTTTTAGTCTTTATTACTACAAACTTTTTTCATATTACTTTTTTAATATTATTTTTATTACTTTAAATTTATATTATTTAAAAGTTTTATTGCTACAAACTTTTTTTCTTATATATTTTTTGTACTATTTTTATTACTTTATTTTTCTATTATTTTTAATCTTTATTACTTCAAACTTTTTTCCATATTACATTTTTATTCTTATTTTTATTACTTTAAAATTCTATTATTATACATTTTTATTACTACAAACTTTTTTCTTAGATTTTTATTTTATTTTTGCTATTATTATTACTTTAAATTGATATTTATTTTCATCTTAAGCACTACAAGGTTTTTTTTATATTCCATTTTTATTTATAATGTATTATTATTACAAACATTTTTATTTTATTTAAAATGTATTATTATTACAAACTTTTTTTCTTATTTCATTTTTTAATTTCTATCATTTATTTTTCATTACTGCAAACTTTTTTCTCATTCAATTTTTTTTTTACAATTTTTATTATTTTAAATTTCTATAATTTTTCATCTTTATCACTACAAGCTTTATTTTTTCATATTACATTTTTATTTAAAATGTAATATTACTACAAATCTTTTTTTCTTATTTCATTTTTTAAATTTACTTTTTATCATTTAAATCTTTATTACTACAAACTTTTTTTATTGTTCATTTTTTAAAATACTTTATATCATTTAAATCTTTATTACTACAAACTTTTATTTAAAATTTATTATTACTACAAACTTTTTTTCTTATTTCGTTTTTTAAATTACTTTTTATCATTTAAATCTTTATTACTACAAACTTTTTTCTTGTTCTTTTTTCTTTTTTTTTTTACTATTTTTATTACTTTAAATGTATATAATTTTTTTCATCTTTATCACTACAAGCTTTTTTTTTTATATTACATTTTTATTTAAAATGTATTATTACTACAATTTTTTTTTCTTATTAAATTTTTTTTAATTACTTAAAATTTCTATCATTTACATTTTTATTACTACAAACTTTTTTCTTGTTCATTTTTTTTTCTTTTTACTATTCTTATTACTTTAAATTTATATTATTTTTCATCTTTATCACTACGAGCTTTATTTATTTATTTTTATATTAAAAATGTTTCAAAATGTATTATTGCTACAAACTTTTTTTCTTATTTAATTGTTTTTAAATTACTTAAAATTTCTATCATTTAAATTTTTATTACTACAAACTTTTTTCTTGTTCATTTTTTTTTCTTTTTACTATTCTTATTACTTTAAATTTATATTATTTTATCACTACAAGCTTTATTTTTTTTATATTACATTTTTATTTAAATTGTATTATTACTACAATTTTCTTTTCTTATAAAAAATTTTTTTAAATGACTTAAAATTTCTATCATTTAAATTTTTATTAGTACAAACTTTTTTCTTTTCTTATTACTTTAAATGTATATTATTTTTCATCTTTATCACTACGAGCTTTATTTATTTATTTTTTTATTAAAAATGTTTCAAAATGTATTATTACTACAAACTTTTTTTCTTATTTAATTTTTTTTTAAATGACTTAAAATTGATATCATTTAAATTTTTTTCATCTAAAATTTTAATGACGAATTTTAATTACTTTCAATTTATATTATTTAACAATTGTATTACTACAAACTTTTTTCTTGTTCATTTTTTTTTCTTTTTACTATTCTTATTACTTTAAATTTATATTATTTTATCACTACAAGCTTTATTTTTTTTATATTACATTTTTATTTAAAATGTATTATTACTACAATTTTTTTTTCTTATTCATTTTTTTTTAAATTACTTAAAATTTCTATCATTTTAATTTTTATTACTACAAACTTTTTTCTTTTCTCATTACTTTAAATGTATATTATTTTTCATCTTTATCACTACGAGCTTTATTTATTTATTTTTATATTAAAAATGTTTCAAAAGGTATTATTACTACAAACTTTTTTTTCTTATTTAATTTTTTTTAAATTACTTAAAATTTCTATCATTTAAATTTTTATTACTACAAACTTTTTTCTTGTTCATTTTTTTTCTTTTTACTATTCTTATTACTTTAAATTTATATTATTTTTCATCTTTATCACTACAAGCTTTATTTTTTTATATTAAATTTTTATTTAAAATGTATTATTACTACAAACTTTTTTTCTTATTAATTTTTTTTAAATTACTTCAAATTTCTATCATTTTAATTTTTATTACTACAAACTTTTTTCTAGTTCATTTTTTTTTTTACTATTCTTATAACTTTAAAATTAATTTATTTTTCATCTTTATCACTACAAGCTTTATTTTTTTTTTTTATATTAAAAATGTTTCAAAAATTTATTATTACTACAAACTTTTTTTCTTATTTTTTTTTAATTACTTAAAATTAAAAAAAAAATCATATAAAATTGTTATGACTATTTTCATTACTTTCAATTTATATTATTTAAAAATTGTATTACTACAAACTTTTTTTATTTTTTTATTTAAAGTTTACTGAGAGAGTTTCTTTTTTTTTTTTTTGTGATAATCCACTGTTTAAATGGCATTCATTTGCATTCTACAGATGGGTCGTGTGGCAATCATTTTTCCCAAGGATTTTAATTGTAGCAATTAAGAAGGAAGGAAACGGCATTTTTTTTTGTGTGTGGCTGTGGACGGGGTACATCTGCTGTTTAAAAAAAAAAAAAAAGAGAGAAGGAGGGGGATGGGGGGCGCGTTTCGCGATCCGAACGGTTCTGTTATGGTATTTTCTATGTTAAATAATACATTAGCTTTCTTTTTTTTTTTTTTGGTCTCGCTGTGGCTGCTGAAAAAAAAAAAAAAAAAAAAAGAGAGAGAGAAAAAAAAAAGAGAAGCTGCTTGGAACTAAGTTTAGAAAAAGTTTTTTTTTTTTTTTTTCACGTTGACGCCGATGCCCCTTCCCTCAACCCGGCGCTGCGGGCGTGTTTACTGTTCGCTATCTGGGTGGCGTGCTACGGGATTAGCATGTCAGTGATACCCAAATGAAACTAATGAGCTGGAATAATTCATCAAACGGAGCCGTGTGATTGGCCCACCGGGCCTAATGTGCGAAGGTTTATTTCATTTTCCGGTTTTTAGAAAATACTTTTGCCGCCGTTTCCTTTCATTTAAAAAGCGCGGGGGAAAAAAAATGACGTCCTTGACGAATCGCAGAAGACTAATCAAGAGCACAGAGGGCACAATCCGGTGCAGCTCTGCACGGGAGCCAATCAGCTTCTACCTTCTCCTCGTTCAATGAAGCTCTGACAATGAATCCTGGAAGCTGATTGGTTACTCTGCAGAGCGGCACCAGATTTTGCACTCTCCAGTTGGTTTTCATTCATTATGGGGAAAGCTTTGACTGTCTGGCCAGGGGTCTCCAAACTGCGGCCCAGGGGGCCGGATGTGGCCCTTTGCTTGCCTTTATCTGGCCCTTGGGGCACTATTTCACCAACCGACACCAATGATGGGGCACTATTCCCCCTACTGACACCAACAATGGGGCGCTCTTCTTCCATTGCTACCAACAATGGGCGACAATGGGGCACTCTTCTTCCACTGATTCCAACAATGGGGCACTCTTCTTCCGCTGATTCCAACAATGGGGCACTCTTCTTCCATTGCTACCAACAATGGGGCACTCTTCATCCATTGCTACCAACAATGGGGCAACAATGGAGCACTCTTCTTCCATTGATTCCAATAATGGGGCACTCTTCTTCCATTGCTGGCAACAATGGGGCACTCTTCATCCATTGCTACCAACAATGGGGCAACGCTGGGGCACTCTTCTGCCATTGATACCAACAATGGGGCACTCTTCTGCCATTGATACCAACGCTGGGGCACTCTTCTTCCACTGATTCCAACAATGGGGCACTCTTCTTCCATTGCTACCAACAATGGGCAACAATGGGGCACTCTTCATCCATTGCTACCAACAATGGGGCAACGCTGGGGCACTCTTCTTCCATTGATTCCAATAATGGGGCAACAATGGAGCACTCTTCTTCCATTGATAGCAACAATGGGGCACTCTTCTTCCATTAATACCAACAATGGAGCACACTTCTTCCATTGATACTAACAATGGGGCACTCTTCTTCCATTGTTACCAACAATGGGGAAACAAAGGGGCACTCTTCTTCCATTGATAGCGACAATGGGGAACTCTTCTTCCATTGATACCAATAATGGGGCAACAATGGAGCACTCATCTTCCATTGCTACCAACAATGGGGCACTCTTCTTCAATTGATACCAACAATGGGGCACTTTTCTTCCATTGATACCAATAATGGGGCAACAATGGAGCACTCATCTTCCATTGCTACCAACAATGGGGCACTCTTCTTCAATTGATACCAACAATGGGACACTTTTCTTCCATTGCTACCAACAATGGGGCAACGAAGGGGCACTCTTCTTAAATTGCTACCAACAATGGGGCAACAATGGGACACTCTTCTTCCATTGATACCAACAATGGGGCACTCTTATTCCATTGCTACCAATAATGGGGCAACAATGGAGCACTCTTCTTCCATTGATACCAACAATGGGACAACAAAGGGGCACTCTTCTTCAATTGCTACCAACAATGGGGCACTCTTCTTCCACTGATACCAATAATGGGGCAACAATGGAGCACTCTCTTTCCATTAATAGAAACAATGGGGCACACGTCTTCCATTGCTACCAACAATGGGGCAACAATGGGGCACTCTTCTTCCATTGCTACCAACAATGGGGCAACGCTGGGGCACTCTTCTGCCATTGATACCAACAATGGAGCACTCTTCTTCCATTGAAACCAACAATGGGGCGACAATGGGGCACTCTTCTTCCATGGATTCCAACCATGGGGCACTCTTCTTCCATTGCTACCAACAATGGGGCACTATTTATCCCATTAAAACCAATGATGGGGCACTACTGTTGGGACATTTTCTACTCCCGCTGGCCACAGTCTCCCCCCTGAAGGACAGTAAACTGGTCCTTTGCTTAGAAAGTCCCCCCCTCCCGGTGTAGACAATGGTACAAGACTATGACCATTCTCCAGATGACGGTTCCCAGTGCCTTACTGGGAGATGTCAGCCCTATTCCCAGTGCCTTACTGGGAGATGTCAGCCCTATTCCCAGTGCCTTACTGGGAGATGTCAGCCCTATTCCCAGTGCCTTACTGGGAGATGTCAGCCCTATTCCCAGTGCCTTACTGGGAGATGTCAGCCCTATTCCCAGTGCCTTACTGGGAGATGTCAGCCCTATTCCCAGTGCCTTACTGGGAGATGTCAGCCCTATTCCCAGTGCCTTACTGGGAGATGTCAGCCCTATTCCCAGTGCCTTACTGGGAGATGTCAGCTCTATTCCCAGTGCCTTACTGGGAGATGTCAGCCCTATTCCCAGTGCCTTACTGGGAGATGTCAGCCCTATTCCCAGTGCCTTACTGGGAGATGTCAGCCCTATTCCCAGTAAGTGTGGCCATTATGGGGCGAAACAATCCGGTTGGTTTTAAATCTGTTTTTAATTGCAAAAATAATAAAGTATCATCTTTGCCGGGTGTTGGGGAGGAGGGGCCATTAAATGTTCTTTCCTCTGACATCATAACCACACTATGACATCACAGGAACTTTCCCTTAGCTTATAGTGAATGTGGTGAAAGTCAACTTTGTAAAGAATGTTCTTTGTTGGCAGAGCTGGGACAAGGAGTGGGCAGGAGGGTCAGGAGGGGAGAATGCCCGGGGCGCAGCGGTTTACTGTATGGGCGGGGCACCAGGGGAGCTCATTCTGACTGCTGGGGGTGGGGGGTTGCACATAAAGATATGGGGGGTGGGGGGCAGTTTGGCTTTTTGCCCTGGGCACTGGATGACCTTTGTCCCAGTACTGTTTTTTTTAGGGGAATTTAGCTTAGTGAATGTGGTGCAGATCGATTTTGTAAAGCATGTGCTTTGCAAGGGGAATTTTCCCTTAGCTTAGTGAATATGATGAAAATCTAATTTGTAGGAGAATTTTCCCTTAGCTTAGAGAATGTGATAAAAATCTTTTTTGTAAAGAATGTCATTTCTAATGTAATTAGCTTAGTGAGTGTGGTGCAAGTCCATTTGAAAAAAGAATGTACTTTGAAGGGGAATTTTTCCTTAGCTCAGTGAATGTGATAATAATCCACTTTGTAGGGGGGATTTTCCCTTATTTTAGTGAATGTGATGAAAATCAGTTTTCTGAATAATGTATTTTGTAGGGGAATTTTTCCTTCGCTTAGTGAATGTGGTGCAAATTCAGTTTGTAGGGGAACTTTCTCTTAGCTCAGTGAATGTGGTGCAAATCCATTTTGTAAAGAATCTACTTTGTAGGGGAATATTCCTTTAGCTTAGTGAATGTGGTGAAAATCCACTTTGTAAATAAAGTTCTTTGTAAGGAGAATTTTCACTTAGCTTAGTGAATGTGTTGCAAGTACACTTTGTAAAGAATGTACTTTGAAATGGAATTTCCCCTTAGCTTAGGGAATGTGGTGCAAATCCAATTTGTAGGGGAACTTTCTCTTAGCTTAGTGAATGTGGTGAAAATCCACTTTGTAAAGAATGTACTTTGTAGGGGAATTTTCCTTAGCTTAGTGAATGTGGTGCAAATCCACTTTGTAAAGAACGTTTTTGAAAGGAAATTTTACATTTAGCTTAGTGAATGTGGTGCAAATTCAATTTGTAGGGGAACTTTCTCTTAGCTTAGTGAATGTGGTGCAAGTTCAATGTGTAGAGGAACTTTCTCTTAGCTTAGTGAATGTGGTGCAAATCCATTTGGTAAAGAATGTACTTTGCAAGGGAATTTCCCCTTAGCTTAGTGAATGTGGGGCAACGCCAATTTGTAGGGGAACTTTCTCTTAGCTTAGTGAATGTGGTGAAAATCCACTTTGTAAAGAAAGTTCTTTGTAAGTGGAATTTTCACTTAGCTTAGTGAATGTGGTGCAAGTTCAATATGTAGAGGAACTTTCTCTTAGCTTAGTGAATGTGTTGCAAGTACACTTTGTAAAGAATGTACTTTGCAAGGGAATTTTCCCTTAGCTTAGGGAATGTGGTGCAAATCCAATTTGTAGGGGAATTTTCCCTTAGCTTAGTGAATGTGGTGAAAATCTACTTTATAAAGAAAGTTCTTTGTAAGAGGAATTTTCACTTAGCTTAGTGAATGTGGTGCAAGTTCAATATGTAGAGGAACTTTCTCTTAGCTTAGTGAATGTGTTGCAAGTACACTTTGTAAAGAATGTACTTTGCAAGGGAATTTCCCCTTAGCTTAGTGAATGTGGTGCAAATCCAATTTGTAGGGGAATTTTCACTTAGCTTAGTGAATGTGGTGCAAATCCACTTTGTAAAGAACGTTTTTGAAAGGAAATTTCCGTTTGGCTTAGTGAACGTGTTGGAAATCCACTTTGTAAAGAATGTACTTTGCAAGGGAATTTTCCCTTAGCTTAGGGAATGTGGTGCAAATCCAATTTGTAGGGGAATTTTCCCTTAGCTTAGTGAATGTGGTGAAAATCTACTTTATAAAGAAAGTTCTTTGTAAGAGGAATTTTCACTTAGCTTAGTGAATGTGTTGCAAGTACACTTTGTAAAAAATGTACTTTGCAAGGGAATTTCGCCTTAGTAAGTGAATGTGGTGCAAATCCAATTTGTAGGGGAACTTTCTCTTAGCTTAGTGAATGTGTTGCAAGTCCACTTTGTAAAGAATGTACTTTGCAAGGGAATTTTCCCTTAGCTTAGTGAATGTGGTTCAAATCCAATTTGTAGGGGAATTTTCCTTTAGCTTAGGAAATGTGGTGAAAATCCGAATCCCTTGCACAATGGACGACCTATTTGCCTTTAATAAACAAACCTTTCTCTTCTGTACCCACACACATCCTCTCCATGCCCTGGGCACCAGGCAGCCTCCTATCTGCCTCCATTTAGAGGACAATTTCACTGATTTGTAGCAAAATTTCTAGAAAAAATGAAATAAAAGATGAATTTGTTACTTTGTAAGTAAATAGAAGAAATTGGGGAATTTTACACCCAGTCTGATTCTGAACTTAAATGCTCAAGAAATTGCTGCTTGCAACGCTTTTTGTGATCGCTAATTTTCAAATGCATCTCATAGGGGGAGGCATTTTGTAATTTACTTTTACAAAATCACAGCATGAGACCATTTATTCTTAATACAATAAAGAGGGAGAATTTGCACTTTGCCCCAATGGTCACAGGGGTGATATGTGTGATTCCTAATTACAGGAACTTCTATAGAAGTGACTATGGAGGCTTTTCCCTCTCTACTATGGGGCTGCCTGGGGTTTTGTATGAAACTTTGTAACAACATCGTTTTACTTTCATTTATATTACATATTGTTATATTTTTTTATTATTTTTATTATTATTATTAGTATTATTATTATTATTATTATTATTATTATTAATAATAATAATAATAATAATAATAATAATAATAATAATAATAATATTTTTTCTTATTATTATTATTTTCTTCTTCTTCTTCTTCTTATTATTATTATTATTATTACTATTATTAATAATAATAATAATAATAATAATAAATAATAAAATAATAATAATAAGAAAAAAGTATTATTATTATTAATAATAATAATAATAATAATAATAATAATAATAATAAATAATAAAATAATAAGAAGAAGAAAAAAGTATTATTATTATTATTATTATTATTAGCACTTGTATTATAATTATTAATACTAATAATAATATTAATAATAATTATAATAGTAATAATAATAAAACTATTATTATTATTATACTATAGGATTTATATAGGGCCAAAAAGTTTGCGCAATGCTTTAAAAGACAACATATTCTGAAAGCATAGACAATAGACAGCCCCCCAGCCATGGAGAACTACAACACACAGCATGCCAACACGGGCAGTACGGAAAAGCTGGAACTTGTAGTTCTTCAACAGCTAAGAGATGCAATATATATTGATTACAGGACTCCTATAGAAGTGAATATAAAGGTCATCCACACGTTTTACTATGGGGCTGCCCGGGGGTTTTGCATTATACTTTGAAACAACATAGTTTTATTTTTTTATATGTTATTAAAATTACTATTATTATCATTAGTAATAATATTGATAATAATAAATAATAATAAGAAGAAACAAGTATTATTATTATTATTAGTAGTAGTTGTATTATTATTATTATTATTATTATTATTATTAATAATAATTATTATAAATAATAAAATAATAATAATAATAATAAGAAGAAAAAAGTATTATTATTAGTAGTAGTTGTGTTATAATTAATAATACTAATAATAATAAATAATAATAAAATAATAATAAGAAGAAAAAAGTATTATTATTATTATTATTATTATTAGTATTATTATTAGTAGTAGTAGTAGTTGTATTATTATTATTATTATTATTAATAATAATAATAATAATAATAATAATAATAATAATAATAATAATAATAATAATAATAATAATAATAAATAACAAAATAATAATAAGAAAAAAGTATTATTATTATTATTATTATTATTAGTAGTAGTAGTAGTAGTAGTAGTAGTAGTAGTAGTAGTTGTATTAAAATTATTAATACTAACAATAATATTAATAATAATAATAATAATAATAATAATAATAATAATAATAAAATAATAATAATAAGAAACAATTATTATTATTAGTAGTAGTAGTAGTTGTATTATTATTATTATTATTATTATTATTATTATTATTATTAATAATAATAATAATAATAATAATACTAATAATAATAATAATAATAATAATAATAATAATAACAATATCAATAATAATAGTATAATCCAGGATTTATATAGTGCAAAAACTTTGGACAGCACTTTACAAAATAACATGTACGGAAAGCATAGACAATGGACAGACCTCCAGCTATGGGGTAATACAACACACAGCTACCAACACTGGCGGGAAGGATAAGCTGGGACTTGTAGTTCTTCAGCAGCTAAGAGATGCAGGGTGTGTAACCTGCAATTTAAATTGATTGCAAAACTCCTATAAAAGTGAATCTGGAGGGAATCCACACACGTCTGCTATGGGGCTGCCTGGGAGTTTTTGCATTATACTTTGTAACAACACAGTTTCACTACAATTTTTTCATATATTATTGAAAATATTATTATTATCATTAATAATAAAAAAAATATATTATAATTATGTCCTGGCCGGGAATGCCTGGAGGAGCACAGTCCCGCCCCCTGCTTGTGATTGGAGAAACCATAAATCCCGCCTCTTGTGTCCAATCACTGTGCTGTGATTCGTTACACCACAAGCTGATTTTTGGGAAGGGGGAGTGTCCCGGAATGGTAGTTTGGAAATGTGGTCACCCTATAGAGATCAAGATCACAGATGCCCCCCCCCCCTCCCGGATTCTCTATTGTAAGGACCGATTCCTTCACTCTCTCGACGATCGTACGGGCGAGCCGGGAGAAGCGCCGAAGGGCTGACTGTAGGAGCGACCAAGCAGCCGAACAGCCGCTATAATTGTTCTTACGGTGTAGGGAATCGCCGTCTCTAAAGAAAGATATATGAATGTAGCTGCACCCAACATCATTCAGATATCTCCGCTCAAAATCAACGACCTCATATGATGTCATTGGGTGGGGAGTGGTTAAACACACTGCTCCATTACTTCTGCCTTACTTCCTGGTCAGACTGTAGGTCATGACACAGGAAGGAGTTGACCAGCTGATCTCATTAGCACACACCCTGCATCATCAACCCTCAGCAGATCAACTCCTTCCTGTGTCATGACCTGAAGTCTGTCCAGGAAGTAAGGCAGAAGTAATGGATCAGCGTGTTTAAACAGCTATGAAGAGAGTGAGGTAAGCTGGAAAGCGGTTTTATTTTTGCAAAATTTTTTCATCTTTCCATCTATTAAATCTTCTGCCCTTGTTGTTGTTTTAACTTCGGATAGTAAAACATGTTTTTTTTCTGCCAGTAAATACCTTATACAGCCCACTTCCTGTTTCTTGTCTGGTCCTTAGACTAGGCTTATGACATCATGCACAGCTCTCTCTCTTGTGAAGCCTCGTACACACGACCAAGGATAAACACATCGTTTTCACCAAAGTCCCCTTAATGGGCTCCTAAAAAAAATTGTAAAAAATAAATAAAATAAAATTGTAAAAAAGAAATAAAATAAAAGTGAAAAAAAATTAAATAAAAAAAAATTGTAAAATATAGATAAAAAAAATCACCCTGCATGGCGCAGATTCCCCCTGTTTGGGCTCCTGATATTTTCACCAAAGTCCCCTAATTGACTCCTAAAAAAAAGTGTAAAAAATTTAAATAAAATTGTAAAAAAAAAAAAAAATATAATAACAAAAATCACCCTGTGTGGTGCAGATTGCCCCGGTTTGGACCCCTGATATTTCACCAAAGCCCCCCTATAGGGTTCCTAATTTTTTTTGTAAAAAATAAAAATTAAATAAAATGTAAAAAATAAAATAAAATTAAATTGTAACAAAACATCAAATAAAATTGAAAAATATAATTTAAAAAATCACCCTGTGTGGTGCAGATTCCCCCTGTTTGGACCCCTGCTATTTCACCAAAGCCCCCATAATGGGATCCTAAAAAAAATAGAAAAAATTTAATAAAATTGTAAA